>NC_139699.1:46405297-46415297 GCF_964188405.1 Protomyctophum parallelum | reverse complement strand
ATGAGGAAAATGAACGGGGATTTATTTTCCGGGTCTCTCTCGAGACGCTCCATTCCTTCCTTGCTGAAACTCACTGGAGGAGCCAATCTGTGACTGTCTCCATCAGAAAGGTCGATCAAGTGGCAACGATTAGAGAGCATGGAACATAGAGAACATAGTTCACTCACGATGCTCAAATGGACCCTTATAGATCTTTAACCCATTCTGACCTGAGATCAGATTCTAAAAATGTCTTCTACATTCTGACAGTTTTCTGAAAAAGATATGTTTCTATGTCAGTCGTTCTTCGATTTTTCAAAAATAGCAGACCTACAAGCTCGTAGCGTGCCACTCGGTGGCGCGCTACGAGCTTGTAGGTCTGCTATATCAGGAGAGTATATAACCAAATGCAAACTTAGGGTTCCCTTAGTCCATCTGGTTTCATTTTACGCTGTCAAGAGTTAAATTATTGTTAAACGTCTGCATTACTTAATTTACAAGAAGCAAAGCTAAGTTCTTTGTTTACCCAGCGAAGTGGACTAAGCCAAGGACTGCTCATAGAACATTTCATGGTAGGGGTTCAATGCCTTGCTCAAGGGCACTTCAGCGGTGGTAATTTTTACGTGCCGGTCCGGGGATGCGAACTGGCGACCTTCTGGTATCAAGACCGCTCCGCAAACTGTTCGTGTTACCTGAATTACACATGGTACCGGTAGATAGATTTCTAGAAATCTCTCAATTTATTTCAAGGCGTAACTCTATAGTACAGCTTCCTTCCTAAAATGTATTATCTATCCCATTATAAAAGTAACATTAGGCTGTGTATGTTGTAACTGGCGGAAGGATGCAGTATAGCCTTCAGTACGTATACAGGCTGTATATGTTTGTGTGCTGTTGCTAGTGAGTGGTGACACAGACCTACAAGCTCATAGTGCGGCACTTGGTAGATCTGCTATTTTTCAATAGCTAAAAGTACATAATAAACAGAAACATAATGCTTAAAACACCGCCCCAAAATTGATTAATAAACTTCCCAGCATCGTGGCTATGATTGCGCTGCCTTTTTTTCCTTCTTTTTTCATTGTTCATCGCCTTAGGCTTTAGCACCTCATCAATATTGGTGTGCACCCTTCTCCTGCCTATACTGTATATCCACATGCACACAGCTGTCTGTGGCATGTATGCAGCATAATTATATTCTGCATACGGTACTTGCCAGGGACGAATAGTTTTCATAATCCTCACGGGGGCCCGTGCCGCCTCCCCCCGCAGAAGGTTTCACAGCCACAACCACTGCTGCTGCTTGGTTTAGCCAGGGGAGGGCGGTGTTGGACAGTGTCTTGACTGTCTTCAGTGCAGTTGGGTGCACACCCAACAATTCTAACACCTCTTCATCCCTGGTACTTGCCATATATTGGCATAATATACTATTCATATATTTAAAAATATCACCATGTCACACACCCCCTAGAAGGCACTCGCACACCACAGTTTGGGAATCCCTACCGTAGAGCATGGGTTTTTAACCTGTGGAATTGCAGGTGTTCCTTCTCCATACAGTACATACATACATACATATATACATGAGGAACTCAAAAATGTGTTTCATAAACGGAAATGTTTTCCGAGTGTCATGTTTTAGGTATGCGGTCTAGTCTAACTTGGACTCAGAGGGGTGGACGCCTCTGCCTTGCATTATTGCATAGTCCCCAGTGAATAGGCAGTTTGCCCTTCACTGGTAACCCTATTTTGGACTCATTTTAAATATATGAAGGTGTTTTTTTTTTTTTTTACAAAAAAGCCTCCCCTTTTAAAATACATACACATACATACCTACATACATACATTTCAGAAGTTTTAGCAGTTTTTAAGGACCCACTTTTAGGCCCGTGCACCAGAGCAAACTCTCGCCTTTTTTTAAACCCTACCCATTTTAACCAAATACATACATACATACATACATACATACATACATACATACATACATACATACATACATACATACATACATACAGTAGCCTATATTCCGAGTAGGCCTATATTATTTCATCAGTGCCTGGTTTGAGGGGGTTTAGACATGGCGTTCCATTTCCGTCCCTCACAATGAGTTTTAATGAAGTGGCAGCAGGACCATGCAGGGATCCCTGGAGGGTTGGCAGCTGCGGGTAATCACTGGGAGGTGATCTCACTGACAGGTGACAGGGACGTGGCGCTGGGGAGGGGGGCAGTATGGGTCAGGTGTGTGACTGCGTGTGCGTGTGTGTGTGTGCGTGTGCGTGTGCGTGTGCGTGTGTGTGTGTGTGTGTGTGTGTGTGTGTGTGTGTGCGTGCGTGCGTGCGTGTGTCTTACTGTGGCCTGCTGCTTCTCTGCTCTCTCTGTGGCCTCATCCAGCTGCTTCTGCAGGGCTGCCTGGAGGGATTTCATCTCATCCCTGTGTCCAGTGAGAAAACACTCTTGTTAGGACAGGACAGGACAGGACAGGACAGGACAGGACAGGACAGGACAGGACAGGACAGGACAGGACAGGACAGGACAGGACAGGACAGGACAGGACATTGCGCACCTCCAGGTTTTAATATTTTCTTCTATGTGGGGGGGTTTGGGAGAAAACAGGAAGGCTTGTGAAGTGCAGCAATGTTTGAACGTTTGCTCTGACACAGTTCCGACCTCATCAGGGAATAACAGAACTATGTTTGTCTGCATAACACCTCTGTGTGAAGACCAGTGGTGGAAAGTAACTAAGTACATGTGTATCAAGTACTGTAGTACATACTTGATATATATATATACACATAATATATTTTTCTTTACTGTAGTATTTCCAATTTTCAGTACTTTTACTTCAAATATTGTACTTTTACTCCACTACACTCATTTGAAAACTTGTGTTACTAGTTACTTTGTATATTTGTATAATAATAATAACATAATATTACTACAAAATATGCATTTTACATCCACTTTATCCCTATATACTTCAGCTTTTTGAAATGTGTGTGCTTGTAGCTATTTTCAAGAGATTTCTATACATGAACACTTGTGAAAATAGGATATTTTGCATAATTCTTTTTTTTAACCATACGTACATTTTGATGCCAATACTTTTGTACACAAAAACTACAACAATAAACTAACAACGACAAAAATGCATGCACACCGAACAAGGATGCCATTAATGACCAAATTAAGTCTGGGATTGTATTAGCGCAGTCAGTGGGAGCTTTGAACATAAAAACTAAGTATTTCCCCAGTTTCTTTGTGGTGTCTGATTAGTGGAGTAGAGAAGCATTAGAAAGCTTTTTTTTGACCCCCAGGGGTTAACTGGGGCAGTGATCGAGTCCGGGGGTGCTTGAGGGCTGAAGCACCCACTGACACAATGGGCGCGGTCGGAAATAGTGCACTGAGCGCACTGTGCAATGCAAACTAATAGGCGAGTGCGCTCCCGCACTGGGGGGCGGGGCGGGGGGGCACGCACTGCCGTTATAAGAACTTTCCGCGCCTGATTACTGGGGACAGGGAGGAACTCCTTATATGGTCAGCACACTCAGTATATAGTCTACTCTATATAGTCTATTTGTCTACAACTTTTTAACCAGGTTGAATGCAAACTTGGTGTCTAAATCATGTTTTTTGACAATTAGAAACATTTTGGAATGCTTATCTGTATGACTGGGTGTGGCTGAACCTCTATTCTACCAGAGGTGGACAGAGTACTCGACCCCAGTACTTGAGTACAAATACGACCTGTTCAGATTTACTCCACTACAAGTAAAAGTAGCTCAGTCAAAATGTTACTTGAGTAAGAGTGAAAAAGTATGTGCTATTAAATGTACTTATATGTATTAAAAGAGTAAAAGTAATTTTAGGCGGACTGGCCACTTGACGTACTGGGCATATAGTGCAGCATACTCTTCAAATCCCACTCTTTTAAAAAATGACGCTAGCCACGCAAAATTCCAAGATAGCGACCCCAAAAATCCAAGATGTCCGTCCAGAAATGTGTTTTTTCCTTTATAACTTGAAATGCATTGATTTTAAGCCCCATAACTGTATTGAACATGGATATAAAGTTGGGCATTGCTGATATTTTGGTACCAAGTGCATGTCTGCATCTAATATGCAATTTGCAATGAATCAGCTGTCCGCACGCTGAATGATGGATAAGTGGAACCTTTAAAAGCTGTATCGCCAAACACCTTTAAAAAAAACCTGGATCTCTCAACTGCTTTGGTAAGCAGTGCTCAATGGAGGCGCAGTTTTTATGGACGTTGTTGGATGATGCGTCATTTATATTTGTTGTACAGTATATGACAGTGTGTGGCACACCAAAAATAGCCTATCTATAATCTCGCAACGAGTCTCGGATGTGATGCATTGTAAGCAGTGTTAAAAAAGTAACTAAGTACATTTCCTCAAGTAGGGGCCTACTATAATTACCTATAAGTACTGTTTTGAGATACTTTTACTTACTTGAGTTTGTAAATTTTTCAATACTTTATACTTCTACTCCAGTACTCCACCAGACGTCAGAGGCAAATATATTGGCTTATGAGTCTGCTATTTTCAGTGCATCACAGAGTGACATGACTAAGTAGAAATTGGGCTCAAGCCAGCACTGCCATGCTGAACGATCTATTTTATTGATCGGTTATCAGGATATTACCCACAAGAGACCGGAGGCCTGGACCTCAATCAGAAGCTGACATTTCATGTGAGTGAAAAGGTTGCAAAACGTCCCCTCATCATTAAAAGACTCATTACACACAACATTAATCAGACAATAACTGCTGGAGGCAGTTCTGCAAGTTTCTGCAAGACATTTAACAGCTGGCTTGTATAAACACCAACTATATAGAACCATGGATGTGCTCATGCTGCATGTGGCCGCGGGGCATTCTCAACAAATAAGTGAGGTTGTCTTTGGGAGTACAGATAAGTAAGTAGCCTTGTCGAGCCATGAGGCCCATAGGGCAGGAGTCTATCTCCTGTTTCTGTAGCGTGAGGCACCCCCTGGACATGACGCTAGTATTTCGCAGGGACTTACCCCCAGTCTTTGGTATGACCCGGCCGGGGATCGAACCCCGACCTCCCAGTATCAGTGCGGACACTCTAACCACAAGGCCACTGAGCTGGGAGTACAGATGGGTGCGGTTATTAGGGCTGGGCGATATGACAAAATCTCATATCACAATAACGATATACTCACGATATAACATATTAACATTTTACGATACCGATTTATTTTTCTAATAGATTTTTGTTCAGGCCGAGTACTTCATCAGGCGCACCTCTTCTACTGCACTGAACGGTAGAGTGACTGATGTTAGTCTGCCTCAAACGTTACTCTTTTACCTGCTTTTTACTAACACTAACATTACAAAGATGCCCAGAACATCGAGATGAACCTGTTTAGTTTATGGCTGCTCCAACAGTAGTGTTGGACAACAACAAAAAACGGAATGTCAAAATATCCACCGCGGGGTCTGAGACCAGAGCCATTGAGTAATGGTTGAGACGAAGCAGTGAAAGGTCCTGAAAGATACATAACGTCAGTCTTACCCAATACCCAATCTTTCAGTTTTATGAACACATGGCTGCTGTACTTCATACCTCATACTAAGCATTTAAAGTATGAGGTGTGTGCGACTGCTCGTGCGCATACAGAGAGTTATTTAATGAAAATCAAGATTAACGTCCTGTCCTGTCTCGCTATAGCTATGCGCTATCACAAACATTTCGCCCTGTGGGGAGAGAGAGAGAGAGAATGAGAGAGAGAGAGAGAGAGAGAGAGAGAGAGGCGTCCTGTGTCGGTCTCGCGAGATTTAAAAATGTATTGGAATAAAAAACAAATGATGTAGCCTTACGGTATATATGTATCGGGTCTGGACTCTGCAGTGTGTGATGCCTAGTCGGCTATCAATCGTTTAGTGTGAAAGCCGCACAGATATAATGACAGTCGACATGTCAAAAAAAGACTCGCCGACAACTTTAAAACTCCTGCAGTCTGTAGGGGCCATTAGTTATAATAGAGGTACAAATGTTACCTCTGTTTGTGGCTGAGGTCCAGGATGTGTTGAACGTCCCTCTTGGCCACAGAGTCATCGTTTTTCAGTGACTGGAAGGAACAGAAATACACAGTTAAATCCTCAGTGTTCATTCAAACCACTAAAACCCACAGGGCTCTATGCTAGGCTCCCTAGGATTTCCCTCCTCAATAACTATCTTTAAATCAGCTATTTGTGCCAAATGGAAGCTTTACAATAGGGATTCATCTGGTTCATATTGACTCACATTGTGTCACGTTGTGAATTAACTTGTGTGTCAAAATATAATAACTGTTGAAAATGGGGAAAGTATAGCAGGGGGGTACAGCATTGTGTAAACAGAGCTATGTCACATTGTGTCATTATATAGGCTACATGTTATATGGTTATACAGTTTTTTGAAACAAATGGCATCAATCTTTTGCAGTCACTGCACTTTGGGACAAGTAGCATCATTTATTTCCTCAAAACTATTTCAATAGTATACAAAGATTTCATATGTTTTTATCCCACGATTTTGTAACCCATTTTTCACCAGTGTGTCAATTATCTAATGTGATCCTGGGCTCTATACACACCCTCCACCAACCTAGTCCCCATATATGGGGGACATGCGGGGAGAGCAACGGACTTGAACTCATGCTTCCTTCATGCCTGAGTGTCCAAGTTGCTCCTTTACACCTGACAGGGGGGAGTTTCCCTGGTTGGACGTAGTCGATGGAAGGAACACGTTATTCCAACCAGTTCCTTTCCCCTCCATCAGGCGCCCCGGCTGGCCAGGGGGAGGCAGTTTAGAGATCAGGATTACTG
The DNA here is from genome assembly GCF_964188405.1 of Protomyctophum parallelum. Taxonomy (NCBI): domain Eukaryota; kingdom Metazoa; phylum Chordata; class Actinopteri; order Myctophiformes; family Myctophidae; genus Protomyctophum; species Protomyctophum parallelum. The sequence goes on along the minus strand of NC_139699.1, from coordinate 46,408,464 downwards.
CATGTTTTTTGTGAGGGTACCTAACCTAGGGGACACGGGGAGAACATGCAAACTCCACACATAAAGGCCCTTTCGCCAACCCCGCCTCGGGTATGGGCACTGATGACGCGGAGGAGGAAACACGCCACCAGCACCCACAGCGTCCCGAGCGGGAATCGAACCCAGGACCTTCTAGCTGTGAGGCGACAGCACTATCTAGTATACAAAATAAATGCATTTAAAGATAGCAGCTCTATTTACATGTGCAGTCCATTGGCTAACCTTAGTTTCAGTACACAAATCTTGCTGCTGTGTTTGGACATTGTTGTATTTCTCCCAATAGGTATGGGAGTTTTCTTTCTTTTATTTTTTTGTCGTTGGTCATGTTTTCAAACTCACTTTGGGTGTACGTAATCTGAGGGATTTTGTCTCTGATGTCTTGGTATGGTGGTTAGAACGTGTAGCTCCGTTTCCACCACATTTTGCGTGCAGTGCACGTGCAGTACAGGAAAATGACGACATAAACTCACTGCAGCAAAATTTGTTATTTCAAAGCACTTGGATGCAGAGCTGTCACTGTGTGTGTGTGTGTGTGTGTGTGTGTGTGTGTGTGTGTATGTGTGTGTGCTTCAGTCTGGTTACTGGTATGACTGACGGTAACATGTTTAGTGGTCAAATATTTTTCTGAGAAAGACAACAAAGAATGGATTGCATACTACAGTGCACACACGCACGCGCACACACACACACACACACACACGCACACACACGCGCGCACACACACACACACACACACACACACACACACACACACACACACACACACACACACACACACACACACACACACACACACACACACACACACACACAAATCACTCCACAAAAAGCTTCATGTCTAAATCACTCCCACTGTAATCTACCCAGTGATTCATGTGGGATGTTATTTGCATAAAATACAGTGAAACATTTCTTGTCATTCATACCTGCACAGTTATCAGAGCTCGCGTTGGTGTCCTGGAGAACACATACTCTACACTACATTATATCCCAACTTTATATATCTTATTATTAGTATTAGTATTAGTATTACTAGGGATGCCCTGATAGACTTTTTTCCGTTTCTGATCCGATCCCGATACCACAATTTCTGTGTTATCCGATACCGATACTGAGTAGTCCACCAACCGGGAATAGTGTTTATAGCTATCTAGCTATATATCTCATGTTGTGTTTATAGCAGACTCCTCACTCAAATGTGCACTTGCAGTTTGGGAAACTCCAAAGCGAACTCCACATGCCCCAACATTATTATTATTATTAACTACAGCCCTCTGGTTTTAATAGTTTTGATTGATTGATTGATTGAAATATTTATTAACAGTTTGTAGAATTTACAGTACATTTTAAGCACAAACTCAATACAAAGACTGTCAACTGTGAGTGGACGACCCAATTAAGCATTACACTTGTTTACAACAGGGTCCACATTGTTCAATTCATCAAAACATTTAAAGACATACAAACATTTAGAGACATACAAATAGACATTTCTATGTAGCTAAATTCATCATATGGGAAGCAAAAAAGGGAAAAGATACAATATACAGTGAGGGAAAATGGGGTGGGGGGGGTGGGGGGATTCAGATTTTACAGAGGCCAGTTTCGAATTGCAGCCATCCGTAGGTGCCCTTTGAGAGCGGTTTTGAAGGAGTCAAGGGATTCACATGTCTTAATGACTGTTGGTAGGGCGTTCCACATTTTGGTGGCATAGGAGCGAAAAGAATTTAGTCCCTTGTTTGTGCCGAATCTGGGTTGTACATGGTTTGTTGCACTCCCTCTGGTGTTGTGGGTGTGGACTTCGTTTACATTAAGGAAGTATTTAGACAGGTACATGGGTATCTTGGTGGTGTATCGAATCTTGTGGACCAGACCCATTGCAAGATGCTGTACTCTGTCGACGACCCTAAGCCATCCCAGCCTGTCAAAGTGGGCAGGGGTGAGGTGGGTTCGGGGGGTGAGGCCAAGTAGGAGCCTGACCAGTTTGTTTTGGGAGGTCTGGAGCCTTGTTTTAAGGGCCTTTGAGGTGCTGTGGTACCAAGAGGTGGATGCATAGTCAAAGAAACGTTGTACGAGGGCTCCTGTTAAGGTCTTCAAGGTGTTTTTGCTGACCAGTGAGGAGATCCTGTAAAGGAATCTTGTTCTTTGATTGACTTTTTTGATTACGTTGGTGGCCATCTTATCACCGGAAAGATTGGCCTCCAGGATGGAACCTAGGTAGGTAATTTGATCTCAGCGGTCTTGTTAAATGCCATGGTTAATAGACTCTGCTATACAGTTGAACGATATCTAAACATGGCTAGAGGCATATTGAACACCTTCCTGATTATTATGACTTACTTATCTATAATATAGATAAGTCAGGGCTCTGATCGCCCATAAGGGTTAATTTATCCCTGTCCCTGAGGGTGTACAAATGGAACTACTAAATGGAGGGTCCACGCTTACAGTAGATTGTAATTAATCCATTATTGGCGGGAAACTCTTTTGGTGTTTTAAGCAAAGTGCCATGCTTTAGCTGTTGAAAAATAGTGCCACGCTACGAGCTTGTAGGTCTGCTATTTTTGAAAAATCGGGACAATGTGGTGCAAATCTTTGAATGTATATTCTTTCACAGTGAACATTTTTAACTCAAATCTTTGCTTCTGGGGGATCCCTGGAACTACACATTTTCCGATAGGGGCCAAATACATAGAATTGTTGGGGAACTTGACATGAAATGGATAGAGAACCACTGTCATGTTTTTTTTTTTTTTTTTTTTTCAGATTTAGAAGACATTTTGTAGAATCAAGCTCAGGTCTAATTGGGTTAATAATCATGGAGAAAATAATTTAACGCTAACTGGATGGCAAATGGCATCCCCTGGGACCCCAAATGATGCCCCTGGATTGACGGCAGCAGCACTGAAAGGATATCAAAGTCTGGCCTGAGGGACAGCGGTCACCAGGGAGCACAGCGCCAGACAGAGAGGCTCATGGGAGGATCCACTCACTTACTGTTACTTTGAAAACTAACCTAATAACAACTAAAGCGACCGAAGCTCTATAAAGTGATTATTGCCATTCAAACTTCAGGCCAGGATCAGGAGGACCATGACAAAGTAAACAGTCTGAAATGTCAGGGAAAC
>NC_139699.1:46062797-46400297 GCF_964188405.1 Protomyctophum parallelum | reverse complement strand
TGTTACCGGACTGCATATGAAATGTTCTTATTTGCTGTCGTGCAGATTGTTATGGGCAGACAGCACCACTTTATGCGGTACTTCCAATTTCAGGCTGGATTAATTATGCCATTAAGAGGATGCAAATAAATACTTGTAAGCAGGGGGACGGCCTCAGGCCGGTCATGGAATTAACCCATTATGGGCGGGAAAACTGTCAGGATGTAGAAGACATTTTTAGAATCTGATCTCAGGTCAGAATGGGTTAATCTATTCCTCTAGCAGGGCATGAGCAGCACCTCTCACCTGCGCAGCCTTCATCAATCACTCATGTTTACTGACTCTTGTCTTGTATAAACCAGGGAATAATAGTTTGCATGCATGTCAGGGATGTTTGATGCTAAATCTCCTTTAATTGTTTAGAGGGTGTTTTGCTTTGCCAACAACAGACAAATACACTTGACAACCAAGACAGAGCACCATTAAACACTTTGATTTGTAAATTCCACTTATACACACTTAACTTAAAGGGGCATTCCACTCATTTTCAATGAGTGGAATGCCTGAATGCCCTCTACCGTCTAACATCAGTAACCTGTAGACTAGAGGTTTCACCAGAAAAAGTTGCGGGCAATCCTGGGAATCGGCTGGGAAGAACGCAACCAACTCATGCCTGCCTCCCAAGCGTTCAAGCAATAATAGCCAAGAACCAGCTTCCTTCATCATTTATATCGCAGTGAAGACTCATCCCTTTTTTTAACTGCAGGCCCTGGCAGCAAACCGCAGATCCTGGCACCGGTACCAAATTGCCATTGTTGTTCAGAAACTTGAGACCGAGACCAGCAGCGGAAACGAAAGTGTCAACATGAAGACACCACCATCTTACGTTACCCCGTCCACCTCCAACACATTCCATGCCCAGACTGGCCCCCCGGCTCTCCCACACACGCATTGGACAGCGCATCGCGGGATGGGAGCTTTCCCCACTCCACGAAACACACGAGAGACGTTGTGTGGCTAAGGCTGAAAACATTATCAGGGACATCCATCACCCCAGCCATAGCCTGTTCAAAAAAACACTTCCGCGCCCACGGCCAGGCAAACGCTACATGAGCATCAAGAGCAGCACCTCCAGACTCTTGAACAGTTTCTACTTGTCAACAATTAGACTGCTGAACAAGAACTAGGACTGGTGACGCCGCACGTACAGACTGAACTGAATTGGTCTCCTTTTAGTAGAGACTACTTTATATATACACATAGGCTACATCACTTTATTTAATTATTTTTATATGCATACATATTGTACCATGTAGATTAGTCATGTTACTATGCACTTTCTTTCTTTTAACTGCAATGATGAGCCTGCACAAACAAGAATTTCACCCATTTTACTTGTAATGTGATGTGACAAAGTTTCATTCTGACTCCACATTCACCAGCAGGCATACAGACGGACAGTCCAGCTAGTTCAGCTAGCGCAAAAGGAGAACAAACAAACACTGCCATGATGATGATATACACGAGGGGGCCTTGCTGATTCACAGGAAATCAGTCCACTCATCTGAAGAAAAGAACAGAAACGACTTCAGCTACACCACCGGGAACAAAAGAGCATCTCAGCGACTCCTATTTAAATAACAGCAGCATGCTCAGTTCATTAGTAATCAATAAAAACAATGTTGTGATATAGTACTGTGAATAAACGCTGCATGAGCAACAATGCTGCCAAGATGAGTGAATCCATCCTGTTAGTTTTAGTATTCTACAATATCGTGAGGATTAAATGAAAGCTTCCACAAAATGACATGCCGTATAGTGTTTCTAGAAGAATATTGGCTACTACTACTTAACTGCTGCTGCTATTCAATTTATTTGAGAGAGAATTAGAGAAAGGACAGGGTGGAGACTAGAGCTATTATGTACACTCCCCTTTACCCAGAACTACAATTATTTTATTAAATTTTCGATTGATCAAATAATCACGTGTTTTTATATATCAACAAATCAATGCAGGCATACAATGGTTGTGTGAAAAGGTTTTAAGTTCAGGATATGAAATTGTGTTAGTTGTACAGTATTAGTGTTGTTTTTTGCAGAAAATTTCTATTTTAGTTTTAGTCTCTTGAATAGTTTTCATTTAGTTTTAGTCACATTTTAGTCATCCGGAATGTTTTGGTGTTAGTCTAGTTTTAGTCGACAAAATATCATAAGATTTTAGTCGACTAAATCTACAGTTGATTTAGTCGACTAAAATGTATTTTGGCGGGCCTTGATGCCGTCGTAATTGCTGTTTTTACACTTGCTGAAAATAGCCGATCTACAAACGCGTCGCAGCACAACGTGCTTGTAGATGGGCTGTATATTTTCAGCAAGCAACCAATTGTAAAATGACTTATACTGGATCTCTTGTCCACTAGTCCATTCCTAACATTTTAGTCTAGTTTTTATTTGTTGACAAAATCAACAGTATATTTAGTCATAGTTTTAGTCATCATGGCTTAGTTTTTATTTCGTTTCTATGTAGTTTCTGTCAGTGAAAAACGGCAGTCGACAAGCATTTTTCGTCATAGTTTTAGTTGACGAAAACAACACTGTACAGTATGATGTGTATAAGTTGCAAAGTATCAACCTGGCATGTGTCAATTCATACATGATCATTTGTTACTATTAATCGTCGTGAAATTAAAGTGTAAACTAGAGATCAGAAATGTATCGGTATCGGCCCTTTTTGGTCATATCGGTATCAGCGAATATGCCAGTCTAACCACCGATCCGACACAGGGTTAAGGGGTTGACACTGTGGTAAATGGTGCATTTATATAGCGCTTTTATCCAAGGCGCTTTACAGAGATTGTGCATTACATTCACCCATTCACACACACATTCATACACCAATGGCAGCGGAAACCATGCAAGGCACCAACTAGCACATCGGGAGCAATTAGGGGTTCAGTGTCTTGCTCAAGGACACTTCGACAGTAACTCTGGGGGAGCCCGGGTTCGAACTGGCAACCTTACGGTTACCATCCAGGCACTCTACCCCTGAGCCACCGCCGCCCTGTGGCAGGTAAAATGTTGGGGCATGTGGAGCTTGCTTTCGAGTTGCCCAAACTGCAAGTGCACATTTGAGTGCATGAGTCTGCTATTAAACACAACACAAGACATATAGCTAGATAGTTATCCCAGCAAGCCAAATGACGTCATGATGACGTCCTCCGGTGAATCTGGTGACGTTCAGGACTAGGCCAGATCACAGCCCATATGGGGATGATCTTTAGGTAATTTCCAGGACGTCTTCACCGGTTAAAATAATATAGCTTATTCTGGACTAGATCTGACTAGTTGTGATATGACTTTTGAGCTGGCCTCTATCGGACTCTCTCTGATTCATCCAGGGACGTCCGTCTTAGTGGGCAGAATTTATGTTGGTTGAAAGCAGGTGATATTCTGGACCAGATCTGACTAATCTTGGTTTGACTTAATTTTGCCCCAATAATAATAATAATAATAATAATAGCTCAGATTTATATAGTGCTTTTCTAAATACCCAAAGCGCTTTACATAAGAACACTAGGAACAGACTTTATTAGAAACAAAAACAAAGCAAAACAGATACATCAACAGTACAAGGTTAAAAAGATAAAAGGATAAATGAGGGAAGGGGGGACATCTTAACCAGACCTCAGCTGGGGAAAGCTATCCTGAAGGGTTTTGAGTGAGATTTTGAATGAGAGGAGAGAGGGGAGCAACTCTGAGATGGTTGGGGAGTTCATTCCAGAGGTTGGGGGCCGAAACGTATAGAAGGCCCTGTCTCCCCCAGGTGCGGTACTTGGCCTTGCAGACCTTCAGGAGGTTGGCTTCACTGGACCTGAGGGACATATGGTTCGAGAAGATCGGAGAGGTAGGGGGGACCCAGGTTATTGAGAGCTTTGTAGGTGGTGAGCAGGATTTTGTAGTGAATTCTTTGTTTGACGGGGAGCCAGTGTACAGTAGGTCGCGGAGGACGGGTGTAAGGAGCGTGTACGGGCAGACGGGCAGCTGAGTTTTGCACGTGTTGCACGAGTTTTGCACGTGTTGTAGGACAATAGAGCACTAAACGTCACTAAGTCGTCCAGGGCCTGACCGTGCTTGCTGGGTATATAGACACAACACAAGATCACAATACTGGTATCGGTATTTCAGTATCTGCAAACACAATAACTGTGGTAGCGGGATCGGACCGGGACATCCCTATTCCCTACTAGTGTAAACCAATTGCACTCAGCTCTCACTCTCTCTCTCTCTTTTGTCTCTAGGAATGAAATTGACAGAGCTGTGGGACAAGAGACTGAGAGAATGAATCATTTATTCATTATGATGCACCAGATCACACAGGAAAACTATAATGAATTACCTGTCCTCACTGAGTTCACTTTCTGAGCTGTGTGTGCGTGTGTGTGTGTGTGTGTGTGTGTGTGTGTGTGTGTGTGTGTGTGAGACGTGTGTGTGTGTGTGTGTGTGTGTGTGTGTGTGTGTGTGTGTGTGCATGCGTGCGTGCGTGCGTGCGCTCACACGCGTGTGTGTGTGCATGTCACAGTGTGTGTACTTGCGTGTCTTTGCACATCTCTCTGCTGATACAGATGTTGTTGTCAATGAAGGCTCCAAATCAGGCTTGCACAATTCTGTGCAATCTCTTCTATAGCCGTAAAATATGGCGTGATCGACGTGTGTGTGCGCACGCATGCGTATTTGAATACAGTATTTTAATGTGTTGGCAGGCTGACAGTGGAACATGTCTTACCTGAAATAACCTGCTTGTGCTGCTTTAATTCTGACCAAGACAAACCTCATTTGTCCGTCATTTAAATTATGTAATTATCCACCAAAGGAGGGTAAAGCCGTTCGAATAGAGATGCTTAGCATGTTAGATGAATAATTCAAATAGTACTTGCAGGCATCTCATGCATAAGTGGATGCCAATTACTACACTGAGTGCATTATCAGTGCAATTATTTTCTTTTCCACACTGTACGAGTGTTAACGGTCTATTTGTGCACCCTGAGAGTTACATTAACACTGACGACACCACTGTGCATGTAGCTGAAGACAATCTCCTATCCACCAGCTCACATTAACATACTGTACTGTACAGTATCTGGGTAATGATGCAACCTGTAGAATGCAGAACTACTGTATTTCATCCAACCGGGGGAAAAAATCCACTTCATCTCTTGTTCTGCCAATAACTGTTATTTGGAGCATTGGTCATTGCATTGCAACCAATCAAAAATAACCCATAAATAATAGCGTGTAGATCTCAACCAATACAAGTGTTTGGGGCCGTGAAGCCTCGCTCGAATAGAGACTGCATGCAGCATATATAGGCCTATAGGAGTTGTGGACGACGTAGAATAAAATAATGAAAATAAAATACTGAGCTGCCTTCCACTTCACTTGTCTTTATCTCTGAATGAGTCGACATGTACAGTCAGTGACTGAATGAACAGTGAATGATTTATCTATCATCTCTGTGAGTGTGAAATGAATACAGTATGTATACGTAGCCTGTATGAATTAATATACAGACTAAGCTATATATCTATACACTCAATGAATATTAATGAATGGGCCTGGTAGGTCATTTACTCCTCTTAAGTCTTGACCTCGGCCAAGCGCGAGGAGGGGAACAGCCGTAGCGTTGTGGCATCTGAAGATGTCAGCCTCTTCCTCGTCAGATCAGAGGTGAGGCTCATGGCCACTGCCATTGGTCCAGTACCAAGAGCGTGGAGGGAAAGGGAAAGACATCGTCTGTCATTCTCCTCTGAGCCTGCTGGTGGTTGGTCCAGTACCCGGAGCGTGGAGGGAAAGGGAAAGACATCGTCTGTCATTCTCCTCTGAGCCTGCTGGTGGACGGGAGGCAAGTTGGTGGCATATATACAGTTTAGCCATTATTAAGCTTGGCCGGCTGCCATTTTGAATGCCATCTTGGAAAAGACACCTTTCCGGAAGGTATATTTTCCTAAATTTGTAGTATGATCTTAAGCATGTCCAGAGGTACCAGATTCAGTTGAAAAATACCCCATTTGAGATATAGCCATTTTAAGCTCCATCTGGGACGCCATTTTGCAAATGGCGGCTTTCTGGGGAGTAGATTTTGGTGCGTCATACCAAAGCCTACATGGGTTGTGCCAGGACGTGCGGTGATTGGCCAGTCGCTGTGCTTGACAGCCTAAACCTAACCCTAACCTTAACCTCAGTAAAACTATACATAAACCTAACAATAACCCTAACCTTAACCTCAGTAAAACTATACCCAAACCTAACCCTAACCCTAACCTTAACCTCAGTAAAACTATACCCAAACCTAACCCTAACCCTAACCTTAACCTCAGTAAAACTAGACCTAAACCTAAGCGTAAAGATGGAGTGCCACAATTTTTTTTATTTTTCCAGTTTGTCATGTGTCTATGAGGTGACAGTACTTCATTAGACACCCTGGAGTTGTTTTTATGTGCAATAGTGTCTTAACTTTGTATTTAGGGTTTCTTCCTGTCAAGGATGAACCCTTGACAGTCTAACGGGCCAATGAAGTAAACAGTAATATAGTGACAACACACCATCATCCCCTCCCGTAAACCCCTCCCCCTTTATCATACAACTACAGCTGTGGGTGCGGCTTCAGTTCAGGTGGATCACCCATCACCACCCACCAGGCAAACCAGGCATACTTAATGAACTTTTGGGCGTGTCCACATAAAAGCATAATTTTAACAAATACAAAAGTTATTCCCCCTTATATTGTAATAATACCTGATGATCATGATTTATGGTGGAAAGAAATGGTGGCACTCCATCTTTAACAATAACCCTAACCTTATACTCAGTAAAACTATACCTAACACTAACCTTAACCTCAGTAAACTTAACTTGCCCCGGGGCGTGGTTATAAGCACAACCTGTGTAGGAATTAGTATGTTGCGATTTTGGTTTTGGTTATTTAGCATGCCCAATACCAGAATCCATTGAAAAATCATTTGTATCAATTTGTTTGGGGTTAAACCATATATTGACTCGCCTACAATTAAATCTGGGTGTAGACAGGGAAGCTGATGCAGTGGTTTTTAAAGTTTGTGCCCAATTCAGTCACACTAAAGGACAAGTAAAAATCTCAAATCCAGAAAAACACAATAGAGCACGTACAGTACATAGTACAGCACAAGAAAACAAGGTCTGCACACACTGGAATAAGCTCCAAAGCTTAAAATGTATTACAGTTCCTTACACCATCATGGACATGACGTTTCGAGGCTCACTCTTCATCAGACAATGAGATTTACAAACAAGCACCTGCGTATACATGTCGCGGCTGTGTCAGCTGACCAGTGACACAGCTGGTACTCATACACAGATGCCCATCATGACAATGGAAATGACAGAAGGACCACACATTCAAATCCATGCTAAATAGACTTTATCACATGTAACACTCAAAAACATAGAGGCAAAAAAGAATAGAATGTGCGTCTATTGAGAAATGAGTGCACAAGAACTTTTTGTATATTTGTACAGTATATTGCAATAATGTGGTTGTCACAGAATTCCATGGCATGTCTCACAGCATGCCAGTGTGCTTCAGCCTTCAGCATAGCATTTGGGAACGAGTGTTTGATCAAACTGGATGAATTTGAGACTTTTTGTCTTCACCAGGCCGAAGGGCATGGGGAGAGAGTATTTTTGCACTCCGTCAGTCCGTGTGTGTCGTGTGTGTCCGTCCGTCCGTTACCAAACTAAACTCCGGCACCGTTGGCCTGGCCAATGCCAAACTCTGCACACACACTCCTTATATGCCAACATCGAACCTATCTGCCCCAAATTCTTCAGAACGGCCTAGCTGTTACAGTGCCATTATTAGGCCATTAGCTAAACCATTAGCTAAACTAATTTCATTACAATAGTAATTTTATCCATACATCACGCAGATCAGTATACTATCTCTATAGTCATGTGATCAACGCGGACCTGTCCGCGGCGCCTCCCCATATTCAATCCCCTTTGCCTTCCAAAGTTTGCAGAATTGGTCAGTTTTGAACAAAATGCCTCAAATCTTAACACAGCATGCGATTTCCATTAAATTATGCACGCAAATTCCCACTAGGCAGAGGAAGAAATTACACTTAATAAAAACCAAATCAGCCTCATGGAGGTGCGATTATTCTATTACAGATTTTATCCATACATCACGTAAATTGGTATACACTACAGTCAGTAGTCAGCTCACAAACATACATAATGCTGTACAAACAACAACAACAACAACAACTAAGGAAGCTGAAAGGTCCAACCTGCAATGACTGGCACTTTGATCTCTGTTTGAGAAATAAATCATGGCGGGGCAGACGTTATGCTTGTATCCTCTTATTTATTTATTTATTTAAGATTTTCTTTTTTGCGGCTTACGCCTTTTATTGATTTTTGAAGGGACAGACAGTAGGCTGACAGGAAACGGGAGAGAGATGGGGGGATGACATGCAGTAAAGGCCGTGTCGGGTCCGGGAGTCGAACCCGTGGCACACTGCGACTGGATTACCAGTCCGGTGCCCAGACCGTTACGCTACGGCCTGGGCCGCTTGTATCCTCTTTGACATAGTTTATCGAGGTGCAAGAAATGGAAGGAAGGAAAAAGTAGGGATGAGAATTTGGAACTGGATGATGGATGTGACTTGATTACTAATTCATTACCAAGACATGAACCCCATAATATACCTCATTGACCAGGGTCCCCAGGGGTCCGTACTTGGCCACCTCCCTTTTCCCTGCTACAACAGCCGCGCTGCAACACATTTTTGACCTTGTCTGTCTGCTATTTTTTATGTGAATGTTTGTCGTTATTTTTTTATAATGACTTTATAATTTAAAAAGCAATGCGGGCACATAACTGCTCTTCAAATGCTCATCAGGAGCAGTCAGGGGTTCATTGTCTTGCTCAAGGATTGTGCAGCCCTTGTAACACGTGCCTATGTGCAGCTAGACAGCTAGTTAACACTTTCTGAAATCCTCCAATAAAGAGACAAGGCTTGACTTTTCTTGAATTTACTGAAGTCTCCACAGGTAATTTTGTAAAACTGAAACAGTACAGAAATAAACATAAAAATGAATTTGCACACATGTACTGTAAATAAACACAACAAAGGAATTACCACACAGGTAAATGTGTGTGAGTAATAGTAGGCCTATGCCTTGTAGGCTATTTTCATTGAACTAGTAGGAACACAAAGTTGAAACACAGAAAGCACTGCAGCCACTGCTGCAGTAAGCTAAATGTTGTTAAGCTAACATATGTGCTTACACTATTACCAAACAAACAATTAACCTAGCTTACACAGGAAAGTTGCAAACATCATTCATCATGAAATATAAACATCCCATTGATTAACTACAACTAAAATGTACTTTAATACAGACAAATAATGTCCAAGGCAAAGGCATATAAGAAGAATTCTCAGCAGACCATGTACGTGCACTGTTCTGTGGGGAAATATTGCTGATTCAACTGAGTTTCGTTTTACTGGGAAATGCTGGCCCTACTGAGTTCCGTTTCACTTTCTACTTCCACCACTGGAGGGCAGTAAAACCTGTTACAATACACTTCACCTTTTAATGTAACTTAATTAAATGACAGAATTATTAAACATTTACCAAACTGCCATTCCAAAGGCAGCACAAGGATCTTAAGCCAGGATTGTCGGGGAATCAAACCGCGATTTCCGAGAGGCCACTCTACTCCCTGAGCCACTGTCACCCCATGATGACATTTACAGAATAGGGATGCTATATCGGGATGTGGTTAACTACTGTACTCTTGTTGGTCCCCACTGTGATTTAGATGAGATCCTCTCTGGTTTGTAATATCAATCTGGCGGAGGAACTTCACTATTTTAACCTGGTGTTTCCATCCAGGCAGGCTGTCAGGAGCTTTACCTCAGAGGAAGCTCAGTAGTTTGTTTTCTGCCGTTATATGCCAAACCCATTTAGCACTTCCCTTAATACAATCAAACTTTTCATCACATGCATTCGTTTTCTGCTGGTGCAGTGCTGGTTCATTGAAAGCATCAACAACAGCCATGTTTTTGTCAACTACTTTGAGAAGAAGGTTGATGATATCAGCAGCTCCTTTCCTCCCCTCCCACATAAAGTGGCATCTGACTCAACCAACACTAACCCCAACATACCATGCATGTCCTCCTTCTCTCCTCTTTCTCCAGACGAGGTTCTACGACTAGTGACATCCACTAGACCTACCACCTGTCCTCTAGACCCTGTCCCATCTCCAACCTTCCAGACCATCGCACCTGATCTGCTCCCATTCATCACGTCCATCATCAACACCTCATACCTCAGGCTGCGTCCCATCTGCCCTCAAGTCAGCCAGAGTAACACCACTCCTCAAGAAACCAACCCATGATCCCTCAGATGTCAAGAACTACAGACCGGTATCACTCCTTTCATTTCTTTCCAAAAGCATTGAACGTGTTGTCTCCAACCAGCTCTCTCTCCATCTCTCACAGAACAACCTGCTGGTATGTTATCATCCCCCCGAACCCTCCAAACTGGGGTCCCACAGGGATCTGTACTTGGTCCCATCCTTTTCTCACTGTACACTAAATCCCTTGGCACTATCATCTCTGCTCACAATATATCCTATCACTGCTACGCCGATGACACACAACTGTGTCTATCCATCCCCACCTCTGCCACTCAGTGTGGAAGAGCGCATCACTGCATGCCTGGCTGACATCTCACAGTGGATGTCCTCCAACCACCTCAAGCTGAACCCAGACTAGACTGAGCTTCTCTTCTTCCCAGCTAAGTCCTGCCCTATGCGGGAGCTAACTATTTCCGTAGACAATGCCCTGGTAACGTCTGTCCCAACAGCCAGGAATCTTGGTGCTGTCCTGGACAGTCAGCTCTCGTTCCAAACTCACATCACAGCTGTCACTCGATCCCGTATGTTCACACTCTATAACATACGATGAATTAGACCGTTCCTCACCCAGGAAACAGCCCAGCTCCTAATCCAACAGTCTTGTCAAAACTCGACTATTGTAACTCCCTCCTTACTGGCCTACCAGCATGTGCACTTAAACCTCTCCAACTGATCCAAAATGCCGCAGCTCGCTTGGTCAAAATTCTCACATGTCTCCCCCTGCTCCGCTCCCTCCACTGGCTCCCGGTCGCTGCCCTCACAGAATACAAAACTCTGATGCTGGCATTCAAAGCAACCAACGGTATGGCTCCCACATATCTTGCAAGTATGATTGAACCCTACAAACCCTCCCACGCACTCAGATCAGCCAACGCAGGGAAGCTGGAAGTACCCTCACTAAAAACGCCGGGACAACGCTCCACACGTCCCAAACTCTTCTCCCTTCTGGCTCCAAAACTGTGGAATGCACTTCCCATTGCAGTCAGAACTGCAGCATCACTCCCAATCTTCCGCTGTAGTCTGAAAACCCACCTGTTCAGACTCCATCATGGCCCATAGCACTTACCCTACCCCCTTAGATAGCATTTCTCTAGACTTAGATAGCATTCGATACAGACTTATAGCATGTTATGTAGACAGCACTATAATTGCATTGTATGTAGTCATAGCACGTCATAGTACATATGTATAGCATAGTATAGCATATGTATAGTTTCATTATATAGATATTCCACTGTTACGTTCTTAGCTTACGCATGTTTCATGATAAATGCGTTGTATGTGATGTATTCCCATGCTTTTTGTTCTTGCTTAATGTACTGTAAATCGCTCTGGATTAAGAGCGTCTGCTAAATGCCTAAATTATATGAGGGAAGCATCTTACATGGAATCTAAGCAACTAACTGTCCAAGACTATTGACATACTGAGATACAAGACTGACTATTGTGTAGGATCTAAAAAATAATCATCTTGAAATGATCATCTACTCTGAACGCAGTAAATAGAGCATATGGTTTATAGAACATATTTTATTTAAAAATGAGACCCGTCTGAAGGTGAGGTGTGTGTGAGTTTGTGTGTGTGTGTGTGTGTGTGTGTGTGTGTGTGTGTGTGTGTTAGGCTGCACAACAGTGACACTTGGTGGTGAACAAACGCTATAACGCTATTTCCGTGCTCGGACCCAGGGACCCAGCCAGGGACGCACATTGTTGTCTATAGGAGTGGTTAGCACCGCTCAAAAAATAAATCCTGATGCTCAAAACCAATATATTGAAAGTATTATATAGCTCAATTAAAAATATATATTTGTAATACGTAAGCCTATATTTCCTGAAAAATACATTACTTTTCATGATGCGTAAACTATTGATAGATTCTGAAGTCAAAATGACAGCCTTTTTGATTTACTGTAACCGTGCCAACAGAAGCCCTTGAAAATATCTTCATCTCCTAAATCACAACTGTAAGAAAGAACCCGTCCACTTGTAGCCAGTGAGGGTAAAAACTCTTTAATTGCAATCTTGCAAGTCTTGCTTTTAATGAGCTGTATACAAATAAATAAATAATATAAAATAAGTCTGCATATTAATTTACTCTTTTAGAAGGTTAAGCAGATACCTGGCACTTAAATGGGTGCCATATGAAATTCATAAACATCGTTATCAGCACCTGGAGCATTGGATTAAACCTTTAAGCCTCTTGGATTTCATGAATTAAACCAAATATTAGTTAATATTAATTATATTAGATTGTGCAGCCCATCTTACTCTGTGACAAATATTGACCTTTCTTCCAAAGGAGTGAAATGAGCATGGCCACGTTGAAGTGGTTTTACTTTAATTAAGAATAATTACTGAATGTGTGGACATCTGTGGTCTCTGCACAATAAACTCTGGGTAAATGTAATTACAGTTTTGCCTTGTCTAAAAGCATTGAGAGTTGAGTGCTTTTTTGTTGGATGCTACTTTAAATAATATCATGTAATATTATTAGGGTTAGATTAGATATTGTTGCTTATTATTGCCTTTGCATTTCTATGAGCAAACACAACTTCAAGCTCTAATAATAATATTTTAAACCTGACTGATCTGTACCATAATTAAGAATATGTTTTTGGCATGGACGTGGAAGTGTTGAAGTGTTGAAGTCACTGCTCAGCTGGTTGATCTAACAACGCACTGGCCCTTGTGAAATCACACTAAAGGACCACTTCACCACTTTTCAACTTATCTTCATATAATTTGTTCTCACTAATGTTATGATAAAATACCAAAAAGAAAATCCTACTCAGTCTGTGTCTCATAGAAGGGTTGTGGACAGTTCAGAAACCTGTCCACCAGTGACATCATCGATGGGGAATCCAAGGTAATAGAAATCTAAATATATTTGAAAACAAATAAAAATCTGTCTAACGATGATGTCACTGGTGGACGGGTGTCTCAACTGCCCACAGCCCTCCTATGAGACACAGACAGAGTAGAAAAATATGGTGGTGTTTTATCATGAACATTAGTAAGGACCAATTATATGAAGAGATGTTGAAAAGTGGTGAAGTGGTCCTTTAAGTCACGGCTGTGCATGCTTTCCTACAATGGTTACTAGACAACATGAAAATCATAGACATATCCCAATTAACACTGTTTTTTAATAGCAATTTCTCTACAAGAGTATTATAAGACAGTATAATCTATATGAATTGCCAGGAAGATATGTGCCAATGTATCACTGTATCTTTCAAAAACACATCTACATCTAGTATGTTGTCCTATTGAAAAGGCTTCTCTTGTACATTGAATCCCTTCTGTTCTCATAGACCTGCTATAATAGCTTCTCAGATTAATAAATGGGTAGTTGATTATGTTCGTTGAGGGAAAAAGCCACTTTTCCTCAGGGTGCGGGAGAGTTTAGAATGGCTTCCTCATTTATGCTTTCAGTCTCTTTCAAACAGCTCTACCTGGCAATGAATATTAATGGTTATTAAAAATAGCCTATAACTTTGAGCTGAATGTGGATGAAAATGCACTCATAGTCCAGAGAGGTGAGACACGGGCATCATGTTCTATCAAAAACTGCATTATAAACAGTCATTTCTAAAGGTAATAGTTAGTTCATTGGACTGGATCATTTAACCCATTTAGACCTGAGGCAGATAACAAAAAAGGCTTCTAAAAATGTTTCTATGTCAGTGGTACTCAACCTGTTTCATGTCAAGGACCCCTAGAATTATCAGAATTTGGCCGCTGAAAATATGTCGTTTTGGGGACACCCCAGAAACAAGGGTATGAGTTAAAACGTTCATTGTGAAAGAATATATTCAAAGATCTGCGCCACATTTTAACGATTTTTCAAAAAATATCAGATCTACAAGCTCGTAGCTCGGCACTCGGTGCCGTGCTATGAGCTTGTAGATCTGCTATCGTTCAATAGATAAAGTTTAAAATAATGGTTAAAACACCAAAAGGGGTTCCCGCCCTGTACAGTATACAGTACAGAGGATGCATCGACGCATGCCATATGTTTTCAGTCAAAATTATACGTATATTATCAGTGCACAGACCCACATCAGGATGGACACATCCTTTCTGCCACAGACTATCTTGTAAGGTCATTAGGGCTCAGTGATTGTCATTACTGTACAATCAGCAGGATGCTAAGCGATTCCGAGGAGAGGAGATTGTGAATGAATTCCAAGGAGCAACGTGGCTGACATGCCACACATGTCACACATGTTCTGCATCGTGGATCACTTCACCATCTGAATACAGATGAGGCAGAGCTGCAACTCCAAAACAACGCGCCTCACTAAATAAAGTACACAAACCTATTGTTTAAATATGCACCTTTTACTATGTTTTGTTATGCTTTGAGACGCAATAACAACTGTATACGTACTGTACTCTACAGTTGGCTATTTCCTCAGGCAAGTACTGCTCAAAAGTAAAACCACTGCCATTAAGTAACGTTATCGTACTAAATGGCAGTGGGCTTATTACTGAATCGTCACTACCTCGCAGTTACAATATTAACGCTTCTGAAGAGAAATAAAAGTTTGGTAGATTTTGCTACCAAACTTATGGTAGCAAAAACGTTTTGCTACCAACGTTCTGTGCATCCGGCCAGCAGTGGCTTTAGTGGCAGCCGATGTGTTAAAACGAGGTACAGTAGAACTAACACATTACACATGTAGGACATGCAACAAAGATTTATTTCGAAAACTATGACCTAAGAAAAGTTCTGTGAGAACCCAAGGGGTTTCAAATTACACTGCATAGATGACAGCCTGACAACATGCAAGAGCACAGCAGCCACAACATGATAAAGTGCTACACTCCACATACCCTAGTAAGCTACTACAAAGAGTAGTAGCACATTGCGTGCGTGCACACGCATGCACGCAATGTGTAGTGTGTGTCTTAATGTGACTTGCATGAGGAGCTCAGCAGCCTATTAATTAGGACTAGAGAGAAGTTAAAAGCAATGGCTGTGTCACACCTCGCTCCTCTGCCTTTGTATTTGAGCATTGACTTAGGTCCAAACCACTGGACTAATATGTGGCTTGACCTTAATGGTTATGTGGTTGTTTTACGTTCAGTATTTTTCCATGTCTTGTTCTGTTTGGTTTTCTGTTACCCTGTTGGTTTTGTGTATCTTATTTTGTAGTATGGTCCCTAGTGTTTCATGTTTGCCTAGTTGCTGTTCCCTACCTTGTCTCACCTACCTTGTGTTGTGATGTGTCAGTGTTTTCACCTGTGTCCTCTTTGTCCTGTTAGCCTATCCTGTGTTTGATTGTATTTTGAGTTCACCTGTGTCTAGTTAGTCTTTGTCTATTTATATACCCCAGTTTGTTCAGTCCCTTGTCAGATTGTCATTTCATGTCAGCGTGTTTACTGTGTCCTTGTTTTGCCTGCCCCATTTTATGGGAAGTTATAGTTTAATAAACATCCTGAACCGTGAATCTTGCCTTTTGGTCGTACTGCTTTTGGGTCCTCTGATCGCACCCTGACAGGCTGGATGATGAGAAGTGAAGCATACCCTAGACTGCAATAAAGAGCATGCATGGAGACGAGACCAGACGTATTCAATTCACATAATACAAGATATCCCTTCTTACACACCAGTGCATCTACGGAAATGCCCCACCCCCCCTACCTCAAAGAACTCATCGCCCCTAAACCCGCCACTCGAAGCCTCCGCTCCTCCAACGCCCATCTTCTCCCCGTCCCCCACACCAACCTCTGCACCATGGGCGACCGGGCCTTCTGCCACACAGCCCCTTCCTTGTCTGTGGAACTCTCTCCCTATTCAACTGAGAGCACCACAGTCCACTGACTCTTTTAACAATGGACTTAAGACCCACCTTTTTAAGAAAGGTTTTCCCTAAACATGTTTTACTGCTTATGATGTTGATTACGCTTCTTTTATTGTATTTTATTTATTTTGCCATGTTTTTTAATCTTTGTAGCACTTTGAGATTATTATTATTATTATTATTAGACGTGTGCACTAAAGATCATGTTTGATGTCCCAACTCTCCCTAAAAGGAGAGGGGTTTCCATGAAAACATCGTAGCTACCCTTCTTTACAACCAGCTCAAACTAATGCATCTGGTGACCGGAGAGTTAACGGAGGTCTCTCGTGGGAGTAAGTAAATCAGTAATGTATACTGCCAGGCAAAACATTTAATGCTGTGCAACTTTAGTAGAAGCAGGACTTTGTAATCGATTTTAGCACTTATGAGGAGCCAGTGAAGAGTGTGTAATACGGTTACTGCGGCGCGGTAATGGGATCATGTCTTGAGGTCCATGTGAGGATTCTATCTGCGGGGCTGCAGCTTTTCTAGGTCACTATAAAGAAGAGTTAATGCTTCAACCTGATGTGAAAACATGGCACTAAGGCATTACGTTGGCTGCAGCCGTAAAATGGGCAAACAAGTTGTCCAGGGCTGTTACTGAGCTTTGTCCTGCCTTCTGAATTTCTAAACTGCATATTCTGTAAAGTACATCCTCTGTAAAGTACTTATGAAACAAGTACAATAACTATAGCATATTCTGGAGACAATGTCACAGTGACTTAGAAACCAACAGGTGAAATAACTTGACTGTGTAGTGGACCAGAATTCAATGTGCTGTCCAACAGGTGCTCCAGGTTGCCACAGGGAACTGTGGCTTCATGGAATCTTTCAGAGAGAATGTCATCTCTCTTCCAGGTGGGACAGAAGGTCACATCTCCACAGCGTGGCACTCAGCCATGGCCAGATGTTAACACCTCATCACCTCATAAATAACTTATCAATCTCCTCCACTCTCCCTGGGGCAATGTTATTGTCCTTAATCTCAACCAATGGTTTCAGTTGTGAATACAGTTCAGCACTTAAGACTATATTAATTCAATTATCTTTAGTGAAAGTAATGATCTTAATAATTGTACATTAGAAACAATTAACTTATTTCTCTAACCTGTGCTTTCACATTTCTCAGTGGAAGAGAGATGAAAGTATTCAATTTACGAGGCGAGGGGGAAATTCTTGATTGGCAAGATGAAAACAAAACATGGCATGCTGTTTTGTAAGTTTCCTGTGTGCATGCGTGCTCATGTTTGCGTGCGTGAAATAGTGAGAGATTGAGTGCGTGCGTGAGTTTGTGCATGCGTGCCTGAGTGTGTGGTGCCATATTTTCAGTTTCACACACACACACACACACACACACACACACACACACACACACACACACACACACACACACACACACACACACACACACACGATGATCTTGCCTCACTGAGTAATTTCCATATTCATTCATTCTACAATGCTAGTGTAGGTGCTGGAATTGTATAACTGTCATTGTGTATTTTACAAATATTTGTTCCTCAAAAAAGGGACTTGACTCTCCATCCATGAAATTGTACAGTAGACACACGAGCCGTTTTAAACACTACATCCATACACTACATAAACCACGTTAACCCTAAATTACAGGCTCTGCCTGGTAGTATGTGTAATAATGGGGTGCATACTTAGTTTAGACTAGTCATTGGTTAGACATGGGTTAAGGTTAGGTTTAGGTGTGCTGCCCCGTGGGAGGTTAGGGTTAGGGTGAGGGTTTGAGATAGGTTGTAGTTGTAGGACTAATGACTGGTCTAACCAAATGACTAGTCTAAACCAAAAACTGTCTAAACTAAGTACTGCACCCGTAATAATCCATCTAAATTAGTTGACCTGACGAATAAGCCACGTACGTTTTGAGCTTGTGGAATGTGGATCTGATACTTTTGATGCTTTTGTGTGTATTGTATTATGATCAACTATAGGGACTTAATTTAGGAAATTACACAACAAGTTAAAATATGGAGATAAGGTTTCTGACCGACAACATCATTTTCATCTTGGGCGATTCATACCGATGTGCAACAAGCATAATTTATGCCAAGTGTTTTTAGTGATTTTGGGTCTATCTGAGTGTGCTGAAAATAGCAATGGAGGAGCACATGACTCACTATACTGTATGCCAGATAGCCTGGTCCAAGCAGATGGCTAGAGGACCATAAAATGAGATGGCAAGATCAAGCTATAGTTTAGGAGATAGAATAGTATATTCAGTTGTTTAATCTTCACTCTAGGTAGTTCATCACTGTCGAACAGAAACCTTGCCTCTGTATTTCTTTTAAGTTTTCGCTGAAATTGCACTGCTTCATCGTGAAAGTGTGTCAAGAATATATTCTACAAGTTCACAACGCATTGCAATGCGACATGTTGTGAGCTTTAATAGATCCGCTATTTTAGCTCTTTTTTTTCTAATATATTTTTTATCCCACGATTTTGTAACCCATTTTTCACCCCTGTGTCAATCATCTAATGTGATCCTGGGCTCTACACACCCTCCGCCAACCTGGGGAGAGCAACGGACTTAACTCATGCTTCCTTCATGCTTGAGTGTCCAAGTTGCTCCTTTACACCTGACAGGGGGGAGTTTCCCTGGTTGGACGTAGCGCGTGGAAGGAACACGTTATTCCAACCAGTTCCTTTCCCCTCCATCAGGCGCCCCGGCTGGCCAGGGGGAGGCAGTTTAGAGACCAGGATTACTGCATGTTTTTGTGAGGGTACCTACCCTAGGGGACACGGGGAGAACATGCAAACTCCACACAGAAAAGCCCTTTCACCAACCCCGCCTTCGGGTATGGGCACTGATGACGCGGAGGAGGAAACACGCCGCCAGCACCCACAGCGCCCCGAGCGGGAATCGAACCCAGGACCTTCTAGCTGTGAGGCGACAGCACTACCAACTGTGCCACCGTGCCCCTCTATTTTAGCTCTTTTGACATGTTCAAGTGAAAGTGGTAAAGTCTGGGTTTTATAAAAATGTAACCAATTAAAAGTGTTAACAAAAGCTTTTGACAAAACAATAATTAGATTGGATTAAAAGCAACCGTTTTGGACATGATTCAGCCCGACAGCAACAATACAGTATGTCATTGTGCATTTTCAGAATCTTCTCTCTGTGTGGGATAGCTCATACTGTCAGCCCTGTAACAGTCTCTCTGGGCTGTGACAATGGCAACACAGGGAGCATTGACTTTTTTTTCCACCGGCAGCCTCCCTTCCTCTTTACTCCGCTGTCTCTTTATGTGAGTGTCAAAGTCGAGGAGGATGTGCTATCGTTGTTGCTCTGGGTTCCTCAGTTCTTCATCGAGGACCTTTCAGATAAAAGACCAGCTGTGAACCCTATACCTTCACTGCACACTCCTTTTTTCCTCTGGGTTTTGATTAAATATTCAGAAGAACATTTTGATGAAGCTTCAAAGTGCTGCACTCTAAACTCCACCTGCTGGAGGGAATGTGGGGAGAATAATACGGATCACAATCACCCATATTTTCCTTACATGTCCCAAAATGCAAACCTTCTGGACCAAAGTTTCACAAAAAATAGAACAAATATTTGGGAGAGTTGTGAATTTAGAAAAAAAACATAATATACTGCTGGGAACACGACCCAAAAGTTTACAAAGTGAGGATCTATTCTATTATCTGTTTTGGATTCTGAGAATGACAGCTCTAAAACAAATAACCAGAAGTTGGAAAAGTGTGGAACTACCCAGGGTGGATATAGATGGATGGACAGAGTGGAAGACAAGACATGTATGTGATGGAGAAGGTGACTAATGGAAATATTTAAGGATCCATATTATTTAATAATGCTATTAAGAAAGGACTGTAAATTAATAACTTCGATAGCAGAGCTGAAACTCCGGAAATGTAAAAAGACTTTAGAAAGTACAAAAAGTACTCAGTACCAAAACCCAGGCAGAGCCTGTAACAAAATGGTTTTAAACCTTTTAGATTATAAAGTTAATACTTAGCTTTAACAAGAATATTCGGTTCACATGGGTGTGATTTTTTTCTCTCCTCTGTGTTTTTTTTGTTTTTTTTTAAGTAAATTTTATTCAAAGAGTTTGACATCATATGCCGTTTTCACAGAAAGCGAATACGACTGACATACAAACAACATACAAACACAGGTATAAAAAACAATAATTTGAGTACAAAGTAATACACACAACATACAGTATATACAGGTATAAAACCAATGGGTATAAGATACTAAGACACAAAGAAAGGGATCACATGGTTATGGTTAATAAACAACTTCAATGGGGGGTAAGATTAACAATAATACAAACAGGTAAATAAAAATAAAACAAAGTAATATTTAAAAAAAAAAGAAAAAAAATATATATATATAATATATATATATATATATATATATATATAAAGAGATAAAGCGCTTAATTGGCTCATTTCTCGACTCATGTGTAATGATTTCCGACATATTATGCTTATATATTGCACCAAGTAGAGATCCGCACACCAACACCATGTGTCTTCAGTCAGGTGAAAGTGATTCTAAACTGCTTATGTACATACGATATTAAAGGTTGCCAATGGTTGTAAAATTTGTCAGAGGACCCTCGAATTGTGAATTTGATCTTTTCAAGTTTCAGAAAGGACATAACATCAATCAACCATGATTTAGCCGTCATGCCCGGATATATTTTAGATAACCTTGCTTTACTGTAATGAGTTCTGTGGAGAACTTTAAACTGAATGAGGCTAAGCCTAGCACAGGAAGAGGAAGAATTAACCCTCTCCGTTGCCTGCTCCCACCACTCATCTGAAAATGCGATCTCCAATTCGGCCTCCCAGCCTGCCCTGATCTTATCCAAACCCGGGTCTCTGCGGGGGATAATAGAGACAAGAAACAACACCTCTAGCTAGGCTTGCTGCAGGCATAAAGACCTCCACACCCGACCGCATAGGTAACTGCGGGAATGTTGGAGAGTGGGTTTTAACAAAGTGTTGAACCTGAAAATATCTTCTTGTTTTGAAATAGGTGAAGGGATGTAGCTTGTCTGTATGTATGCACGAAAAATATGGGTCAAAGTCAGCTAACAACAGTGACATGAAACATGTGAAAAGAAAATATATTTATGTTACAAGCAATTGTACATTTTGATTGACTCAAGTGCTGCTTTGCTAGGTGTGAAAGACAAAGGGAACGTTGAGCATGTCTTTTTTTAATGGAGCATCACACTTTTTTAGCCTTTATTAAACTAAATCACATTGACATTATCATCTGTCTTTTTTTACACAACGCATGCACGCACGCACGCACGATGATCTTTCCTCACTGAGTTATTTCCATATTCATTCATTCTACAAATCGCCTCTTACCATTCAGTATGTTGAAATGCACATGGCCTCTTATCATGTATTACTGTATGTCTCAGAAGCCAGAACATAAATTCTAATTAAGAGATAGTTGCTATAGCACATCATTAAGAGATAGTTCATAGTTGCTTTAGCTATATGATTGATAACTTGAGCCTTTTTATATGTTTCAAATATAGCATGACATCAAGGTTTACTGCAGGGTTTAAACATGGCATGCTGAGGATTGTACTTTAATTAACGACAAAATATATGCTCTGAAAATAGCGCAATAGCCTTGTGAGCAAAATATGATGTAAATCGTTTGCCAGCCAAGTCTATGGACTTTAATGTTTGTACAGGCCGCCAGTAAATGACGACGTAAGACATAAGTCATGTGGCCAATAAAAATACAGGCAGCCACAGTGGGTGCCACTCACTTCACACAAGTGTGATTTTTTTACATGTCCAGCTTTGGTGTATATGCACAAACTTTGTCCTATTGACAATTGACAATGAATGGACAATTTTACGTCATGGTGTCTATTTTACGTCATGATGATGCACGATGATAAAAGCGCCCCTCACTTCACACAGGTGTGGTTTTTTGAGGGGCGCTAGGCCCTCCTATATTCAGCTATTAGTGTATATGTTCTTCGTCCTACACAAACATTAAATTCCCATTGACAATGAATGGATAATTTTGCGTCATAGTGTCTGAGAAAATCGGCGTAGTGTCTATATTACGTCATGATAATTTATAATGATAAGAGCGCCCCTCACTTCACACGGGTGTGATTTTATTTATTAGTATCAACTGCAATTTGAAACGTCACAATTGGTTACCCGCCGTAGAGGCTTAGCATAATCAATCGCATTGTAACAATACAATTGAAGAGCCATGACATATGAAAGCAGGGAATTATAGCTTCAAATTGACATATTTGGTTGTTCAGTTTGACCTACCAGTTTTGGAGATGGCTTATAGAGTGATTGTGTCTTACAGAAAACAGTGAGTTGAGAGAACAGGCTTGAAAGGTTCACTTCTGTGGACTCTAACATTACACCTAGAGCTACATGTTCATGCATTTATTTCACATTTAGGCTACATGTCGATTTCAGCTATGGATTTTGGGGTTTTCTAGTATAGGTGTATACTAGAAAAGCGTGTATGTACAGTACGGAATTGCAGTCCATGCTATTTTTGTGAGATGGGTTGTATAGGCAGCTGCAGTGAGGCTGTCTGGGGTTTGTGATGTTAAAAGGTGAAAGGTCAGCTAGTTTCAGAACCAGTTGATTGAGGGGCAGTGGTGCTCATATTTGTTTACTTCTCCCAACACCACAAGTACAAGGGAAGGTCCGGAATTAAAGAGTAAAAGTAGGCCTACAAAAGTATTGGTATCAGTACAAAAGTAGAAAATACTCACAAGTTTTGAACTGTATAAAAAATATTTGAAAATAGCCGCCGTGGCCGGTTAAGACTCTTGGGATAATGTTAGTAATGGTCAGACTAAGGAGGGGAGATTGGAACAATGACATGTTACCATTAAATTGATCTCTTCTGTATATTTAGAAGTAAAGGATATGTGGCCTAATTAATTTCAGCCCCCTCCCCCTCTCTCTCCCTCTCTCTCATTTCATTGGAATTGGAGTTCAGTGTGTGCATGTGCAATACGTACAAGGAACTGCATGTGTGCACAATGCACATATGCTATAGTAAGGTTTGTGTGTGTGTGTGTGTGTGTGTGTGTGTGTGTGTGTGTGTGTGTGTGTGTGTGTGTGTGTGTGTGTGTGTGTGTGTGTGTGTGTGTGTGCTAGGTGCGTGCGTGCGTGTGTGCTCACAAGTTCGGTCCGGGTCGGTCCGGGTCCCTACACAGTGGTTCTGGGAACAGGCAAAAGTACAAGGCGTACAAGGGATAACTAGGGACAGGCTAAGGTCAGATACTATAACAGGCAGGATAACAGGTTCAAGAATAACGGCGTGCTAACCTAGGGTAAACTGGGTTGATCTGCAGGCAGAGAACGGAGGGTTACACTGTAACCCAGGTTCTCTGAGTGGAGAGACTGGCTCTCCACTACATATTATTAAATATGTACGGGAACTGACCCCACAGGGCAGTGTTCATGGATATCTCTTTAAGACACATATACTATGGTGGCCCTGCCCAGATTGCCAATCAGCGGGCTATTTAAGCCCCATCTGTGCAGAGCCACTTCGATTAACTTGATTGACACGAATTTCGGAAGCGGCTCTTTCGTGGAGAGCCAGTCTCTCCACTCAGAGAACCTGGGTTACAGTGTAACCCTCCGTTCTCTATCGTGTTCGAGACTGGCTCTCCACTACATATTATTAAATATGTACGGGAACTCTCTAAGACACACCGCGAGGAAATAAGCAGACCAGCTGCCCCCGCGGCAGCCCGAGGCAGTTTAACCTGAATTCCATCCGAGCCTATAAGTGGTGAGCGCCATGAGTCACAGGTGCTCGCCAAAATGCTCCAAAACTTCAGTATTCATACCAAGTAAGTAATACTCGTGGCCTAGGCGCAAGACGCCACCTAGGCTCAGCTGGCCCAGCACGATGCTAGGCCAGTGACCACCGGGGTGAAGGGCTGCTCAAGCCAGCCCGTCAGATGCCCGGCCGACCTGACCGGTCAAGGTGCCGGTGACCCTACCGCTGAGTAGCACGCAGGAGCGACTCCCACAGGGGGAGCGGATGCCACCACGTTCCATCGGTAGGACAGGGTGAATGTAGGCAGAGTCGCCCATGTCACTGCTGTGTAGATCTCTGTCAGAGATACACCACTGCACACTTCATCCGTCTGCATGTAAAGAGAGGACAGAGCTCAATCACCTGATTGAGATGTGCCCCTGAGAGAACCTTGGGGAGAAGGTTGGGTCGAGGTGTAAAACTACTCCATCACCCGGCCGAGCGTGTCAGGGGTTGACAGCGCTCACAACTCCCACATTTCTCCTTGCAGACGTGACTATATAATACTGCTGTCTTGAGTGACAGCATGTCAGGCTCACTGACTAAACGATTTTAAGGGGGCTCATCATAGAGCCTCCAGGGCTAACGGCCTGGCCCCCAAACAGGACTGGTGGGGCCCTAACCTGAGCTCCTCTGAGCACCAGGGTGCCATTCGGGAAATGTAACCAGGTTACTGCAGTCTGCAGTCATGCACTCCCGCTCAAGTCAGCCCTTCGGACAGTAGGCCAACAGACTGTTGAAGCCGTGTCCTGATGCGGAGCCCAGCCCACTCAGTGAGGAGGGTGCTGGCTGTCACATGGATACCACACTGGTATAACCTGCTAAATGCGGACGGCATCGACACAGAGTCCGTCACACAGATCTCAGATAGAGGGACATCTCGTCATCAGTGCATGGGCCACAAGGCCCTGCACGGATTGTGCCCACATCCCTGCCCACCTATATGCCTGCTAGATTGTTTCACAACCCAATGAGGGAGCCCAGTCTTGGAGACCATCTGCTTAAAACAGTTTGGCCCATTAGAGGCCCTGACAGGGCCCAACCGTGACTGCAATCCTGCTTTACCACCCTGCTTAGGAGGGTGGGGAGGGTGCAACTCAACAGGCTGACTGGCTCGTACTCTGATCAGGCCGTTATGGTATAGAATGCAGGGATTGGTGCCAGCACCACCTAACCAATGCCATGCAGGAAGTGGCAGCATCCTTCATGCACTCATAGGGACATTCTTGTGGCTGACACTGCTAACAGCAAGAATGCTGTCCTGCGAGAAGCCACCCAAGTGTCCCCGCTTAATTGGCTCATGCCGCAAGGCAGACAGTACCACCTCCCGTGGGGGGACTGCCGACCTAATGTGCGAGCACCCTTCAGTAACTGGGTGATCCTTGTGTTGACCTTGTGTGGGACAGTGGTCCGCCGTGTCACAAGGTCACCGGCATAGCCCATTACCCCCGGACGAGGAGGGAGCTCACTCCGTGGCTCCGATAACCGGTTTCCCCCACACAATTACACCCAGGCGCTTAACGGCCATGCCGTAATACGCCCTTCTGGTGGTTCTGCTCCCCCATGACAGTCTTTTCACACTCACTCTGCTGTGTGAACCGGCGTAACTATACACGTTTCATACATGTAAACTGACACTGTCAGCAATACGCCTGCATAGTGCCTGACCGTAAAGGACAGATAATGCACTGGCCGCATGTTCAGGGGAGCCGGGGGGACGCAGTGCACCGTGGCCGCCCTCAGCCCTAAGGGGCGGAGGCACCAGCTGGCTCAACTGCCAAGAGATGCCAGCCAGCAAACTAGTGCTGTGGGATCCAACAAACAGGCACCGGTCACGAGGACGTCCCACGCTAACACACGTGGATGTACTCAAGAATGACGCCGGAGCGCAAAGTACCAACAAACTGACCAGATGGAGAACCAGGATGACTGGAAACGACGATGGAGGGCTCGTCTGAGGACGACCTCGAGAGTGATACAACCCTTGACATGGTGGAACCTACTCAGGGGTCCACCTGAATTGACCGCCACTGTCTCGAGAGACAGCATGTGGGGGCTGGGTTCCCTGAACTGTCAGGACTGAGGAGTGGGCTCGGTGTGCTGAGCACATCTAGCCATACCCCGCCGGTTGGCCTCCAACCGGACCCGTAGGCCCCTGGAGCTGCCAAACCTAACTGGGGTTGCGCAGCCTGAGGAGCCGTTGAGGCAAGTTGCTCATGATGGAGCATTCCTGCCATCACCTCCTGCATCTGTTCATCTGCACAAGCCTTCTTAGCTTGTTGGAGCAATGCACTGACCTCCTGGCCTAACAAGGCCAATGGCTAAACAGGCAGCTTCATTGGACGAGCTCGGCCTTCCTGCTGCAGCTCGGACTGTGGAAACCGAAGGCGCCACACCCGAATAGTCTTGCCCGCTGCTACTGCCTGGGAAGCATGAAGCCAGTCGCTGTAGCTCCTCAATAAGGTCAGGGCCCTTATGGTCACCGAAGCGCCGTGTAAGCAGGTGACGGTGGCATTGACAAAATAGCCCTGTGTTGGCTAGCTGCGCCTAGATAGCCATGACTTCGTGACTTCTCTGGATGAGAAGAGCTTTCTCTGTGGTTTCAGACCGGTAACCGGATTCTACCCCGCAGAGTCACACCCAGGTGCGTAAACGGCTCGCCGTGACACACTGTATACTGTATCGTGTGCTCTGCGCGACAGCCACAGCACACTCTGCTGTGTTACTGAGCCCGGCTTCACCGTGAAACTACACCACGGACGCATGAGCTGACCCCGTCAGCAATACGCCGTATAGTGTGCCAATGGCTGAGATTCAGGCATACTTCCTGGCAGACCCAGCATGTCATGTCTGTGTCACTGGGGAACCAGATCCACAGACAGAACTACACCACGGTCGCGTAAGCAGGCGCCCCGCCAGCAATACGACAGTATAGTGCGCTATAATGCCTGCATAATTTGCCTTCAACCAAACGTCGGACAGACACAGCACGTCCTGTCTGTGACAGAACTACACCACGGACGCATGAGCTGACCCCGTCAGCAATACGCCCTATAGTGTGACAATGGCTGAGATTCAGGCATACTTCCTGGCAGACCCAGCATGTCATGTCTGTGTCACCAAACATCGGACAGACACAGCATGTCCTGTCTGTGACAGAACTACACCACTGTCGCGTGAGCTGACGCCTCGCCAGAAATATGACAGTATAGTGCGCTATGATGACTGCCCAACATAAAGGGAAACATTCGACTGACCCAGCACGTTCTGTTTGTGTCACTGAACCCAGATCCACAATACCGAACTACATCACAGGCGTGTAAGCTGGCGTAACACCAACAATACATGTATTCATGTACTTTTTGTATGTCCGTTTCATATGGACCCCAGGAAGATTAGCTGTCGCCTCGGCATCAGCTAACGGGGATCCATTCAATAAACAATAAACCATACCCTGTAGTGTATAGTGTGCTCTAATGGCTGTCTGACCCCAAGGAATTTTGTTAGTCTCACCTTCAAACGAGACAACAGCTAACCCGAGAGGGCGAGTCAACGCTCGCTCCCTAAACTGCACACTGTAGTGCATTAATAGGCTGCTGACACTCGTAAGTAGTCTCACAGAAAACTTTCACTAAATCCTTCTTTACAGACCTGTCCATACCAGGCAGGGCAGGAAAGAGGTGGAGCTATAGCCTGAGCTTAGCTCACCCAGCTCTGCCAACCTGGGACAAGGTTCAAGGTAGTCTTTTTTTTTTTTATCTCCCTTGAGAAAAAATTGTCTTGGAGACAGAGTCACAGCTGTATACAATTAGCATACATGTTCACATAAAAATGACATTTCTATGGGACATTTTAGTCTGTCAGTGGAAACGACTGGTCTTTTGCCTCTAAAAACAGGCCCCCATGGCCCCTCCAGCTTCAGCTGGAAGGATGAGACCATTCGTACCGGGGGCGGGGTCCTCATACCAGGGCCCCCGCAGGACACACACTGGTCATGGCCATCATCTGTGGGCATGTGAGCTCCACATGCAGCCTGAGAAACCCCTGCTGTTTCCATCTCCTCTTGTCTCTATATAGATATATTCATATACCTATATTATTTATTATATGTGTACCTATATATACATATATGTATACATCTTGTATTGTACACCATATTTTAACTCGGACTGTGCTCAACAGGGAGTGGGCACATAGTAATTGCTTGAACGTGAGGGGTCATAATCTACCCTTTGCAGAATCTCACAATGCTGCATAAACGAATCAAGGCAACATGGTACCCTAAGACATCCCCATGACATGGATTCTCAGTGTGCTCTCTCTTTGTTAGGACAGAGTCCATACCAAATCAATGTCCACAGTTTGTTTTGTGTCACCAGCAGAGTTATGGACCTCTGGAAGAGGTTGTACATAAACTGCTCAGCCGCTCTGAGGCGCTCTAGCACAAAACCATCTGACATTAGCACACTGGAGCTTTTGTATATCATTCCAGTAGGCCTACAAGTACACATGCATAGTGTGGTGTTGTAGCCATTATCATACTTATAAGCATATAAGTATATATTAACCAGAGTCCAGAACCAATTGTGACAGAGTAAGCGATTTAATTGCAGCGCCTGACGGTGGGTCATCGGGAGTTTTTGTCTCCTGATCTTTGAGCCACACCGCCCTCTTGTGAACCATGAGGCACAGTGCAGTCTGGGCAGCCGTCCCTGACGGGAATCCCTCCTACACTATGACGCTCATGTCAACCTGTCAATGAGGAAGTGGAACACGCTGGAATTGTTTGTTTACACTCTCTGCCGTGTGGTCTGGCCGGACCGCGGCGGCAACGATCAGCGACTGTAGATGGCCTCAGAGTACGCCGACTAGGTCAGCTCCTCTGGGTTCTACCCCGCTACCCGCCGCAACGGTGTACAGCCGCGATGATCAACCATGAGGTCCACCGACGAGGTCGGTTTCGCTCGGGGTCTCACAGCGCTTCTGCAGCCAGGGAACCAAGGCATCGCCAACGTGGTCGGCTTCGCACTTGGCTTTGGCCACACCGAACGCCGTCCCAGGGAGCGGACGCACGGACAAGACTGAGGCTTCCTCCACTGTCTAGCGGATTCGGCACTGAGCTTGTTGTTGCTGCTGTTTTATCAGTAGAGCTACGCGGCGCCCTGAGAGGAGTCGTCGAGACGACCGGCTCTCTCACCGCTTCTGCGGCCAGGGAACCAAGGCGTCGCCAACGTGGTCGGCTTCGCGCTTGGCTTTGGCCACACCGAACGCCGTCTCCTAGTTTCCCCCAACGTGGTCGGGTTTCACTAGGGACGGACGCACGGACAGGCTGAGGCTTCCTCCACTGTCTAGCGGATTAGGCACTGCAGCTTGTTGCTGTTGCTGTTTTGTTTGATTTCTCGATGGAGCTACGCGGCGCCCTGAGAGGAGTCGTAACGACGACCGGCTCTCTTCTTACCTCCGGTAAGCGGACTGTGTGCCACGCAGCTGTATGTTCTAAATATATATATATATATATATTGTTTAATAAGTGTCAAAACTGCTGAGATACACGAAACGTCTGCTCGTGGAAATGAAAAAATCGAAGTGGCTCTGCACAGATGGGGCTTAAATAGCCCGCTGATTGGCAATCTGGGCAGGGCCACCATAGTATATGTGTCTTAAAGAGATATCCATGAACACTGCCCTGTGGGGTCAGTTCCCGTACATATTTAATAATATGTAGTGGAGAGCCAGTCTCGAACACGATAGAGAACAATGGGTAGCGGAAGACAATAAGTAACCTTGGCTACTCAGTGTGGAACCTGGTGCAGGTGCGCTCACACTGGTGTGGGCATGACATCTTCTGTATATTTAGAAGTAAAGGATATGTGCCTGTGGCCTAATTCATTTCAGCCCCTCCCACTCTCTCTCCCTCTCTCTCATTTCATTGGAATTGGAGTTCAGTGTGTGCAAAACGTACAAGGAACTGCATGTGTGCACATATGCTATAGTACGTTTTGTGTGTGTGTGCGTGTGTGTGTGTGTGTGTGTGTGTGTGTGTGTGCGTGCGTGTGTGTGTGCTCACAATAAGTGCCCAGTCTGTTGCTATCTGTGACAGTTTTAAATTGGAATTAATCAGAACAAGTCTAGCCTCGGAAACCCAGGCGTTTTATTTCCTGGAAGAAAGAAGAAGTCTGACAAGTTTGGTGGACACTGAGCAGGGACCTATAACGTTGCCTCCTCTCTGTTTACGGTCCACACTTTATACCAAGACACTTTGAAACAGGTAACTATGCTTTTATTTTATTGTTATTATGACATGTAATGATTGATAGAGAATATACAGTAGAGCTGTCATTAAGACCTGATTCTTCTAGTTACTACAAAAGTTACAATCAAAGTTACTACTTTGATTGTTATTCACTTCCATGGGTAAGAGATCCAGTAGAACTGGTTGATT
Organism: Protomyctophum parallelum; assembly: GCF_964188405.1. Taxonomy (NCBI): domain Eukaryota; kingdom Metazoa; phylum Chordata; class Actinopteri; order Myctophiformes; family Myctophidae; genus Protomyctophum; species Protomyctophum parallelum. Next base: position 46,369,716 of record NC_139699.1, on the reverse strand, counting down.
TGGTTGAGCTCTGTAAATGTCAGACGCACTTGCTCACGCGACGCATTGTGAGCTTGTAGGGGTGCTGGAGGGGCTGGAGCACCCCTCCCCCAGGCACAGCCCCCTGTAATTTATATTAAAAATTATAATACAAAAATAATAATTTCATTGATATGTTCAAAACAGATTAATAGGTTACTATGCCTAATATAAATATGCTGTATGTATCACAGTATTGGCGCCTTATCCTGCCATGCCTGTGTGTTCCAGGGGTCATCAACATGTTGGCAAGACTTGTCCATGTCTGTGGCATTTGTTTTATGTTGGCTATAATGTGTACAATATATCTAAATATTTAAATACTTCGTTTGAATTATTTTGGTGACTGGTAAAGTGTCGGGATGATATGATATGATATAGTACTTTATTGTCAGTTTGCACTGAAATGCGATCCAGCGGCCTTGTATGCAGCGTATATACACACATTTGACAAAAAAACACGGGACAAAAAAAGAAAATACAATTACATACATAGAACTATAAGGGCAGAGAGCAATGTCCACATGCTCATTAATGTCAGGTGAGGATGCAAGACAAGACAGACAGCTAGATTTAATGTTTGCTAGCTGCCTTTCATTGTTGCTCTTTCCTTGGAGTGCATGCCTTTTGTTCGATGGGGCATAGGTCCGATCCATTGGTCCCATCGACTACCTACCCCAAACCCTCACCCTAACCATAACCGCGAGCACGGGGCAGCACACCTAAACCTAACCCCGAGTCGGACCAATGCTCCGTCGAACCAAAGTATGTCTCCCCTTTCCTTGTTCCACTGGCATAACTTACATCACACCACCTACCGGCATGCATGGTCTACGACTTTATCATCAACAGATAATTCTATAGTAGAAGGCTTTCTTCCCAATCAAAGAGGTCCAGGTGTTATTGTGTGCAAAAGCGCATTATTGGCTATTTCCCCTACAATAAGTCCTCAATGAATTGCATTGAATTGCATTGAATTGAATGGGGCTATGGGGTGTTGTGCTAATTTGCTTATTTCCATCGCTCAAAAATCTTTTTTTTTTATATATATCCTCTCATCATAATGTAAATAGTATCCCAAGCGGCACACTTTACTACTTATTTCGAAATAAGTAATAATTTATTGCTAATAAATTAGCACAAAAACCCAACCCCCATTGATGGCTTATGGTAGTGGAAATAGCCAATAATGCACATTAGATAATTGACACAGGGGTGAAAAATGGGTTACAAAATCGTGGGATAATAATTATAAGAAAAATAAAATACGCAGGCGTGCACGTTCATTACCTCCTAGGCCTACTGTAAATACCTTCCCGCGGCCCTGTGTAGATCTGCTATATTACCAACCAGGTGTACAATCAGGCATTACGACACCACTCACACAAATGGGAAACAAAAATGGTGTCGTAAACATTTCACTGTTTTTTATATTGTGATTGTCATATTGTGGACTTGCTATCATGCAGGGGGTCTGCATAAATAGGAATTAAATAAAGGTGTAAACATAGCTGTGTTACATTAACACTTTGGGTAATACTATCTTGTGAAACTATAAAAAGATTGTGCATTTTCTGTCAGAGATAGTTATACAATATATATATCCATATAGGAGACGTTAGCTTTATACTTTTGGTAAACAGTGTACACACAATGGTTTGTATTCTTTAAGGTGCTTGTATTCCATTTGACATCCTTCTCCTGTCAGAGCAGCTCAGAAATCTCGCTGCTGTGTTTGCACCGGGCTGACCGTCGATCACGTCTTTGGTGATCGACGCTTCGACGGGGGGAGGGGTAGCAGCCGGCTTTAAAAAAAAGTGAAACATCCCCGACACAGCAAACGCCATTTTGCTTCTCTTGCCGTAAAATTAACTGAAATAAAGCGTCACTTAATCGAGGCTTTATGACAGCAGCGAGACGAGCGTTTTCTGCGTGGCGCACGCATGGCTCGCGGACCAAAAGCGGAGGCTTTGCAATCAGAGCCGCTTGGGAGAAATGTGAGGCCCTGTGCTTTAATAATTAATTTGTTAATATCCAAAACTATCCAAACCTTATTAGAAAGAATATGAATAGCATATGAAAGCCTTTTGAAATGTGTATAGGTTACTGAATTGCAGGTGCTGCCAAATAAGTATAATTACTAGGCTACCTCATGCCAGTCAGTTGACGCAAATATATCTAGGTCAGATCAATTAGCAGAGCGGAGCAGCTTCTCACTCTGCAGCACAATGACCAGCTCTTTACTTACTTTAATAATATGACATAGTGTTGGATCTCCATTCTCCAGACAAACAAACCTTGGATTAATTATTGGATTAGGCCTATAATTCTTCTTTCTTCAAACCAGCACGAGCCACGAGGTAAGAAACTATATAATTATTCACTGTTCGCACAGCACCCAGGCATGTATTCTTAATTGCTTCGCATTCCCATCAAAGTAGCCTATAGCCTACCACACTAACTTTGTGATCAACCCTCTTAATGTGCATATTTTATTTGTAAAAAGCAATACTGTATTAAGACATGGCAGTATAATATAGGTGCAAAATGGAAATATGTAATTAAATACCGGTAGTTGAGAGAGAGAGAGAGAGAGAGAGAGAGAGAGAGAGAGAGAGAGTTGCTTTGAGAGAGAGAGAGAGAGAGAGAGAGAGAGAGAAATGCTTTGAGAGAGAGAGAGAGAGACGTAAAGCCGCTCCATTTCAAAGAATACAAAAATGCTGTCTCACAGGCGCAACTCCGCGAGGCCCATGTGCAGCCGCAGGCTCTGTCTCTGAGAGTGAAATATTATAGTTAGTTACCGTACTTATATTAGTGCAGAAAAGAGACAATAAATCCTGCTTTGGAGAAGATGCACTCCGAAGGGGTTGTAGTGGCAGGGAATCAGGGATGGATAGAATCCTCTTCGCTAAATAGGTGCCAACTTTGCATAATGTGGCACATTATTTTTCCATCACAGTGGTCGTGGACTTCTTTGCATATTTTAAAATGCAACCTTATTTTTCCTGCGTGGACCGCTAAGGCATGGACGGCATGACTGTAGCTGCTTGACTTCCTTGTCACTTGAGGACGGAGGAGGCTCTGTGAGGCGCGAGCATGGCTCGCGGACCAAAATGGGCCGGCTAAGAGACCAAAATGACTATTTGATTTTTTATTTCAAGATCGACTCCCGTGCTTATCGATCGAACGTTGATTAATCGATTTTTTGGGGTCAGCCCTAGTTTGCACATTGTTGTACTTCACCCAACAGATATGGGAGTTTTTTGTCATTAGTCATGTTTTCAAACTGTCTTGGTACAGTGGGCAGACGATTAGGAAGTGTAGCTCAGTCTCTACCTCATTTTGTGTGCAGTGGGTGCACAGTCTGTCTTCTCTTGGGAGCCAGGTCTGCCTATGGCGGCCTTTCTCAATCGCAAGACTGTGTTCACTGAGTCTATATCGAGTTAATGTTTTCCTTAGTTTTGGATCAGTTACTGTGTTCTCTCTCTCTCTCTCTCTCTCTCTCTCTCTCTATATATATATATATATATTTATATATATATATGAATCATTTCAACAGTACAAATCTCTTTGTTCCAAAACAAGGCATAGGCCTATACCTTATATTAATTGTTTTGTTACTTTTAGGTTTCAGGACGATGGAGAATATGACCACACCTGCTGTTTATCACGATGCTACTGGGGCTAAGGATGAGGAATATGACTGGGAAACATTCTTCAAATCCGTCGACATCATGTCTGCGGTCATCTACAGCCTGGTGTGTGTGCTCGGCGTGTTGGGGAACGGTATCGTCATCTGGGTGGCGGGCGTCAGGATGAGAGCATACCTAGCTGATGAGAACAGACTAGACAGTCAGATGAGGAAAGAAGTCAGTACCGTTTGGTTCCTCAACCTCGCTGTGGCCGACTTCCTGGCTACAGCCTTCCTGCCCCTGAACATCACACAGAGAGCCCTGGACAACCAATGGCCTTTTGGCTGGTTCATGTGCAAAATGGACAGTGTGGTTTTCTTTATGAACATGTATGCCAGTATCTACATTCTGGTGCTGATCACTGTGGACCGATGTGTGTTGATGGTTTGGATATTCCATCATAACCGTCACCGCACCGTCAGAAACGCATCCTTGGTCAGTCTGGGTGTTTGGGTGATGGCTTTGGCTCTCAGCATCCCTCATGTAATCTCTAGGGAGTTGGACTTTGGACTCTGCTGGGACTATCCTGAACCCTCCCTGGTCATCACTAACCTCGTCGTGGGATTCGGGTTTCCCTTCTTCGTCATCGTCTCTTGCAATTCTGTCGTCTGTTGTCAGATCGGGGTACACGGGTCACATAAAATCCTCAAGGTCCTAGCAGCTATTAGCGCCACGTTTTTCCTGTGCTGGGCCCCCTTTCACATCATACGACTGATTCAAGTTGTGGTGGCACCCAGTAAGACACTGGGTGTTGTGCTCGAGTTCGTGGTCCCCATATCCCTCACCGTGGCGTATCTCAACAGCTGCCTGAACCCGCTGCTGTACATGTTCATGGGTGGGGCTTTAAGGCGGTGCAGTGGCATCCTAAAGGCTCTGGAGAAAGTATTTGCTGAAGATCAGCCGAACAACGATCCCACAGACTTAGAGCTTAAGGACGTAATCCTCCCCACTGAGTAATTTTCTGCTTTTAGACGTCTAAATGACCGTCTTATACTTTCCCGGGTAACGACCGTTACCCGGGAAAGTATTTGGCCGATCTGCCCTTTCTGCCACACGGAGACAGCGTTTTTGGGGACTTAACCGGCCGTTTTTTAAACCACCTCCCAGAGTGGCAAACTTTCGAGACGCGACTTTGTCGTCTCCTTGTGTACAGTGAATGCCGTCTCTTTCCTGAGCCGGTGATGTCATAGTCCCGTCGCCCCCTCCAAACTAATTTGTTCATGAAGTGTTAATGGTTTATTTCACCATAACCACTGACATAAGTATCACAGCTATTTTATATTTGCACATAATGTCTATAAATCTCTAAGTCACAATGCATCATGCCGCCCCTCGTTGTGAGCTTTAAGATCTCTAAACTATGAATCTCATGCTTATGTAATGTATACTTTGTAGCCTATACTTCTGGCAGAAGAGGGTAGTTATGAGAATATTAGTAGGCCTATGTAAAATCATTAAAATTGTAATGAGTAATGAAATTATCAGCTACAGTTGATTATGATTATGCATTTTACAGGCCGTGCATAATATAGCCTACTACAGCTATCTCTGGAACCGCACAGATGAAACTCATTGCAACACGCAAGTCCTTGTGACCATGGGAAGTTGCGACACACACACACACACACACACACACACACACACACACACACACACACACACACACACACACACACACACACACACACACACACACACACACACACACACACACACACAGTTTGTATTATGATTTTGTGAGTTCACTTCATTCCAATAAGTGATGTTTCTAGTTTGTGATGTGATTGAGTGACTTCATTCCAATATTTTATTTTTTTACCTTTATTTAACCAGTAAAAACACATTGAGGCTTTTAGTATGTGATGTATTTATCTTTTTCTTTAGTTATAATGTGGTTAGATCTAATCTTTTGAAAGTCTTTTGAAATCTCGGGCATTACACATACACACCTATCCAAAAATCCATACATACAGTACACTGAAATCCTCCCCATAGACAAAGACAAAGACGAAACTTGGGCCACATGATAATTAATTGCATTTTTATAACGCTTTTCCAAGTGCTCAAAGCGCTTTACAATGGTTCATTCATTCATTCATACATTGGGAACAGTCGACGCCAGCGTCCTCACTTCCCACATTCACACACCAACGGTGGTGAGCTCACACCGACCAACTCATTGGAGGCAATGTAGGGTTCAGTGTCTTGCCCAAGGACACTTCGACATGTGGACAGGAGGAGCCGGGTTTGGAACCGCCGACCCAGGGATCATTGGACGACCTGCTCTACCTCCTGAGCCACAGTCGCCCTACATGAGACACCACTGAGTGGCCCGTGATGGGGGTCATCCCCAGGTTCTATGTTCCCCAGGTTCTATGTTCCCCAGGTTATTATGTTCCCCAGGTTATATGTTCCCCAGGTTCTATGTTCCCCAGGTTCTATGTTCCCCAGGTTATTATGTTCCCCAGGTTATATGTTCCCCAGGTTATATGTTCCCCAGGTTATTATGTTCCCCAGGTTATATGTTCCCCAGGTTCTATGTTCCCCAGGTTCTATGTTCCCCAGGTTATTATGTTCCCCAGGTTCTATGTTCCCCAGGTTCTATGTTCCCCAGGTTATTATGTTCCCCAGGTTATATGTTCCCCAGGTTCTATGTTCCCCAGGTTATTATGTTCCCCAGGTTCTATGTTCCCCAGGTTATTATGTTCCCCAGGTTATATGTTCCCCAGGTTATATGTTCCCCAGGTTCTATGTTCCCCAGGTTCTATGTTCCCCAGGTTATTATGTTCCCCAGGTTCTATGTTCCCCAGGTTCTATGTTCCCCAGGTTCTATGTTCCCCGGGTTATATGTTCCCCAGGTTATATGTTCCCCAGGTTCTATGTTCCCCAGGTTCTATGTTCCCCAGGTTCTATGTTCCCCAGGTTATATGTTCCCCAGGTTCTATGTTCCCCAGGTTATATGTTCCCCAGGTTCTATGTTCCCCAGGTTCTATGTTCCCCAGGTTATTATGTTCCCCAGGTTCTATGTTCCCCAGGTTCTATGTTCCCCAGGTTCTATGTTCCCCAGGTTATATGTTCCCCAGGTTATATGTTCCCCAGGTTCTATGTTCCCCAGGTTCTATGTTCCCCAGGTTCTATGTTCCCCAGGTTATTATGTTCCCCAGGTTCTATGTTCCCCAGGTTCTATGTTCCCCAGGTTCTATGTTCCCCGGGTTCTATGTTCCCCAGGTTATTATGTTCCCCAGGTTCTATGTTCCCCACTTACCTTAGGGTTTAGGGTTAGCGTTAGGTTTCTGTTTTAAGGACTTCGGTGTTTTGTACTATACAATTGTATGTATAAGTAGCCTACAGAACAAAGAATGTTTGTTTTAGTTTCTTTTATGCCAGTGTTAATTTTTTGTTGGCTAAGACTAGATAGTTTAAGTAGCCTAGGCAGGCCTAAAGTTCAATGGATTGTTCAAAGACTGAGCTTAAATCAGAATGTGCTACTAAAAGTAACACTATAAGACTACGTGTATGTGCAGAGTCTGCCTGTGCTATTAACTCATTAAATAAGGGGTTTTCTCCTCTGCATTCTCTCGATGGCAGGCTCTCAGTCAAATCTGGTCACATATTATTTGGCTTCTGCATTATTTAAAAGTATTGCCCAGGCCATGTGGCCCATAAGGCAGCCTACATCTCCGGTTTCTGTAGCGCGAGGCAGCGAATACCGGAGAACTCGCCAGTTTACCAAATCGCCACGGCGAAATTCTTCATCAATGTCTTCATCGTTATGCTAACATGCTGTCTTCATCAGTGTAGTATGTCAAACTCACAGATGTTATAGTTCATTTCCAAAGTGATCAAATTATTTTGTGCAATTAAATGGTCAGCTAGATGATGATACAAAAGGTGAGTAATGGCCTACCATTTCAGGAATTGTTTACTAATGAATTACATTGTTTTGGTACTTTAAGGTGTTTAAACTTTTACCATCCCTACTTTCTCTAGTGTTATCTCTAAACAACTATCCTCTCTCTCTCTCAATTCAATGCAATTTAAATGAAGGTGAAGTAAAACTAAAATGCACAAAATCGTGGCGAGTTGGTAAACTGGCGAGTTCTCCGGATACAGAGGCAGCTTGTTGTACAAATTCACCCCCTGCCCTCTGGACATGCTGTACAAGTGCACCAGCATGGATGGACATGCCGCTATAGTAGGCCTACCTGTATGTCGCAGGGACCTACCCCGATCCACCCCTTGATGCTGAGTGCTAAGCACGTGCTTATAGCACTCAGCAGTTATAGGTAATCAGTGGGTCATCACCCATTTTTGAGCGGTGCAACCACTCCTACAACCAGCAATGTCCGTGTACACCTATGTGTTCACCCCTGTATGTGACACCTATGTGTTGTTCACCCATGTATGTGACATTAATGAGCACCAGTATATTACTTATTAGTACCAGTAGGAGGCGCCAGAAACAATGAGAGTGATAGTGCTGTGCCTGCTAATGAGAGAGAGAGAGAGAGAGAGAGAGAGATACTCAGTTCACACAAGTGTGCTTTTTTGTCTTTGGTATGACCCGCAACCTCCCGGTCTCAGAAAAGGGCATTTTGGGCGGGAACCCCTTTTGGTGTTTTAAAGTATTATGTTATACTTTTACTATTGAAAAATAAGCTCATATCGCGCCACCGAGTGCCGCGCTATGAACTTGTAGGTCTGCTATTTTTTTTTTAATCGTGAACATTTTAACTCAAATCTTTGCTTCTGCGGAGGTCCCTGGAACAACATATTTTCAGATGGGGCGGCGGAGGCATATTACATTATAATTTGTGGGGTCCTTATATTAAATATTGAGCACCACTGATACAGAAACATTTTTTTTTAATTTCAACGTCAGGCCTAAATGGGTTAACCACATGGCCACTGAGCTGGTTGCCATTGCTGCCTTGTTTTTTGAAAGGCAGCAATGTTTTTTTTTTTTTTTATAATAATCAAATTCACAAATGCTCATGTTATTTTAGAAACCCATAATGTATGTTTGTTTACCCATAGTGTATGTTTGTTTAGAGCACATTTTAAAGCACATACTATGATGAAAATCATTAAATCATTTGCCAGCCAATTATATGGACTTTACTATTGTTTAGGGCACTAAATGACGACGTAAGACTTCATGTGGCCGATAAGAAATACAGTGAGCGCCCCTCACTTCACACAAGTGTGATTTTTTTCTTAGCAAGAGACTCCAAGACCATATTTATATATAATGAATGAAAATAAATGAAAGTCCTATCATGCTGAACATTTCACAATTCATTGACAGAAAATATCTGCAGCAAATGTTGTGAGTATACTGGGCGAGAGTGCAGGAAAAGGTTTGCTCAGCTGAAACACTGTCTTAATGCGCTCACCGCCAGTGCATTTGATAAACTGCACAGAGGGATCTGTGTGCACTTCTCCTATTAATGGGCTACAGTGAGAGCATGCAGGGCAACTCATTTGTAGCCTCGCGGCAGCTGACATACTGTGCACAAAAGGCTGAGCTTCTAAATTTAATACTACTACTTGAAATGAGGCTGACTGTCGTCTTTCAATTTTAGGACCAGTCGAGGTTTTCGCCTGGGCTTGTTGCTGTTGTTCCAGTGTATTGTAAAAGCACAAATAAAAAATAATAATGCAATCCCAGAAAACATGTCAATGTATGGAAGAAAAAAAGATTCAAGGGAATCAACACATAAAAAGTGCACTGTGGAATAAAAACAATGTCAACATTTGAATTATGGTAAGGCCCTTCGACAAAAGCAAGCAATAACATAAGTTTACAACCAAGGCCAAACAAACTGTCCTCAATCGGACAAGGAATGAAAAGTCCCCCCAGGGCACGTATGTCTCACAGCAGTTTAAGATTCAAGGATTTCACTCTTTGATGTTACACAATACGCTGTGGCCAACATAATAACGAGATGAACTGGACGGATATTATTGAGATATGTGACACTGAAATTGTGGCATTATTTTTGCTTTACACGCTGCTAGGAAGGAGCAGTCCAAAGAGACAGCTCACTCATGGACAGGGCTACACAGTAAAATAATGTGTTAATTTTAGTCTATGGACTTTTAATGTTTGTCTTTAAACAGGTCCCCACTCGTGACGTCATGATGTGGCACAGTTGGCACCCCTCACTTCATGAGTAATTTTTCTTTCCCAAAGTACTGCACAAATGGACTCATGGAAACCTTAATGCTTTTAACATCCCCATTACCATTATTATTATTGCAACGTGTGTGAGCTTACGAACATAACAGCAGTACACATGCAGCAAAGGCCATGCAGTGTTTCAGCTATAATAGAAGGATGCAGGGATAAAATATATTTAAAAAACCTCTATGGACTGGGAGGAACGAACATGGAGTTTGCAGCGGCAGCCGTCGCAAAGGCTCGGTCACCTCAGCTGACCTCAGAGCTCTATCTGAGACATATACACAATTTATTTTTGCACCGCTTCAAAGGTGCATTACTTTGATTGGCTGAGCAGGGCATGTGATGTATGATGTATGATGATAAGAGTGCCCCTCACTTCATACGAGTGTGATTTTTCTTTTCTAAGGTTTTGATACACATCAAAACTTTTTGAATGTTTTTATTTATAATTTTTTTGAAATGTTAAAGTCACAGTTTGAAATAAATCAAGTGACTTATTTGATAGAAAGATTATTGGCTGGCAGCGCTGTATGAAGCGTGGTACTACAGACTACATAATATATTATATAATACATAATACGAAAGGGCGCAGAGCGAGGCCAATTTCTGTATTACCGCATGGGTTTAGTAATATGATTTGACCTGCTTAATAGACTGTGTCTAACTGTTTTCAACTTTTTGTTTTTTGAAGGCGATATATTTTTTTCTTTACCCATTTAGACCTCCACATTTTCACGATTTTTCAAAGATTGCAGATCTACAAGCTTGTGGGGGGCACTCAGTGCCACGCTATTAAGCAGGTCAAATCATATTACTATACCCATGCGGTAATACAGAAATTGGCCTCGCTCTGCGCCCTTTCGTATTATGGAAGCCATGTTGAACGCACACACTGGCATACGACGTTCCTGAATATTTTAGCATTGGGGGAGTGTCCATATGTTAATTATTATTATTATTATTATATTTGCTATTAAGCCCCTTGACCTAAAAACACTCAGCGCATAAGGATTCCACCTGGGTCTGACCACGTCTTAAATGCAAAAAGCACTGTTTGATTTTACACTTGAGCTGCTCTGGGCGCTGCTGGAGTGTTGCCATGTCTGTTTATTATAAGCGGCTTATTTTTCTGTAAAGTTGCTTGTAAATATTGGTAGTTGTGGTTGCTTTTCTTGTTTCTAAAGTGCTTATTTGGGGTTTTCTCCTAATGTTGTGCAGTGATCCTCACACAGCGACATTCCCATGTCAAGGACCCCCAGATGAATGCATTTGCCCAACTAAGGACGGCTAATCCAAACATATTTTGCAAGAAAATATTTAAAAAGAAGGAAGAACTTTATATTTGTGGACAATCAAAATATGTTTTTTAATTTGAATGTGGTGTCATTAAAATTAATCTGGATATGGCAGACTCACTATCTAGAAAATAAAAACATGGCACTTCATTTAAAGGGCCAATGTCATGCCCCTCGGGAGATAAGAACGGCTATCAAACAATGCTATCATGATGATGACGTCATAGTGCCGATGAGCTTTCCCCATCGACTTCTATGTGGGCTCGCCAGGCTTGGTGGCAGTAGTAGCATAGCAACTTATATGCTACTATTTTGGTGTCACATTTAGCTTCATACTGGGTGAAAGTCTCATTCAAAAAATTCATATGGTAGGGGAGAGCCGCCAAGGATGTAACATTTTGCACGTTTCATTTTTTTACTCAGATATCCGTTTATCTACACATGTAATATTTTCAGGCAACGGACCTACACATGTCTGCTACCATAGACCACTTCAAGTATTTTTTTTGATAAAACAGGTCGGGAGTTATTAAACCGAACGTGGACGCTGTTTCAGTGTTACATTTGCAGCGCATATCGGATTAATTGTAACGGCATGCATGATAAATGTAACAACGCTAAAAAACACCATTAAACATATCGTTTTCAGCTTAAAGCAATTATATTTCATTGAAGCAACTCCTTAGCATTGTTTTCATACCATGGATGTGATAAGAAAATGTATCAAACATAAGGGAAATATTAAATAGTATCGGGTGTACCAGTTTGGTATTTTTTTCCCCTTTTTTGTCAGTTCATTGGGGAAATACATTGATTAAACAAACGTTTGATTGATTGAGTTGTACAATGTTATACAACTCTAAACTAATTTTAGAATACACTCAGTAATGAAGACACCTGACTGAACATATAATATTGGCCAATATGTCAAATATGTAAATATTACATATAATGGTATTGAATGGAAAGCGGACCATTAATTTTGTAACATGTTACAAATGGCCCACTTTTGCAAGTTTTCTTTGCCGTTGCTTACAGACCAGAATGAACGTGAATTCCGTCTAAACACGATGCAAACTAATGAAGAACATAAGCATCACCAACACCAAAGAAAATAATTGTAGCACACATATACTCCAGGTGTAAAATTATACGCCTTTTGAAAAAAGTCAGTTTTTCGCCAATAACTCCCCGTAGGTCGTAGGATGAAGGTAAACACTTCAAACTGGGCACGTAGAGTACGTTGCTGTACACATACTGACGCGATGGCGTCATGGTGGCGTTGACCAATCAAGAGATAACGTCCATGTTACAACCGTGAAGCGTTACAATTGTGGCGGCTCTCCCCTATATGACATTGCCCACGCCTCCGCCTCTTAAAACTGTAATATTATATGTAATATGATTGCTGCACTTGCTTAATAGACCCCAAGGTTTCTTCCCGAAAGTGATGGTTTATAAAGGCATGGCTGACGTTTGGCAGACAGCTCTTGGGAGCAGACCAGCAGCTCTGGGACATTGTGCTCTGGATACATGAGTCCCAGCTTGAGTTGTTTGGCCGTGATGCCAGTTTGGCATTCTAGATGAAAACCCATAACTGCCTTTGAGCAAAAGATCCTGTAAAGCATGGTGATGAGAGGCATTATGGTCTGGAGCACCTGGCCAGCTCGCCAGCGTTGAATCATCCACAAATTCCCCACTGTACCTTGAGGATAATCAAGGAAAATATGAGCCATCAGTCAACATTTGGAAGATGAATTGTGTAAGTGGAACTTCCAGCAAGGCAATGATTGAGTTTGCTTTATTTCTCTGCCTTAAAGGGATAGTTCAGATTTTTTTAACTTAGCTGTATGAAATACTTGCCATTAATATAGTGGTTGCAACTGTATTAATTGATGAGTCCCGTGGTGGGAGTTCTGCTCTGGTTTTGGTGAAATATTAAGTAGTTCCGGTCATTTTGTGGGGGGCACTGGGGCCACGCAGTAAAAGTAAATTAATCCACAAAACTAATGTCATTTGTATTGTTGACCTATTTCTAAAATATCAGCGCAACTTTTGTTCAACTTTGACCCCTCTATCACATGGAACTATTTTTTTGGCGTAGTGATATGGACACAAAAAGCATAGTTTGATAGAGGGGTCAAACATGAACGAAAGTTGCACTAATATTTTTGAAATAGGTCAACAATACAAATGATGTTAGTTTTGTGGATTCATTTACTTTTACTTAATCCCACAAAATGACCGGAACTACTTAATATGTCACCAAAACAAGAGCAGAACTCCCACCACGGGACTCTGGCAATCAAGTAATACAGTTGCAACCACTATATTAATGACAAGTATTACCGTACATACAGCTTAAGTTAAAAAAAATAACTATCCCTTTAACACAACATAATAGTCCTGCAACAAACAGTCAAAAAGTGCTTTAGTTTTCGAGATACCCCTACCGGAGTTAGGACCAAACACAACATAGTTTTTCCTCATCTCTAAGGCCTCCCATACATGAAATGGATTCTTGTATAAAAATATTTTACTGCAAAAGTGGTGAAATTGTTATTTAAAGTTATACACGTCAAACTAAAAATAAAGCCTGTCCGTCTGGTGGTTGAGGCACTTAAAGGCATGTAGATTCACAATGGAAGCTCTGAGAGGTTCAAAACTTGGCATACTTGAAGCCAGAACATACCTCTACATTCTAGAAAAGACTGAATGTCAATATCTGAATGTCAATATGAGATATAGTCATTTGAACACATACTTACAGTAGGCGGAATTGTACATCTATGTAGATGTCTTCTCTACTTTGTAGTGACTCTGGAATGGATTGTCATAGCAACACATATGATGGCTTGTAGGAAAGGTGAGGTTCTACTGAATCCAGCAATACCAATTGTGTAAATGTAGCTTGCATAATCGTGGAGTTATGCCACAAAACGTATATGGTGTCCCAAACGGGGGGAAATAAAACTAATGAAATCTACAGTATCACATTAGTTTTATTTTTACTTCACTTATAAAGGGTGGGAAAACATAAACAAATCACTTGAGTAGAAGTCCCTAAAATGTATGAAATGTCTCAAACTTGAGAAATGAGAAATTGTGAAGAAATAGATGCCGCTTCAATAGAGAAATATGCAAGCCTACAGTGGAACTACTAACTATTATTGTTGCAGCACATGACCTGGATGTTAAATAATAATAATATAATATCTCAAACTTATATAGCGCTTTTCTGAGTACCCAAAGACGCTTTACATGGGGGGGGGGGGGGGGGGGGGGGGGGTTTACAGAGGTAACAACAAATTAAAAACAACTTTAATAGAAAAAGGACATTAAAAGACAGTGAAAAGGGAAGGCAATTTTGAAGAGGTGGGTTTTGAGGGTGGATTTGAAGGTTTGAAGGGTAGGGGCATCTCTGAGTGCCTTAGGGAGGGCATTCCACAGGGTTGGGGCAGCAAAGGCGAAAGCCTGTTCCCTCATCAAGCTCAAATCTCAATATTATCCTCATAAATATAAATAATCAAGTTATTAATTTATGTTATTTGAGTTACTTGGTTACAGTCAATTTATACTACAGTATTTGGCTCCACCTATGTGCATCTTATGTGATCTTATAATGTGAAGTGTATCGGAAATCGGGGCCGATCATGACATTTTTAAATGATCAGATCAGGAGCACAAAAATGTGATTGGGACATCCCTAGTATCAATATGATATCCATATCATGATATTAGACTGTATATTGTCCGTGATTTGGGATATTGTACTATTGTGATATTGGAGGAGTTGCATAAAAATATAATTTTCAGATGGGGAAAAATCGGTATCGGCAGATACTCAAAATTAAAATGATCTTACTAAATGTTGCTCAACAGAGAGATGATGATGTTCATAAAACCGTGGCTCTATATACAGACAACATGCTGCAGTAATGAGCAAGTTGCAAATGTTGAGTGAGAGCATGCCTGCACCAGTCTCATCAAGAAGACTGAATAGGGTTGATACAACATTGTTTAACATACAAAGATATTTTTCATTTGTGTGAAGGCCAGTACAAGACCAGAACATCTGACAGCCATTATGGCTGGTACTGGTATGTGTACCAGAGACTTATGGTCCTTCATGCAGCATCAGAAAGGTTGATGAAGTTGTACATCATCTGCTCCTCTCGTACCCAGATCTGTTTGTGTATGATGACAAATATACAATATACAGTATAATACCGGTAATATGCCGAGGCGGCAGTGCCTCAGGGATAGAGTGGCCAATAGAGCGGCTGGATGGAGAACCGTGAGGTTCGCAAGACAAAATTCAGTGTGAACTAAACATATACCGGTAGTACTATATCATACCATATTCTCAGTTCGATCCAGGGCTCCCCCAGAGTTAGACTCTGAACCCCTAATTGATCCCGATGTGCAGGTCGGTGTCTTGTATGGTTTCCTCTGCCATCGGTGTGTGACTGAATGTGTGAATGTAATGCACAATCTATGTAAAGTGCTTTGGATAAAAGCCCTATATACTGTAAATGCACCAATTTCCATTTACGGTATATAAACTCCTTGACTGTTATTATGACATACAGAAGACACTGACTCTGAGGAAGAAGATGATATTGTCTAAATACAAACCCTGGAAACATACAGCATTATAATTTGTAGAACATGGAAAGTCTGATGTTGCATGCTCTAAAAGTGTGCCCATGGGAAATGGGCACAATGAGAGAAGATGCAAATCTCCAAGAAAATCCAGAACTACTACATAGACCTGCAGATATATCGATGAAGAAAACCATGGACCAGTGTCTTCAGTATGTCATAACTCTTATTTATTGAAAGTGATGACTTGTCATCACTTTCATTTTTTTAAAGAAAGATGTTAACTACTTCAGTGAGATTAATAAAACCTTTGACATAGATACTGGTCTGCTGTTCTAATTCTTTGTTTTATAGCTGCTATATTTCGTTTAGATATTTAGTGTTTTAGGTAGCATTTATGATATTTGTCATCATATGCAAAGAGATCTGGGTACGAGAGCAGCCGATGTACAACTTCATCAATCTTTCTGATGCTGCATGTGAAGGCCCTGTCTCTGGTACTCTGACCAGTGACCATGTGAAGGCCCTGTCTCTGGTACTCTGACCAGTGACCATGTGAAGGCCCTGTCTCTGGTACTCTGACCAGTGACCATGTGAAGGCCCTGGCTCTGGTACTCTGACCAGTGACCATGTGAAGGCCCTGTCTCTGGTACTCTGACCAGTGACCATGTGAAGGCCCTGTCTCTGGTACTCTGACCAGTGACCATGTGAAGGCCCTGTCTCTGGTACTCTGACCAGTGACCATGTGAAGGCCCTGTCTCTGGTACTCTGACCAGTGACCATGTGAAGGCCCTGTCTCTGGTACTCTGACCAGTGACCATGTGAAGGCCCTGTCTCTGGTACTCTGACCAGTGACCATGTGAAGGCCCTGTCTCTGGTACTCTGACCAGTGACCATGTGAAGGCCCTGTCTCTGGTACTCTGACCAGTGACCATGTGAAGGCCCTGTCTCTGGTACTCTGACCAGTAGTCCTGGTTTTGTCTATGAACTGATTGCACAAGACCGCAATGACTTTTTTGTGCTATCCCTTTTCGACTGATTGTATGACTGTACTCTGTTGCTGTTTTTACATTTATGTCTAATAAACTATTAAATCCATCAATCAATCAATCAATCAATTGTGCTGGCCTTCCCACAAATGAAACAATATATTTGTATATATATATTTATATATATATATATATATTATATATTTGTTAATCAGTGTTGTATCCTATTCAACAATGGTGTACCCTATTCAGTCTTCTTGACGAGACGGCATGCTCTCACTCTGGTCTTACTGGAGTAGTTTTCTCAACATGATACAGTATATGATGAGGAGAGGAGAGTATTGAATTTGGGTTTGCCAGGGTTTTATGAACATCATCTCTCTGTTGAACAACAGTTAGTATGTGTTGAAGGTCTTCTGCCGTGGGCTTTATACATTATGGGTCTTGTTTCATGCTTTTTTCCAACTGTTTAGCAAAGATGATACAAAGATTTGGATCCAATATTCCATTTTGGTAAAATTTTAAAGACACACTTCAGAATTTGTACAGTATCTATGTTGTGCATTACATGCACTATTTTTAGGCTATAGTATATGTGCAGTAACCATATTACAAGTGATACTAATTAAGTCTATTTTCCATTCTGGTGAAACAGTGTCAGGGCTTCTGCTTTTGTCAGTGTAGACTGGACAGGCAGTAGGCTCTGTTACACTAAAGAGAACTAAATGCTAGGTCACTCTCCACTCCAGTCAGCTAAATAGCTACTTGATTTGACAAGGTTCATCTCATCTTTTCACATTCCAAAATATGTGAAATGATTTTACCGGTCATTTTATGAAGAAAGCCACATACTGTAGTATAACTTGACTGTAACCAAATAACTCAAATAACAGAAATGAATAACTTGATTATCTATATTTAGGAGGATAATATTGAGATTTGAGCTTGATCCAGGTCATGTGCTGCAACATAATAATAGTTAGTAGTTCCAATCTAGGCTTGCATATTTCTCTATTGAAGCGGCATCTATTTCTTCACAATTTCTCATTTCTCAAGTTTGAGACATTTCATACATTTTAGGGACTTCTACTCAAGTGATTTGTTTATGTTTTCCCACCCTTGATAAGTGAAGTAAAAATAAAACTAATGTGATACTGTAGATTTCATTAGTTTTATTTCCCCCCGTTTGGGACACCATATACGTTTTGTGGCATAACTCCACAATTATGCAAGCTACATTTACACAATTGGTATTGCTGGATTCAGTAGAACCTCACCTTTCCTACAAGCCATCATATGTGTTGCTATGACAATCCATTCCAGAGTCACTACAAAGTAGAGAAGACATCTACATAGATGTACAATTCCGCCTACTGTAAGTATGTGTTCAAATGACTATATCTCATATTGACATTCAGATATTGACATTCAGTCTTTTCTAGAATGTAGAGGTATGTTCTGGCTTCAAGTATGCCAAGTTTTGAACCTCTCAGAGCTTCCATTGTTAATCTACATGCCTTTAAGTGCCTCAACCACCAGACGGACAGGCTTTATTTTTAGTTTGAAGTGTATAACTTTAAATAACAATTTCACCACCTTTGCAGTAAAATATTTTTATACAAGAATCCATTTCATGTATGGGAGGCCTTAGAGATGAGGAAAAACTATGTTGTGTTTGGTCCTAACTCCGGTAGGGGTATGCCGACTTCTGGGGGCCATTGTCGCAGTACTATAACCCCACACAACACAAGTTACACAACTCAACCGCAACACCCTGAAACAAAGCATATTACAGCCTGTCAGAACACTCAGATATAGAATCAACAAAAGGTTATAAGAATGGCAAAGTTAAAGCCCAGATCATAAATAATCCAATAGCTGTGGGAGACATACTAGAAGACAGCAATACAATAAGTAAACCCTCAAGCATCAAACCATTGAAGGACTAAAAACAAAAGTGGACAACAATTCTTCCCTGCCAGGGACTGATAAAACAATATCTACAGGATATATTTGCCAAAAGAATCCAATGCCAGCCATTCAACATTGGGTGCATTTATGTTTTAAGTATGACTAAAATGATCTTGTTTTTGCTGAATAAAATGTAACCCTTCCACGGAAATAACCCGTCCACAGCACAAGCTCACAACGAGTCACCATGTGCTGTGAGCTTGTAGATCGGCTATTATATTTTAGTATAGGGTTTAAAAGTTGTTGAAAGTACTTTATTTGTTTATTTAGATGTAACAATTCATATCATAGTTGTATAGTAAGTACATTGTCCTATTCTATTCATATTACAACTTGTATCTCTATTGGCACAATTAATTTACTATTGTAATAAATATTGTAAACTACAATATATCGTATTTACGTGTTTTCAATGCTGTATAGTGTATAAAATATGCTGTGGTACTGAACACCAACCAGGACGAGCACATCACCAACAAGCTCCCCTCTACGTGCTCTACTATACTGAAAGCACTTGAAGGAATATGATTAAAAGCTCACATTTCATATTCATTCAGATGCTGGTGCAGAAAGCACAAATGAGCTGGCCAGATGTATGGAGAACCGAGCAGACTGGAGACACCGATGGAGGGCTTGTCTGAGGACGACGTAGAGAGAGATAAAAAGTCAAACGCATTACTGAGTATGATAAAAAACATTTCACAGCGAGAACATATTTAATGTCAGGGACATTTTTAATAGCCTAGATCAAATTTAGCAAACGCAACGCACAAATATGTACATTATGACATCATGATGTATTTGTCAATATAGACACTTAAGCCTATGGTACAACAACACCACTATTTCCACCACAATGTGCAACTGGAAATAAATCGAATCGTTGTATTGCTGTAATGCCAGACCCCTTTGTTCGAAGGAAATAACCAATTCTCAAAAGCATGTTTCTCAGTTAATAGACAAAGATACTATAACAGTTTCGCATAAGCACATTTTACCTTTTCATCTGCATGAGGACATCAGGTGAAATCACACTGATGAACCGTTCTGCAGGAACCTTTGGCTAATTACATTGGGATTGAGGGGTGAGTTTTTGATTTCATCAAAGTCAAAGGAATTGACACGGGACCCAGGAGATCAAGCCCTGAGCAGAGCGTTTGCTGGAGCCTAGTTTGGATAATGATCTGCAGCCTCTGGGCAGTAATCTAGCGTAAGAGGCCAGTGTGACAATGCATGAATTCCACTCCCGTCGCCCAAATCCCTCAAAGTGAATTGCTATTAACCTTGTGATGGCGAATGACTTTTATTAGCCCACATGGAGCGAGTGAGGAGCCGTTTTCTGCACATGATAGATAAAGAATTCCAATATCTCTCACTGATCACATAGATTAGATGTAAGGTGTGTCACATTTATGGTTTGGGATTAGGGGAATTTGGTACAAATGTCATTACCAGCGGCAGCGAGTAAAAAAACAACAGACATTGAAGTAATAATTTAACAGCTGCTGTTTTTGTTTACATGCCACTTTCACAACTAACGGCTATAACCTTTCTGTATAAACATTATGGAAAATACACAGGGGAAAACAGCTATTCAAAGAGAGCAATAAAGCCAGCTCAGTTAATGAAAGGGGAGAATATTTATTGTAGCCTTGGAGAGCAAACATCTGACCATCTATTTAATCACTAATTTTTTTTTTTCTCCTTTTTTTCCCTTCTTTTTTATAATATATTCATATATTTGGTTTTGACAAATAATACGATTTATAGGCCATTATAATTATAAATAATGGCCAGAGTCATATTTGTCCGTTTCTCCATTTGCAACAATTAGTCAATATAATGTCTTTTGAACATTCATAAATGGAAGGCAAAAATTAGTACGCTCAATTGTTGATCATTAACTATTCACAATGGTATCACAATACCGTTGCTGTCTTTTTTATTTTTTATTTTACATAAATCAGTGCTATTGAACACCCTTTAAGGGCTGTATTTTGCGTGTCTTAAGTACCTGGTCTTATTCCCTAACTTGAGTAAACTAAAGACCTGGAGGCGTGATCAATGCTCTTTGGCCACTCAGAATAGCCAAATGGCATTGATCACGCCTCCAGGTCTTTAGTTTACTCAAGTTAGGGAATAAGACCTGGTACTTAAGACACGCAAAATACAGCCCAATTTATGTCTGTGTTGTTTTGAAAATATTGAACCAATGGAAAGACAACTAACTCCACTACCTCTCCCTCTCTCATGCAAGCAATTGACAATATATAAAGTCACAACACCAACTTTGATGAGGCAGTACTGCTTTGTTGTCAAAATATAAGGTTTTCTAAATATCCTGAAAAATGTGTATTTTTCATTTCCTGAAATCTTTTGGGGTTAGGTGGTTTCCTCCCGACAGCAGAGATATAGCCTACTATAGTGCATTTTAGCAGCAGAAAATGAACATTGTGTCTTCAGTTTCACAGAGAAGAGGTTTCATTTGACATCATTGTGGTTTCATTCTGGCCTAACATCCCCCTGATTACATTATGTTATTGATTCTTGCCAGAGCTGTGAAGGTCACCAGCGAGGTCACACTATTCATATCACTGGACTCACATAGGCTGACCTTCAAAGCAATGCTCATCCACACCCAAATCCTCTGGGTCTACAAATGGAACAATTTGTAGACAAAGAGTTGAGAAAACTTTCGTACAGCTAGAGCTAGAGGCTTATAGTAGCAAACTGTGCGTAGGTGAGTGCACATCAATAATAAAATAGAAAAATATGCCCGCACACTATTGATACAAGTGGATAATTGATTTAAAGTAGGCAGTGTTCGGATTACTGATCACCTTCCTGAGGTGTCAGTGACCGAAACGTTGTCTACTTCAAATAAATTATCCACTTGTAGATCAGATCAACAGTGTGTGGGCGTATTTTTCTATTTTATTATTGATGTACACTGCTGATTTTCTCTTTTCTCCGTTGTACATAGCATTTTCAATTTGTTGATATGACATTGTTCTGCCCTCTAATGGCAAATGTTGCTAGAGCCACCTACTAGCCACTCAATTTATGTCATACAACAGGTGTACTGTGTACAGTGTGTTCATGCATAATTGATTTATGAGCTATGATAGATTAAGATTTTCATTGTGTAGATTTGAATAGCTCTTTCTTTTTTATAGATTTACTCCATTTATTGGTGATGTGAAGTGTGACATTGTGCCTGACATGTGCCTGACTCCCATGTCATTTTTAAAGGAGTTTGGCTGACTGTCTAACTATGTACACTAATGCACACATAGCGAGGACAGTACAGACATGTATTATGTTACAGGGGGGGAAAAGTGTTCCAATGGATACAATGTTAAGTATTATTTAGTCACAAGCTCTTGTCGATACTTTTCATTGGTTTAATATTCATAAAACCCACAGACGCAACCACTTTCAACCCGGCGTCACCATTTTCGGAATTGTCATAGGCAAATATTTTCTGAAATGTTCTAAAAATCGTTTCAGCTTATTTTTGTACGACACTGTCATACAAACAAGGATAAAGTAAGGCATCAACATAAAAAAAGATGAAATATAGAGATACCCTGCATCGTTCTGCCAACAGTGACAATATGAACAGAGCAGTTCCACCTCTGATGGAGATCAGTGGCATTTGGTCTGTGCTGCTCTCAACTAATACGGTGTATAGGGGGGAATATATAGGGGTAATATTTCACAGCAAACATCTCAATATAGTTGAAATGAGGCATCTTTACTATATCGAGTTGTTTGCTGTGAAATATTCCCCCTATATATCCCCCCCCCCCATAGTATACTATACAGTTCTCAGTTGAGAGCAGCACAAACCAAATGCCACTGATCTCCATCAGAGGTGGAACTGCTCTGTTCATAGTGTCGCTGTAGGCAGAGAAGCATGTGTTTGGTCCCACGTACTAACAGTCCTACAGTCATGCCTCATGAGTCAGACACCCTACCCAAAACCTAACCCTAAACCTAACCTCACAGGAAGCCACAGGTTATAGTTTTAACCCGCAGCACAGGTTCGTTTGAACCTGCCGCGCATATCGGGAGCTACGGGTGAGTTTTAAACCGCAACACGGGTTAGTTGTAACCGGCAGTGCATGTCGTGAGCGACGTTGTTGTCGAACTAATACCCGTCTGTTGGACTGTTAGTAGCCTATGTCTAACCAACGTACAGTAGGCACCCATTCATACAGTACAGGTTGATGCTTACACACGTGGTGAAAAATATATCTACATAGTTTGTTTTACTTTGTATGCAGATTTATCAGCATCTATCGGAACAATATAGTGACAAAGGTGACAAGAAGCAATACAGTGAGAGACCACACAGCTAATCTAAGCAACTGTATGTCAGTCTAAAGTTTTTAAATGCAAAAAACAGAGAAACAATAGCTGCATGGTGGCAGCTTTTCTTGAACTACATGCTTGTACTTTCGCTACATCAAACATATCCTTTTTTAAACTCAGAGGCCTTGTGCACCTTGTTTATTAGGCCATGGATACTGGATAACCCAGATCAGTCATGATGTTGCACATTAACTGTAGTGAGATGCTCACATATGTAGATTTAAATAGGATCCCCTTTAGAATTAATGTTCTTCACATCAACACACATCGCTGTACCGCACTGTTGTGACGAATAGAGAGTTGAGCCAGAAGGCAAAGCTCTCTGTCTACCGAGCAATCTTCGTTCCTACTCTCACCTATGGTCATGAAGTGTGGGTCATGACCGAAAGAATAAGGTCACAAATACAATTTACAATTAACCCTTTTACTGCTGCCATTTATTGAGAAATTAGGACCTAATTCATGCCAGCATTTTTTTAATTTGAGCTCTTATTTTGAAAAGCCACATTTTGCCTCAACCGGAAGTGAGCTTATCCCTGCCAGCTTTACGTTGCCAAGACAACCTTTGTTTACATGATCGAATCATGCCGGTACATTTTAGCACTCCACAACGTCGGCTCGTGCCGTCAAAGAAACGCTGTTTTGACCAAAAATGCCATCTGGGACAAGGAATAGGAGATACAGGCGATTGAAAGAAACGGATAGAATGGATTCTTATGGCGACGGTGAATTAATATGAACGATCGAGTGCAGTGCTAACAACACTGCTAGCTAACCGGCTAACGTGAGTAGCATTATGGCTTGATCAATCATAAGCACTATAAAAGAGCAATTGCCGAAGGGCTTCGGCAATGGCAGCAAGCGTTAATATCAAATTAATGCTTCAATTGCCGAAGGGCTTCGGCAATGGCAGGAAGACGGTTAAGGCATTTAGCAGACGCTCTTAATCCAGAGCGATTTACATTAGGCAAGAACAAAAAAGCATGGGAATACATTACATTATATAGAATGCATTTATCATGAAACATGCGTAAGCTAAGAACGTAACTAGAACATATCTATATAATGACACTATAAATATAAACTATACATATAGCATGGGAATACATCACATATATAGAATGCATTCATCATGAAACATGTGTAAACTAAGAACATAACTAGAACATATCTATATAAGGACACTAGTATAAACTATAACTATACTATGCATAAGTCTGTTTCAAATGCTATCTAAGTCTAAAAAGTGCTATCTTAAGGGGGTAGGGCAAGTACTATGGGCCATGATGGAGTCTGAAAAGGTGGGTTTTCAGACTATGGCAGAAGATTTGGAGTGATGCTGCAGTTCAAGGTTCAAGGTTGTCTTTATTTGTCTCCCTTGGGAGAAATTTGTCTTGGAGACAGAGTCACAGCTGCATACAAATAACAGACACGTTCACATACGAAAAGGAAAAACACCATGAAACACCCACATACACAGCCACCAGTACCTTTGACTTTGAGAAGCCCCTGTAGGCCTACTGCTACTGCTGAAAGGGTTTTTCATTTGATTGTCTCTGCCCAGAGGACAAGATGGCATCCAACCAACAGGTATTTAGAGGCAGTGGACCAACTCGTTTTATCTCGAAATGTAGGCCTGTAATAGATCCAGACATTATCGTAATACCATGCTGACTGCTGAATGGGCTGATTGTTCTCTATCGTGTTCGAGACTGGCTCTCCACTACATATTATTAAATATGTACGGGAACTGACCCCACAGGGCAGTGTTCATGGATATCTCTTTAAGACACATATACTATGGTGGCCCTGCCCAGATTGCCAATCAGCGGGCTATTTAAGCCCCATCTGTGCAGAGCCACTTCGATTTTTTCATTTCCACGAGCAGACGTTTCGTGTATCTCAGCAGTTTTGACACTTATTAAACAATATATATATATATATATATTTAGAACATACAGCTGCGTGGCACACAGTCCGCTTACCGGAGGTAAGAAGAGAGCCGGTCGTCGTTACGACTCCTCTCAGGGCGCCGCGTAGCTCCATCGAGAAATCAAACAAAACAGCAACAGCAACAAGCTGCAGTGCCTAATCCGCTAGACAGTGGAGGAAGCCTCAGCCTGTCCGTGCGTCCGTCCCTAGTGAAACCCGACCACGTTGGGGGAAACTAGGAGACGGCGTTCGGTGTGGCCAAAGCCAAGCGCGAAGCCGACCACGTTGGCGACGCCTTGGTTCCCTGGCTGCAGAAGCGGTGAGAGAGCCGGTCGTCTCGACGACTCCTCTCAGGGCGCCGCGTAGCTCTACTGATAAAACAGCAGCAACAACAAGCTCAGTGCCGAATCCGCTAGACAGTGGAGGAAGCCTCAGTCTTGTCCGTGCGTCCGCTCCCTGGGACGGCGTTCGGTGTGGCCAAAGCCAAGTGCGAAGCCGACCACGTTGGCGATGCCTTGGTTCCCTGGCTGCAGAAGCGCTGTGAGACCCCGAGCGAAACCGACCTCGTCGGTGGACCTCCTGGTTGATCATCGCGGCTGTACACCGTTGCGGCGGGTAGCGGGGTAGAACCCAGAGGAGCTGACCTAGTCGGCGTACTCTGAGGCCATCTACAGTCGCTGATCGTTGCCGCCGCGGTCCGGCCAGACCACACGGCAGAGAGTGTAAACAAACAATTCCAGCGTGTTCCACTTCCTCATTGACAGGTTGACATGAGCGTCATAGTGTAGGAGGGATTCCCGTCAGGGACGGCTGCCCAGACTGCACTGTGCCTCATGGTTCACAAGAGGGCGGTGTGGCTCAAAGATCAGGAGACAAAAACTCCCGATGACCCACCGTGTCAGGCGCTGCAATTAAATCGCTTACTCTGTCACAATTGGTTCTGGTTAATATATACTTATATGCTTATAAGTATGATAATGGCTACAACACCACACTATGCATGTGTACTTGTAGGCCTACTGGAATGATATACAAAAGCTCCAGTGTGCTTAATGTCAGATGGTTTTGTGCTAGAGCGCCTCAGAGCGGCTGAGCAGTTTATGTACAACCTCTTCCAGAGGTCCATAACTCTGCTGGTGACACAAAACAAACTGTGGACATTGATTTGGTATGGACTCTGTCCTAACAAAGAGAGAGCACACTGAGAATCCGTGTCATGGGGATGTCTTAGGGTACCATGTTGCCTTGATTCGTTTATGCAGCATTGTGAGATTCTGCAAAGGGTAGATTATGACCCCTCACGTTCAAGCAATTACTATGTGCCCACTCCCTGTTGAGCACAGTCCGAGTTAAAATATGGTGTACAATACAAGATGTATACATATATGTATATATAGGTACACATATAATAAATAATATAGGTATATGAATATATCTATATAGAGACAAGAGGAGATGGAAACAGCAGGGGTTTCTCAGGCTGCATGTGGAGCTCACATGCCCACAGAGGATGGCCATGACCAGTGTGTGTCCTGCGGGGGCCCTGGTATGAGGACCCCGCCCCCGGTACGAATGGTCTCATCCTTCCAGCTGAAGCTGGAGGGGCCATGGGGGCCTGTTTTTAGAGGCAAAAGACCAGTCGTTTCCACTGACAGACTAAAATGTCCCATAGAAATGTCATTTTTATGTGAACATGTATGCTAATTGTATACAGCTGTGACTCTGTCTCCAAGACAATTTTTTCTCAAGGGAGATAAATAAAGACTACCTTGAACCTTGTCCCAGGTTGGCAGAGCTGGGTGAGCTAAGCTCAGGCTATAGCTCCACCTCTTTCCTGCCCTGCCTGGTATGGACAGGTCTGTAAAGAAGGATTTAGTGAAAGTTTTCTGTGAGACTACTTACGAGTGTCAGCAGCCTATTAATGCACTACAGTGTGCAGTTTAGGGAGCGAGCGTTGACTCGCCCTCTCGGGCTAGCTGTTGTCTCGTTTGAAGGTGAGACTAACAAAATTCCTTGGGGTCAGACGGCCATTAGAGCACACTATACACTACAGGGTATGGTTTATTGTTTATTGAATGGATCCCCGTTAGCTGATGCCGAGGCGACAGCTAATCTTCCTGGGGTCCATATGAAACGGACATACAAAAAGTACATGAATACATGTATTGTTGGTGTTACGCCAGCTTACACGCCTGTGATGTAGTTCGGTATTGTGGGTCTGGGTTCAGTGACACAAACAGAACGTGCTGGGTCAGTCGAATGTTTCCCTTTATGTTGGGCAGTCATCATAGCGCACTATACTGTCATATTTCTGGCGAGGCGTCAGCTCACGCGACAGTGGTGTAGTTCTGTCACAGACAGGACATGCTGTGTCTGTCCGATGTTTGGTGACACAGACATGACATGCTGGGTCTGCCAGGAAGTATGCCTGAATCTCAGCCATTGTCACACTATAGGGCGTATTGCTGACGGGGTCAGCTCATGCGTCCGGGGTGTAGTTCTGTCACAGACAGGACGTGCTGTGTCTGTCCGACGTTTGGTTGAAGGCAAATTATGCAGGCATTATAGCGCACTATACTGTCGTATTGCTGGCGGGGCGCCTGCTTACGCGACCGTGGTGTAGTTCTGTCTGTGGATCTGGTTCCCCAGTGACACAGACATGACATGCTGGGTCTGCCAGGAAGTATGCCTGAATCTCAGCCATTGGCACACTATATGGCGTATTGCTGACGGGGTCAGCTCATGCGTCCGTGGTGTAGTTTCACGGTGAAGCCGGGCTCAGTAACACAGCAGAGCGTGCTGTGGCTGTCGGGCAGAGCACACGATACAGTATACAGTGTCACGGCGAGCCGTTTACGCACCTGGGTGTGACTCTGCGGGGTAGAATCCGGTTACCGGTCTGAAACCACAGAGAAAGCTCTTCTCATCCAGAGAAGTCACGAAGTCATGGCTATCTAGGCGCAGCTAGCCAACACAGGGCCATTTTGTCAATGCCACCGTCACCTACTTACACGGCGCTTCGGTGACCATAAGGGCCCTGACCTTATTGAGGAGCTACAGCGACTGGCTTCATGCTTCCCAGGCAGTAGCAGCGGGCAAGACTATTCGGGTGTGGCGCCTTCGGTTTCCACAGTCCGAGCTGCAGCAGGAAGGCCGAGCTCGTCCAATGAAGCTGCCTGTTTAGCCATTGGCCTGGTTAGGCCAGGAGGTCAGTGCATTGCTCCAACAAGCTAAGAAGGCTTGTGCAGATGAACAGATGCAGGAGGTGATGGCAGGAATGCTCCATCATGAGCAACTTGCCTCAACGGCTCCTCAGGCTGCGCAACCCCAGTTAGGTTTGGCAGCTCCAGGGGCCTACGGGTCCGGTTGGAGGCCAACCGGCGGGGTATGGCTAGATGTGCTCAGCACACCGAGCCCACTCCTCAGTCCTGACAGTTCAGGGAACCCAGCCCCCACATGCTGTCTCTCGAGACAGTGGCGGTCAATTCAGGTGGACCCCTGAGTAGGTTCCACCATGTCAAGGGTTGTATCACTCTCGAGGTCGTCCTCAGACGAGCCCTCCATCGTCGTTTCCAGTCATCCTGGTTCTCCATCTGGTCAGTTTGTTGGTACTTTGCGCTCCGGCGTCATTCTTGAGTACATCCACGTATGTTAGCGTGGGACGTCCTCGTGACCGGTGCCTGTTTGTTGGATCCCACAGCACTAGTTTGCTGGCTGGCATCTCTTGGCAGTGGAGCCAGCTGGTGCCTCCGCCCCTTAGGGCTGAGGGCGGCCACGGTGCACTGCGTCCCCCCGGCTCCCCTGAACATGCGGCCAGTGCATTATCTGTCCTTTACGGTCAGGCACTATGCAGGCGTATTGCTGACAGTGTCAGTTTACATGTATGAAACGTGTATAGTTACGCCAGTTCACACAGCAGAGTGAGTGTGAAAAGACTGTCATGGGGGAGCAGAACCACCAGAAGGGCGTATTACGGCATGGCCGTTAAGCGCCTGGGTGTAATTGTGTGGGGGAAACCGGTTATCGGAGCCACGGAGTGAGCTCCCTCCTCGTCCGGGGGTAATGGGCTATGCCGGTGACCTTGTGACACGGCGGACCACTGTCCCACACAAGGTCAACACAAGGATCACCCAGTTACTGAAGGGTGCTCGCACATTAGGTCGGCAGTCCCCCCACGGGAGGTGGTACTGTCTGCCTTGCGGCATGAGCCAATTAAGCGGGGACACTTGGGTGGCTTCTCGCAGGACAGCATTCTTGCTGTTAGCAGTGTCAGCCACAAGAATGTCCCTATGAGTGCATGAAGGATGCTGCCACTTCCTGCATGGCATTGGTTAGGTGGTGCTGGCACCAATCCCTGCATTCTATACCATAACGGCCTGATCAGAGTACGAGCCAGTCAGCCTGTTGAGTTGCACCCTCCCCACCCTCCTAAGCAGGGTGGTAAAGCAGGATTGCAGTCACGGTTGGGCCCTGTCAGGGCCTCTAATGGGCCAAACTGTTTTAAGCAGATGGTCTCCAAGACTGGGCTCCCTCATTGGGTTGTGAAACAATCTAGCAGGCATATAGGTTGGCAGGGATGTGGGCACAATCCGTGCAGGGCCTTGTGGCCCATGCACTGATGACGAGATGTCCCTCTATCTGAGATCTGTGTGACGGACTCTGTGTCGATGCCGTCCGCATTTAGCAGGTTATACCAGTGTGGTATCCATGTGACAGCCAGCACCCTCCTCACTGAGTGGGCTGGGCTCCGCATCAGGACACGGCTTCAACAGTCTGTTGGCCTACTGTCCGAAGGGCTGACTTGAGCGGGAGTGCATGACTGCAGACTGCAGTAACCTGGTTACATTTCCCGAATTGCACCCTGGTGCTCAGAGGAGCTCAGGTTAGGGCCCCACCAGTCCTGTTTGGGGGCCAGGCCGTTAGCCCTGGAGGCTCTATGATGAGCCCCCTTAAAATCGTTTAGTCAGTGAGCCTGACATGCTGTCACTCAAGACAGCAGTATTATATAGTCACGTCTGCAAGGAGAAATGTGGGAGTTGTGAGCGCTGTCAACCCCTGACACGCTCGGCCGGGTGATGGAGTAGTTTTACACCTCGACCCAACCTTCTCCCCAAGGTTCTCTCAGGGGCACATCTCAATCAGGTGATTGAGCTCTGTCCTCTCTTTACATGCAGACGGATGAAGTGTGCAGTGGTGTATCTCTGACAGAGATCTACACAGCAGTGACATGGGCGACTCTGCCTACATTCACCCTGTCCTACCGATGGAACGTGGTGGCATCCGCTCCCCCTGTGGGAGTCGCTCCTGCGTGCTACTCAGCGGTAGGGTCACCGGCACCTTGACCGGTCAGGTCGGCCGGGCATCTGACGGGCTGGCTTGAGCAGCCCTTCACCCCGGTGGTCACTGGCCTAGCATCGTGCTGGGCCAGCTGAGCCTAGGTGGCGTCTTGCGCCTAGGCCACGAGTATTACTTACTTGGTATGAATACTGAAGTTTTGGAGCATTTTGGCGAGCACCTGTGACTCATGGCGCTCACCACTTATAGGCTCGGATGGAATTCAGGTTAAACTGCCTCGGGCTGCCGCGGGGGCAGCTGGTCTGCTTATTTCCTCGCGGTGTGTCTTAGAGAGTTCCCGTACATATTTAATAATATGTAGTGGAGAGCCAGTCTCGAACACGATAGAGAACGGAGGGTTACACTGTAACCCGGGTTCTCTGAGTGGAGAGACTGGCTCTCCACGAAAGAGCCGCTTCCGAAATTCGTGTCAATCAAGTTAATCGAAGTGGCTCTGCACAGATGGGGCTTAAATAGCCCGCTGATTGGCAATCTGGGCAGGGCCACCATAGTATATGTGTCTTAAAGAGATATCCATGAACACTGCCCTGTGGGGTCAGTTCCCGTACATATTTAATAATATGTAGTGGAGAGCCAGTCTCTCCACTCAGAGAACCCGGGTTACAGTGTAACCCTCCGATATACATTGTACTGCAATAACTTAATGTTGAAGATTCACTGACCACTTGTAGATTGCCATTTTTAAGCTATTTCGCAATAGAGGTGTCACAGATCAGAATCAATTTTAGGGGTCCAGCGCCCTAGTCTTTCATGACAGTGTAAATAGGAAAACATGTATACAAATTTATTAGGTTTAGAATTAATTTGACAATGATTCATAGAGTATATACTATTGGAAGTGTAGAAATGGATTATTAAAAAGATTATTCACAAGAGCGTGGCAATTCACAAGAGCGCCTCCTCCCGTGGTGGTTGGTTGAGCCTTCTTCATCTCTTATGTATGTTACTCACATGTAAAAGGACTGACACAATCAATGCCATGATCATCACTCTATAGCAGCTCCATGCAGGGCGATTTTGGAGAATCTATGCTTTTATATCCATCAATATGGTTTCTTTGGTGGGGATATGTTTTTCTGTTTTGTTTTGTTTTCTCTTACTTTTTTTCTTTCTATTGTTAAAGGCCAATTATACAACAGGTCGTTTCGAGGAAGCAATCTGATTGGTTGAAACAGCCTTCCAGCCGTGGTTCAAACGAGCACCAATCCACACCTAATCTGTTCTCCCAGAGCGCAGCAAACTCGGTGGCTAGGCTAGCTAGTTTCTTGGGCCATTTGTGGTCGTGGTGACGTTTTTTTCAGCAAATGTCTTAGTTTTAAGGGTAACTGTTGTATAACTTCTGTGTTGCTTTCGGAACTCGCCCTGCGGGCTCGTTCCTGCAGCAGCGCAGGCATGCATTAATGACGTTAAACCACCTCCTCTCGTGTAATAATATCACTTAAGTATAGGAGTATTAGTCCTTGCGTGCGGTTAGGGTTGGAGACAGCTCAAAGGAGAAGTCTGCTTGCTGGCTTGGCAATCCACACAGAGGAGGCAGTTTTCGTCTTCGGCGTTAACGTGTGCTGCCGTTCCTCTTGTCGTCCCTCCAAATCTCTCTAAACGTTGTAAACAACACTGGTGTGTGCAACCGTGCATCCCTCGCTCCCCAGCCTACCCAGCACTCGGTTTATAAACAAACATGTTAAATGTTGTATTAATCACGTTGCCATATTGCTCATTACTAATACAGGTGGATGTAACGCCGCCGGCAAGTACAAGCGATGCCTACGGCACAGTTTCTGTAGGCTATATTTTAATTGGACAGCATTTATAATGGCGGGTTCAGTCGGTGCACATACTTGACATCCATCCGTCCATCTGCTCTCTCTCTCTCTCTATCTCTCTCTCTACACATCTCTGTAGCTAAGCTTTGATTACTAGATACAGTAAGTATTGTGCGTGTACACAGTAAGTGCGTCTGCGCGTGTGTGCATATTATGAGTCACAGTAATGATTTTTTCTTTTCAGGGTATTGTGTCCTGGAATGGCGGTTGTCCGGGTCAGGGTTTTAACCACTTGAACCCTATAGAGTAGTTCATCCCTATTCTGAGGAGAACATTGTAGATCTATAAAGCACACGACGCCTCGCAATGTCGCTACACCTCCCTCCTTGCAGAATTCCCCGAGAGTGGGAGAAGTTATGAATTCATAATATTGTAACGAGGGAACTTCCATCCTGTGCCTTGCTACTGTAAGCCTATAGTGTGTGTAGTTACTAAGTCTAATGTGTTCTGATTGGATCTTAGCCTCAGAGGGTTCTGGGTAGTTTCTGTGGAGCCCGCCAGTTTAGTGTGTTGTTTTCCGGTTTTCTATGTGTATGGACGTCTGAGTGATTCCTCCTCCGTCTCTGCCTGAGAACCACGAACCGACAACAACCAAAGAAAGACTTATGCAAAGAGTGTGAGTTTAACTATACTTGCCGTTATTTGTGGCAAGTTCTGTCAACATTATCTGCAACAGTTCTGTAACTCTGCCGACGTTCTGACAAGTAAACATCCTATGGAAACACTTGTTGTTGTGGCATCATTACAACTCGCCTCCAATGCACCACATAATTAAGTCCACAACAAATGGTGACAGAAGTGAGATTTTTGAATAAGGACACTGCAACTGCATGACTAGCCTGTATGCTAGCAGTTGGATTTACGTTCTGTGGCTAAGTTAGAAGACGTCTTTATAACAACAACAAAGACACGTTCCCTTCCTGGAACTGCCTGGGTCACGTGACCGCAGCCCGGTCTGAGGATAACGTCGCTAATCAAAAGGAGCTGCAAGCCACTGCATCATCTTTCTCACAGAAGACAAGCACAGCACAGGCTCGCAAATAATCGCCGCCGCCGCTATATCTCCGCCTGGACAGGTGAAGAAAAAGTTATATATAAAAAAAAAAAATTAACAAAGTTGAAAAAAAAAGTCAAGAAGAGGAGAGATGGGTAGCCAAGAACAGGTACCAGCGTGGCTAGGCAACTTTTTGCTACAAATGCAGGATCAACACATGAAAATTATGCAGCAGCAGACAGACAGATTTTGTCAGCAACTGGAGAGGCTGGGGGGTTTACCCTCGGGCCATGGCCTTGTGGGTACTGATGGAGAAGGGCCCATCCGGGTCTACGGGCTGCTACCCCTCGGCGCCGACCCCTCTGCCACCTGGAAGCAGCCGGCTGGCGGCGTCCCTGGGGCCGGTGAACGGCGAACATCGGATGAGGCACCTCCTGAAACCTCTCCAGGATGGCCACCATCAGTTGGGGTTCCCGGGACGTCTCCTGACCCTCATATGTCCAGCCCTTGTCCTCCTGGGAATCTGCCCGGCCTGCGGCCACCAGATACTCTCCCCAGCCCTCATCCTCTGGAGGGTCTGCTCAGCCTTCATCCTCAGGAGGGCCTGCCCAGCCCTCATCCTCAGGAGGGCCTGCCCAGCCTGCATTCTGACGGAGTGGCCTACCTCTTGGATGCTGGGACTGAAGAGGGAGTCGACTTCCTGCTGACGGATGGTGTGGCCTTGGCGGAGGAAGGTGAGGTGTTCATCGGGGGCGGGACAGTGCCAAGCTGGGTTGCTGGAAGTCTCGGTGGAGCCATGGAGAGCTCTCTCTCCGCCTCAGTGTCGCGGCAGCCGGTTGGCGGTATCACTGAAGCCGGTGAGCTGCGGATATCGGACGAGGCACCTCCTGTGGCCTCTGCTGGACGGCCGTCACCTGTCAGGCTTCCCAGGAAGCCCCCTAGTCCTCCTGCTGTACTCGGCCTGTATCCTCCTGAGAACCTGCCCGTCCTGCGCAGCCTGCGTCCTCCTGAAAACCTGCCCCTCCTGCACCCACCAGAGAACCTACCCAGCCTGCATCCTCCTGTGAACCGACCAGGCCTGCATCCAACGGAATACCTGCTCAACTCACATCCGCCAGAGACCCTGCTCAGCCCGCGTTCTCCTGAGAACCTGCTCAACTCACGTCCTCCAGAGACCCTGCTCAGCCTGCGTCCTCCGGAGAGCCTGCTCAGCCCGCGTTCTCCTGAGAACCTGCTCAACTCACGTCCTCCAGAGACCCTGCTCAGCCTGTGTCCTCCGGGAAGCCGGCCCAGCCTGCATTCTCTGGAGGACCTTCCCAGCCTGCACCCAGGAAGGCCTCCTGACCCCCCTACTCCACTCGCCCTTCACCCACTGGAGACTCTACTCTTCCTGCATCCAGGGAGACCCCCTAAATCTGCTACTCCACTCAGCCTGCACCCTCCAGTGATCGTCTCAGCCTGTGTTCGCCTCTGACTCGAGCTCTGTGTCAGACAAGGAGACAACCATGCCTGCTCGAGTTAACTAATGTGTCATAGACATTTTGAGTTATTTTAGAGTGACACTGTAACAGAGAAAGCTCTTCTCATCCAGAGAAGTCACGAAGTCATGGCTATCTAGGCGCAGCTAGCCAACACAGGGCCATTTTGTCAATGCCACCGTCACCTACTTACACGGCGCTTCGGTGACCATAAGGGCCCTGACCTTATTGAGGAGCTACAGCGACTGGCTTCATGCTTCCCAGGCAGTAGCAGCGGGCAAGACTATTCGGGTGTGGCGCCTTCGGTTTCCACAGTCCGAGCTGCAGCAGGAAGGCCGAGCTCGTCCAATGAAGCTGCCTGTTTAGCCATTGGCCTGGTTAGGCCAGGAGGTCAGTGCATTGCTCCAACAAGCTAAGAAGGCTTGTGCAGATGAACAGATGCAGGAGGTGATGGCAGGAATGCTCCATCATGAGCAACTTGCCTCAACGGCTCCTCAGGCTGCGCAACCCCAGTTAGGTTTGGCAGCTCCAGGGGCCTACGGGTCCGGTTGGAGGCCAACCGGCGGGGTATGGCTAGATGTGCTCAGCACACCGAGCCCACTCCTCAGTCCTGACAGTTCAGGGAACCCAGCCCCCACATGCTGTCTCTCGAGACAGTGGCGGTCAATTCAGGTGGACCCCTGAGTAGGTTCCACCATGTCAAGGGTTGTATCACTCTCGAGGTCGTCCTCAGACGAGCCCTCCATCGTCGTTTCCAGTCATCCTGGTTCTCCATCTGGTCAGTTTGTTGGTACTTTGCGCTCCGGCGTCATTCTTGAGTACATCCACGTATGTTAGCGTGGGACGTCCTCGTGACCGGTGCCTGTTTGTTGGATCCCACAGCACTAGTTTGCTGGCTGGCATCTCTTGGCAGTGGAGCCAGCTGGTGCCTCCGCCCCTTAGGGCTGAGGGCGGCCACGGTGCACTGCGTCCCCCCGGCTCCCCTGAACATGCGGCCAGTGCATTATCTGTCCTTTACGGTCAGGCACTATGCAGGCGTATTGCTGACAGTGTCAGTTTACATGTATGAAACGTGTATAGTTACGCCAGTTCACACAGCAGAGTGAGTGTGAAAAGACTGTCATGGGGGAGCAGAACCACCAGAAGGGCGTATTACGGCATGGCCGTTAAGCGCCTGGGTGTAATTGTGTGGGGGAAACCGGTTATCGGAGCCACGGAGTGAGCTCCCTCCTCGTCCGGGGGTAATGGGCTATGCCGGTGACCTTGTGACACGGCGGACCACTGTCCCACACAAGGTCAACACAAGGATCACCCAGTTACTGAAGGGTGCTCGCACATTAGGTCGGCAGTCCCCCCACGGGAGGTGGTACTGTCTGCCTTGCGGCATGAGCCAATTAAGCGGGGACACTTGGGTGGCTTCTCGCAGGACAGCATTCTTGCTGTTAGCAGTGTCAGCCACAAGAATGTCCCTATGAGTGCATGAAGGATGCTGCCACTTCCTGCATGGCATTGGTTAGGTGGTGCTGGCACCAATCCCTGCATTCTATACCATAACGGCCTGATCAGAGTACGAGCCAGTCAGCCTGTTGAGTTGCACCCTCCCCACCCTCCTAAGCAGGGTGGTAAAGCAGGATTGCAGTCACGGTTGGGCCCTGTCAGGGCCTCTAATGGGCCAAACTGTTTTAAGCAGATGGTCTCCAAGACTGGGCTCCCTCATTGGGTTGTGAAACAATCTAGCAGGCATATAGGTTGGCAGGGATGTGGGCACAATCCGTGCAGGGCCTTGTGGCCCATGCACTGATGACGAGATGTCCCTCTATCTGAGATCTGTGTGACGGACTCTGTGTCGATGCCGTCCGCATTTAGCAGGTTATACCAGTGTGGTATCCATGTGACAGCCAGCACCCTCCTCACTGAGTGGGCTGGGCTCCGCATCAGGACACGGCTTCAACAGTCTGTTGGCCTACTGTCCGAAGGGCTGACTTGAGCGGGAGTGCATGACTGCAGACTGCAGTAACCTGGTTACATTTCCCGAATTGCACCCTGGTGCTCAGAGGAGCTCAGGTTAGGGCCCCACCAGTCCTGTTTGGGGGCCAGGCCGTTAGCCCTGGAGGCTCTATGATGAGCCCCCTTAAAATCGTTTAGTCAGTGAGCCTGACATGCTGTCACTCAAGACAGCAGTATTATATAGTCACGTCTGCAAGGAGAAATGTGGGAGTTGTGAGCGCTGTCAACCCCTGACACGCTCGGCCGGGTGATGGAGTAGTTTTACACCTCGACCCAACCTTCTCCCCAAGGTTCTCTCAGGGGCACATCTCAATCAGGTGATTGAGCTCTGTCCTCTCTTTACATGCAGACGGATGAAGTGTGCAGTGGTGTATCTCTGACAGAGATCTACACAGCAGTGACATGGGCGACTCTGCCTACATTCACCCTGTCCTACCGATGGAACGTGGTGGCATCCGCTCCCCCTGTGGGAGTCGCTCCTGCGTGCTACTCAGCGGTAGGGTCACCGGCACCTTGACCGGTCAGGTCGGCCGGGCATCTGACGGGCTGGCTTGAGCAGCCCTTCACCCCGGTGGTCACTGGCCTAGCATCGTGCTGGGCCAGCTGAGCCTAGGTGGCGTCTTGCGCCTAGGCCACGAGTATTACTTACTTGGTATGAATACTGAAGTTTTGGAGCATTTTGGCGAGCACCTGTGACTCATGGCGCTCACCACTTATAGGCTCGGATGGAATTCAGGTTAAACTGCCTCGGGCTGCCGCGGGGGCAGCTGGTCTGCTTATTTCCTCGCGGTGTGTCTTAGAGAGTTCCCGTACATATTTAATAATATGTAGTGGAGAGCCAGTCTCGAACACGATAGAGAACGGAGGGTTACACTGTAACCCGGGTTCTCTGAGTGGAGAGACTGGCTCTCCACGAAAGAGCCGCTTCCGAAATTCGTGTCAATCAAGTTAATCGAAGTGGCTCTGCACAGATGGGGCTTAAATAGCCCGCTGATTGGCAATCTGGGCAGGGCCACCATAGTATATGTGTCTTAAAGAGATATCCATGAACACTGCCCTGTGGGGTCAGTTCCCGTACATATTTAATAATATGTAGTGGAGAGCCAGTCTCTCCACTCAGAGAACCCGGGTTACAGTGTAACCCTCCGATATACATTGTACTGCAATAACTTAATGTTGAAGATTCACTGACCACTTGTAGATTGCCATTTTTAAGCTATTTCGCAATAGAGGTGTCACAGATCAGAATCAATTTTAGGGGTCCAGCGCCCTAGTCTTTCATGACAGTGTAAATAGGAAAACATGTATACAAATTTATTAGGTTTAGAATTAATTTGACAATGATTCATAGAGTATATACTATTGGAAGTGTAGAAATGGATTATTAAAAAGATTATTCACAAGAGCGTGGCAATTCACAAGAGCGCCTCCTCCCGTGGTGGTTGGTTGAGCCTTCTTCATCTCTTATGTATGTTACTCACATGTAAAAGGACTGACACAATCAATGCCATGATCATCACTCTATAGCAGCTCCATGCAGGGCGATTTTGGAGAATCTATGCTTTTATATCCATCAATATGGTTTCTTTGGTGGGGATATGTTTTTCTGTTTTGTTTTGTTTTCTCTTACTTTTTTTCTTTCTATTGTTAAAGGCCAATTATACAACAGGTCGTTTCGAGGAAGCAATCTGATTGGTTGAAACAGCCTTCCAGCCGTGGTTCAAACGAGCACCAATCCACACCTAATCTGTTCTCCCAGAGCGCAGCAAACTCGGTGGCTAGGCTAGCTAGTTTCTTGGGCCATTTGTGGTCGTGGTGACGTTTTTTTCAGCAAATGTCTTAGTTTTAAGGGTAACTGTTGTATAACTTCTGTGTTGCTTTCGGAACTCGCCCTGCGGGCTCGTTCCTGCAGCAGCGCAGGCATGCATTAATGACGTTAAACCACCTCCTCTCGTGTAATAATATCACTTAAGTATAGGAGTATTAGTCCTTGCGTGCGGTTAGGGTTGGAGACAGCTCAAAGGAGAAGTCTGCTTGCTGGCTTGGCAATCCACACAGAGGAGGCAGTTTTCGTCTT
This sequence comes from Protomyctophum parallelum, assembly GCF_964188405.1. Classification (NCBI taxonomy): domain Eukaryota; kingdom Metazoa; phylum Chordata; class Actinopteri; order Myctophiformes; family Myctophidae; genus Protomyctophum; species Protomyctophum parallelum. The sequence goes on along the minus strand of NC_139699.1, from coordinate 46,330,916 downwards.
CGGCGTTAACGTGTGCTGCCGTTCCTCTTGTCGTCCCTCCAAATCTCTCTAAACGTTGTAAACAACACTGGTGTGTGCAACCGTGCATCCCTCGCTCCCCAGCCTACCCAGCACTCGGTTTATAAACAAACATGTTAAATGTTGTATTAATCACGTTGCCATATTGCTCATTACTAATACAGGTGGATGTAACGCCGCCGGCAAGTACAAGCGATGCCTACGGCACAGTTTCTGTAGGCTATATTTTAATTGGACAGCATTTATAATGGCGGGTTCAGTCGGTGCACATACTTGACATCCATCCGTCCATCTGCTCTCTCTCTCTCTCTATCTCTCTCTCTACACATCTCTGTAGCTAAGCTTTGATTACTAGATACAGTAAGTATTGTGCGTGTACACAGTAAGTGCGTCTGCGCGTGTGTGCATATTATGAGTCACAGTAATGATTTTTTCTTTTCAGGGTATTGTGTCCTGGAATGGCGGTTGTCCGGGTCAGGGTTTTAACCACTTGAACCCTATAGAGTAGTTCATCCCTATTCTGAGGAGAACATTGTAGATCTATAAAGCACACGACGCCTCGCAATGTCGCTACACCTCCCTCCTTGCAGAATTCCCCGAGAGTGGGAGAAGTTATGAATTCATAATATTGTAACGAGGGAACTTCCATCCTGTGCCTTGCTACTGTAAGCCTATAGTGTGTGTAGTTACTAAGTCTAATGTGTTCTGATTGGATCTTAGCCTCAGAGGGTTCTGGGTAGTTTCTGTGGAGCCCGCCAGTTTAGTGTGTTGTTTTCCGGTTTTCTATGTGTATGGACGTCTGAGTGATTCCTCCTCCGTCTCTGCCTGAGAACCACGAACCGACAACAACCAAAGAAAGACTTATGCAAAGAGTGTGAGTTTAACTATACTTGCCGTTATTTGTGGCAAGTTCTGTCAACATTATCTGCAACAGTTCTGTAACTCTGCCGACGTTCTGACAAGTAAACATCCTATGGAAACACTTGTTGTTGTGGCATCATTACAACTCGCCTCCAATGCACCACATAATTAAGTCCACAACAAATGGTGACAGAAGTGAGATTTTTGAATAAGGACACTGCAACTGCATGACTAGCCTGTATGCTAGCAGTTGGATTTACGTTCTGTGGCTAAGTTAGAAGACGTCTTTATAACAACAACAAAGACACGTTCCCTTCCTGGAACTGCCTGGGTCACGTGACCGCAGCCCGGTCTGAGGATAACGTCGCTAATCAAAAGGAGCTGCAAGCCACTGCATCATCTTTCTCACAGAAGACAAGCACAGCACAGGCTCGCAAATAATCGCCGCCGCCGCTATATCTCCGCCTGGACAGGTGAAGAAAAAGTTATATATAAAAAAAAAAAATTAACAAAGTTGAAAAAAAAAGTCAAGAAGAGGAGAGATGGGTAGCCAAGAACAGGTACCAGCGTGGCTAGGCAACTTTTTGCTACAAATGCAGGATCAACACATGAAAATTATGCAGCAGCAGACAGACAGATTTTGTCAGCAACTGGAGAGGCTGGGGGGTTTACCCTCGGGCCATGGCCTTGTGGGTACTGATGGAGAAGGGCCCATCCGGGTCTACGGGCTGCTACCCCTCGGCGCCGACCCCTCTGCCACCTGGAAGCAGCCGGCTGGCGGCGTCCCTGGGGCCGGTGAACGGCGAACATCGGATGAGGCACCTCCTGAAACCTCTCCAGGATGGCCACCATCAGTTGGGGTTCCCGGGACGTCTCCTGACCCTCATATGTCCAGCCCTTGTCCTCCTGGGAATCTGCCCGGCCTGCGGCCACCAGATACTCTCCCCAGCCCTCATCCTCTGGAGGGTCTGCTCAGCCTTCATCCTCAGGAGGGCCTGCCCAGCCCTCATCCTCAGGAGGGCCTGCCCAGCCTGCATTCTGACGGAGTGGCCTACCTCTTGGATGCTGGGACTGAAGAGGGAGTCGACTTCCTGCTGACGGATGGTGTGGCCTTGGCGGAGGAAGGTGAGGTGTTCATCGGGGGCGGGACAGTGCCAAGCTGGGTTGCTGGAAGTCTCGGTGGAGCCATGGAGAGCTCTCTCTCCGCCTCAGTGTCGCGGCAGCCGGTTGGCGGTATCACTGAAGCCGGTGAGCTGCGGATATCGGACGAGGCACCTCCTGTGGCCTCTGCTGGACGGCCGTCACCTGTCAGGCTTCCCAGGAAGCCCCCTAGTCCTCCTGCTGTACTCGGCCTGTATCCTCCTGAGAACCTGCCCGTCCTGCGCAGCCTGCGTCCTCCTGAAAACCTGCCCCTCCTGCACCCACCAGAGAACCTACCCAGCCTGCATCCTCCTGTGAACCGACCAGGCCTGCATCCAACGGAATACCTGCTCAACTCACATCCGCCAGAGACCCTGCTCAGCCCGCGTTCTCCTGAGAACCTGCTCAACTCACGTCCTCCAGAGACCCTGCTCAGCCTGCGTCCTCCGGAGAGCCTGCTCAGCCCGCGTTCTCCTGAGAACCTGCTCAACTCACGTCCTCCAGAGACCCTGCTCAGCCTGTGTCCTCCGGGAAGCCGGCCCAGCCTGCATTCTCTGGAGGACCTTCCCAGCCTGCACCCAGGAAGGCCTCCTGACCCCCCTACTCCACTCGCCCTTCACCCACTGGAGACTCTACTCTTCCTGCATCCAGGGAGACCCCCTAAATCTGCTACTCCACTCAGCCTGCACCCTCCAGTGATCGTCTCAGCCTGTGTTCGCCTCTGACTCGAGCTCTGTGTCAGACAAGGAGACAACCATGCCTGCTCGAGTTAACTAATGTGTCATAGACATTTTGAGTTATTTTAGAGTGACACTGTAACAGACATTGGTTTTGAATGAAGAAATTTGTGTTGAATTAAGCAAAGAGTTTTACAAGTATTGCATTGAATGCCTTGTGTTCTATTTTTGCATATAGTGTATTGATTTGTGCTGGTCGACCTGAAGATGCTGAAGGGACTCAGCAGTCTAAAAGGGGGGTGGTGTAACGAGGGAACTTCCATCCTGTGCCTTGCTACTGTAAGCCTATAGTGTGTGTAGTTACTAAGTCTAATGTGTTCTGATTAGATCTTAGCCTCAGAGGGTTCTGGGTAGTTTCTGTGGAGCCCGCCAGTTTAGTGTGTTGTTTTCCGGTTTTCTATGTGTATGGACGTCTGAGTGATTCCTCCTCCGTCTCTGCCTGAGAACCACGGACCGACAACAACCAAATAAAGACTTATGCAAAGAGTGTGAGTTTAACTATACTTGCCGTTATTTGTGGCAAGTTCTGTCAACATTATCTGCAACAGTTCTGTAACTCTGCCGACGTTCTGACAAGTAAACATCCTATGGAAACACTTGTTGTTGTGGCATCATTACCACTCGCCTCCAATGCACCACATAATTAAGTCCACAACAATATCTTCAACGTTGCTTCCATATTGAATTGATTGTAGTTTGGATGTGACCTTTTGTTTAGCAGCGAGACAGTTTGAAGCATTGAGTTGGCTGACCATTTAAAATGTCATGTGAATATGGAGGAAAACATTCCCTGAGGGAAAACATAATAGCAATTAAACGTATTGATATTTATCTGATATTGATGTGATATTTATCTGACCACAAGGTCAGATAAATATCACAGGTTTGATTTACCTGTGCAATAAACTGAGGTTTATGCTTGTTGCGACCGCAAGTCACATCTGCTATGAAAAGGTGCATTTTCTGTCAGTCTGTCCGTCCGTTAGTCACCCCACAACTCCATTATATGGTCATGCCTCGTGACATCACGTGGCATCATGGAGACCCTTAGATCTTGTGCATTTTTTGGTCAGACACTGACCTCATCTAACCCAGGATAACCATACATGGAGAAGACTGGATCATCAAAACCTTGGATCTCCATATATGGAGCTGAGCTGTTCTGACATTCCATATGTTGATCCACCCCCACCCGTCCTTCCTGTTCTGACATTCCATTATGTTGATCTGACCTCATCAAACCTTGTACACTCAAGACACGCTCCATATATGGCCCTTTGGGGCGAGGTCGCTTCTCACCCTCAGGGCGAGTTACTGGTTTTAAAAGTATTTGGATCTATAATGTGAATCACCTTTTTAACATTATTTAAATTGCTTGCTTTGAAATGAATATGTTTCCGACACTGTATAGAATTCCATCAAATATCCAACTTAGAATCAATCAATCAATCAATCAATCAATCAATTTGATTATTTAAAGTAAACCACCCGGCCTGGACCAGGAGGTCAAGCTGATGAACTAATTCAAAAAGATTTTTGCCAGGTGAAGCCTGGCCTAGTCATGATTGGCTGCCCTGAAGCCAATCGTATTCTCTGAAACGCCGTCTAAGCCAATGGGAGTCTGTACCACTCGATGCACAACGGAGAGCGCTTGTTTCACCTGGCAGTTAATGATACGTGTGTCATTCTTGTTTAGTCTTTATGTTGCTGTGTCGATTCAAAAACATTGTGTGTCGAAAAATGTTACTTATCAGGACATGGAAAAAGGTTACGTGTTCATGTCTAGTACACTGTCTTCTAGTACATTGTGGTAATGATAGGGGGGGGGGGGGGGGGGGGGGGGTGAGTTATTCTTCCACCGCAGCTGGTGGTTGAATGGATTAGAAACATACAGGGTGGTCTATACTGTATATGCATTGATCCCTTCTCTGTGGCTGGAATCAATGTACTGCGGGACTACACGCATGCACACACATGCATGCACAACTACCTCCAGGAAACATCAAAGCAGGCTTTACTCTGAACACAGTGGAGAACCAGATAGCTATGCCCCATTTAGTCAACGGCATTTCTGTAGTGTGCAAATAAACAGCACTCACCCTGTGGAAAATAGACATTCCTACAGGTGATGCTGGCAACAGTAACCATTGTGCTCGCTCAGATAAAACGGAAAGGATGAGCAGACCCCCCCTGTAGGTAGATACTCATCAGACCTGAGTATTGGCTGCTGCGTTTCCAGATTATTCCATCATTTTGCTGGCAGCACCAGGCGTTGTCCTACAGCTCTGCAGACTTTGGTTCCTCGTGGGTGGGGAAACAGGCTTGGGAAAAATAACAACAAAAGCCTCTCATGTGTCCCTGAAAGCAGCACCATGTCTGATTGTTTAGGTTTGTTGTCACAGTGAACTATAATCCTTAGCCCTTATAGCAGCGTCTTGCCAAGCTATTGCTCTCATTTCAGTGTGATGTGTTTGTTTAGATGTGATTAAAAAAGAAAGAGAAAAGCAATTTACATTATAACGTTTTGAGAAAATGGCCACCGATCGGTGATTTTTTTATTGAACAATACAGAAGGCACAGATTTAGCATTAAACTCACCACGCACGGTCGGAGCTGTGGTGGACTCGGTAGGGACTTATGTAATGTTTCACCTGTACCACTCGTTCTTGGATATAATAACATCAGGTTAAGGTATGAAAACATGTGGTCAAGAATTCTCCTTTAAATGTCTTCTCAAAGCAATGGGGAGATTTTGCAGTATAACCCTAATCCTTTTAAATGCCTCCATGGACAGACAGACAGACAGGCTTGTGATTACTGTGTCAGTAAAATGCCCACGGTAGGTACGTGGCACAGAGTACCCTCCGTCTGCATGCTGGCTGATAAGTGTGAGATTGACAAGGTCACGCCAAGCAGGAACACTCCGCTGGTGACCAATGACCACTGGTGTCTCTGAAAGCTGTCAAGTATCGAGCTGTTGCACTGTTGCACGTGAAGACAGGGTTCTGAACATGTTACACAGCGGGCTATGCATCCAACTGGAAATGCTTGTGTGTCGAGTTGTTTTATTCTATTGCAATTTGATGTTGTAGAATTAGATTGCTATATGGACATGCACATACAGGGTACAGTAGGCCTATAGCTTACACCAATGTTTATTGTTTATACTGTACATGCTGAATTGTTTTTACTATGTTTTCACAACCACTTTACCATGCATTATTATTGTTGATAGTTGACATCTGCACATCTCTGTTTCTGAGTTCTAAGTTAATTAACTTATCATGCCTGTTGGGATTCGCACAACAAGCACAAATAATTCCCTCAATAAGATGTATGCCATGCAAATGTAGAGCAAATTTAGCACCAAACCTGCAGGTACAGGTAGGAAGGCTGCACTTTGTAGTGCACATACGCCCACATGGTAACTCTGTCATTTCTCCAAGATTCTTTCCAAAATTAATCAAAGTACAGTACAGAGCACATAAGCTCACTACAATGCAGTACAATTAAGAGCACAGGGCAGTACATTACACTAACTATAACGATACATGTATAGTTCCACCGCTCAGTTCACACAGGTGTGATTTTCTAATTATGGTGCCTGGACAAAAATCACTCCTTGGGCTAAAAGCAGCCATATAGCCACTTGCCCAAATGTGCCCAAAATGTGCTGACCTCATCACATGTGTCATGACATCTATGGCCGTTTTTAGCTCAAGGATTGTCAATCATGAAAACCTAGTTTGACATGTCACATGCTACTTAAAGATGGAGTGCCACCATTTCTTTCCACCCTAAAACATGATCATCAGGTATTATTACAAAATAAGGGGGAAGAACTTTTTCCAAAAAGTGTACAGTATTTGTTAAAATCATGCTTTTATGTGGACACGCCCACCAGTTCATTAAGTATGCCTGGTTTGCCTGGTGGGTGGTGATGGGTGGTGAACCACCTGAACTAAAGCCGCACCCACAGCTGTAGTTGTATGATAAAGGGGGAGGGGTTAGGGGAGGGGCTGATAGTGTGGTGTCACTATATTACTGTTTACTTCATTGGCCCGTTTGACTGTCAAGGGTTCAGCCTCCAGGAAGAAACCCTAAATACAAAGTGAATACACCATTGCACATAAAAACAACTCCAGGGTGTCTAATGAAGTACTGTCACCTCATACTGTAGACACATGCAAAACTGGAAAAATCTTTAAAGCAAAAGGAAAGTTTGACATTGTTGCCATAGGATGTTATAGGCAGAGAGAGCTTCCTGTTAGTTCTGGCAGGAGAGAAAAGACAGTGGGCGGGTCCGTGGGTGGGTGCCCTGGGCGCGGCGGTCGCTGGGGTGTGGTCAGCACTGGTTTGCTGCACCTGGCTGGCAGGTTTCTCTTTTGGTGTACCCACTGAAGAGCATGAAGGTACACAGCAATGCAGACAGTAGTTTTGAGACAGCGTGTTTGGGAGTTAAGTGATGAAGGCAGACACCAAATGACAGACCAACTGGCAGACCAACTGGCAGACCGTCCAACATTGACATCCTGACAATTATGCACACTGGCAGTCCAAGTCAAATGTTTGCCTTTTCAGATTGGAATCAGATTGGTTTGATCACATCTTAACAGATTTTAGACAGATTTTTATTAACGGGTGCCTACTTTTTTAACTGCATCCCTAGGCGGTTTGACATGTGATTCAAAATCCGATTTCAATAGAAGTCCTCAGCACCTTGCGTATTTATTTAATAGGGCGAGTATATTCGTCGAAAGCGTCAAATGAGTTAAGGAATTCCACCAAGCTCAATGGATTTTACACAGTGGACTTTTGCAAATGGTGTGTACAGTATTTAACACTAACCCCTGGGTTTACATGAAGCTCCTGATGTACTGCCTGTTAAATATCTGTGAATATAATCTTTTGAATGAGATTCCGTCCTTTCTGTAAAGTCTGCTAAACTGGAGAATCTTTGTCATGCCCATCATCATCATCACCACCCGCTCCTCGTCATCCAGCAGCACGGCAATTCCTTTCTTGGTCCCCTTAGCTGGTTTGATTTATGTTCATGCATTAAATTAAAAAGCCCTGCTATTCATAACTGTGATCCTATTAGACAGATTATATGATTAGAGCCACATTAAGCTCAATTTATACTTGGTCACACAACAGTTGTGTGACAGAGTATAAATTGAAGAATTAGAATGCAGCTCTCATCTGAAATCAATGAAGGACAGTAGGAACCGAAAGGGAAACAGAGAGATCGTCCGCGGCTGCATTGTTCTGGATCTACAGTGCTTTAGACCAGGGGTTCTCAACCCGTGGGTTGCGACCCCTAAGGGGGTCCCCAAATTATTTTGGGGGGTACCCAAATTATATATAATATATATATTTTAAAACCAATATTGATTTAAGAGTGTACAAATGGAACCATATGGACGCGTTAGGGTCCATTTGGTTCCATTTGTACACTCCGTTAGGGTCCATTTGTACACTCTCAGAGTTACAGACCCAAAAGGGTCCATTTGCTTCCAAACTATCATTTAGCTGGGGACCCCTGGGACCCCATGGAACTCTCTCAAGGACCCCTGGGGGTCCCCGGACCCACTTTGGGAACCACTGGTTTAGACTTTAGACACAGGAACACATCTGCCTGGTTCTGGGTCAGTGCTTTAGAGTAACACAGCAGAATTAGAACATTTGCATGGTAATGGACGGTAAATAAATAAATATGGTAAATAGTGCATGCATTTAAATGGCACCATTATCCAAAGTTCTTCACACACCAATGGCAGAGGAAACCATGCATGCACCAACCTGATAGGCGCAGTTAGGGGTCCAGTGTCTTGCTCAAGGACACTGGCACTAACGAGCAAACTAACGAGCAAACCATTATTGCATGCATGGTGCAGCGTGGTTTAGACAAACACCACAACACATGGTCCTGGTGATGCTGTGCTTAAATACAGTAGTAACACACCAGAAGAACACAGTAAAAAAGTGTGTGTGTGTGTGTGTGTGTGTGTGTGTGTGTGTGTGTGTGTGTGTGTGTGTGTGTGTGTGTACGCTCAGGGACGCTTCGACACTAACTCTGGGGGGAGACCGGGATCGAACTGGGACCTTCACGGTTGCCATCCAGCTGCTCTAATGGCTCTATTTTATTGTCTCCATTAGGCCGAAGGCATGGGGGAAAGAGTATATGTTTTGAGTATATGTGCGTGCGTGCGCACATGTGTGCATGATGTAGTCAATTGATGTAATCCTGCATGTTTTATTCAACATAGCTTTAACATATCTCTCTCTCTCTCTCGTGGGTGGGGAAACGGTGTCTTTTCAGGCTAACATTGACATGCAGTCCCTGTGCTGTCATTGTGTCAACGTGGTCACTGTGTGGAGTGTGGCCAAGCGTGACACCTGACAAGTGGGAGAGGTGGACTTTAGCAACATGACACCGTCTCACTGCCCTCACTGTGCCCAGCGGCGGGGTTCACTCACACACACACACACACACACACACACACACACACACGCATGCGCATGCATGCACGCACGCACGCATACACAGTCTCACTGTAACATGCATTGCCTACTGGTTCTCAAATATTTGAATGTCAAGGACACCCACATTTATATTTGGCTACAGACCGCCTCCATTTGAAAGGATTATGTGCTCTATCAGTCGACTAACAGCAAATGTATTCATATTAATTTCGACTATACAAATCCTTAGTCGGGGACAGCTCTAACACACACACAGTCACACACACACACACACACACACACACACACACACACACACACACACACACACACACACAAACACTGTGCATTCCAGAGCCCAAGAGCTCGGACTAAGAAGGCCCGCTCAACTTTAGTTACAATGCACAATTTTGGGTCCTTTAGGAGAGCCTGGCCACCGTTTACCGCGCATGCTCCCGTCCACTAAAATGAGTTCTGGTTTGCCGTCTGTTGGTTAAAAGCCTGGCAGGAGCATTTTGCACATCGGTATGATGGGTTGCAGATGGTAGAGTGATTTCTGGCTATGCGAGACAAGCACGTTAAGGATGCCAGTGTTAATGTAGTTAATACATGTTTTTGGTGAAGTTGTTGTGATATTGTCAAACAGATACAGTATATATCAAACCTAACTACTTATCAGATCAACATTTCCCCAAAAGAAATACATGCATTTGATTCAGTCTGAGGCTCTGAACAGAAGCAGAAGACATAAAACACATCCCCACCACTCCAACAGACATAGAAATGACCCGAGGAGGGGATGTCAAAAGCAGAGGCTTATATCCCCCCACCTCTCTGTCCCCCTGGATGGTATCCATTTCATCTGGCCAATTCCGGTTGTGAGGCTGCATGTCCCTGAGACTCCAAACTCAGTGGATACTAACAGGATCAGTCAGATCAATGTCATGGCTGAACACTGGAAGAACAGGGTGACTGGGGACTTCAATGGAAGCCGCTCACCAGAATATGCTCAGGAATTGATTAGATGAAAAAAATAACAGAATCCGCCCAGGCAAGCGAGAGGCGTACTGTCTTGCAGGCGGTGGGCTGAGCTTGATAAAGGATTCAGATTTATCTTGCCTTCACAGAAAGAAGCAGATATTATGTTTGGTGTAAAATGCTACATGGGAGCTTGGCTGTGTTGCACCGAATGATACTCTGTGGAGGGACTGTTAATAAAGGACAGGAAATGAAATACACGCGGTTCAGGTTTGGCAGCGAGATTGTATCTCTACTCTTTATTTTAATCTTTCTCTTCTTTTCCCTTCTTGCCTCTGTTCCCAGCTTCAGTGTGTGGATCACACACACACACACACACACACACACACACACATGCACGCACGCATGCACACGACACAAACACACACACACACACACACACACACACACACACACACACACACACACACACACACACACAAACTTACTGTAACTACTGGTTCTCAAACATTTTCATGTCAAGGACATGACCCACATTTATATTTAGCCTCAACATTTTGTACCAAGAGAAGATTGTTTTTGCTCTACATGCGCTCAAAGTGCTGTGATGCCACACATTGTGAACTGTGTGGCAGTGAAGGTTTCCTCTCTCTATCCATCTCACTTGATGGATAGAGAGAGTGCTTTTAAATTGTCTAGGCAAATATTATTATGATAATCTTTCCTACATGCCAAAACCAATATCTCCACACTTCATGATCTCTTTGTGAATGTGTGTGAGCACACCGGTTCATTCAATTGCATACCGATTATGTAACTAGAGATCCGGCCGCGTTCCGGCCGTTACAGCTGATATGGCCATATATGGATATCTCTATTGGCTATTTTCACTACTTATTTTCAAATATCTTAGATATTTATTTTAGAATAATGTGTTTAAATGATTTTTTAAATAACTTATATAACTTATAGTAATATATCGTATTACGTATTACTGTCTGAGCAAGAGTAATATATTAATATTACTATTACATATTACTTTTTTTAAATGCTCAAATTGAACAATTCAATTTTTTGTATAATTATACATTATACATTGCGTAGACCAGTGGCGTATCTACAATAAGGTGAGGCCAAACGGCCGCCTAGCCAAATCCATTTGAAAACACGACAAACACCAGACCTGAGAACTATTAGTGGGCAGCGGATTGGCCGTTGCTGCGCCTTCTTGAGGATTGTTCTCGTTGTTGAGTGACCATGTGAATGTGTCTGTGATGTGTATGCCCAGGAATTTAAAGTTATCAACTATGTCGACAGATGATGGAAATGGGGGTGTGGATACATTTGGACTTCATAAAGTCTACAATGATTTCTTTGGTCTTATTGGTGTTAAGTGAGAGGTTGTTGTTATCGCACCATAGAGTTAGATCCTCTATCTCCCTCCTATAGGCCCTATCATCACCGTCGGTTATTAGTCCGATCAAGGTTCAAGGTTCAAGGTTGTTTATTAGTGTCCCCGAAGGGCAAAAGGTTTTACAGCAGGTCATAAGGCTTGAAACGTCAGACCAAAGTTATTGCTGTGGTATCATCCGCAAATGTAATTATGATGTTATTCTCATATCTGGCGACACAATCAAACATAAACAAGCTGTACAACAGAGGACTGAGGCAGCAGCCTAGGGGCGCACCAGTTCTGGTGAGAATTGTGGATGAGCATCTCTCTCCTATGCATACACACTGGGGCCTGCCTGTCAGAAAATCAAATAGCCAGTTACATATATGGAGCTGCCCACCAAGGCCACTGAGTTTCAACACTAATTTAGATGGTACAATAGTGTTAAATGCGGAACTATAGTCTATGAACAGTAGTCTGACATGAGAGCTTTTCTTTTCTAGATGTACCAGGGCAGTGTGTAAAGCAAGAGAGATTGCGTCATCCACAGATCTATTTGAACAGTAAGCAAATTGTAAAGGATCAATACTAGCAGGAATGATGCTCTTGATATAAGAGATATCAGATTAAGGGAAGGAAATAGTTAATCCAGGTTGAAACATGCAGCTATTCTTCACACAGATCATGCTGTCTGTCCTTTTAATTTCGTTCTCATTTGTCGGAGCGGCCCAAGGTTCTGTTTACTAGTGTAGACCACTCCATTACTGTCATGCAGCCAGGGTTGGTTGCCATGGAGCGCCCATTTCGAGGTGTCCTTCGCAGTTCAATTATCATTCACATTCTACTTTGTGCAGAGGATGTTACCGTTGTCACACACTAATGTCATTTCCTCTCGACTTTGGGGCACCAGCTCCACCCTTGAAAGTCATAGCCGTAATCATCTCTCTGCAGAAGCTGTTGTTTGGTGGCTTAAACAATGAGACTGTCTAGACTAGAGAGTTTCAGGTCAAGGACCCGCAATTACAGAAATTGATATTTAATTCATGGCTACGGACCCGCATGTGAAATGATTTTGTGTCAGGGACCCCATAACTCAAAATGTGTTAAAATAGCCGATCTCACAATACGTGGCATCACGAATGGTTCTGAACATTTTTTACTTTTTTTAATTAGGGCTTACGTATTTAAACTGTTCCACATTTAACTGGGCTGAAATTAGTTTTCTCCGACGGGTGGCTGGCATCTCCCTTAGAGAAAGGGTGAGTCACGCGGGAGAGACTGGCTCCTTCGCCTGGAAAGGAGCCAGCTTAGGTGGTTCAGGCATCTGGTTAGGATGCCTCTCAGGCGTCTCCCTAGGGAGGTCCTCGATACACGTCCCACTTGGAGGAGCAGACCAAGGTTCAGATAGAGGGATTACATCGACTCACTGGCCTTGGAACGTCTCATGATCCCCCAGGAGGAAGTCACTAATGTTGCTCTGGATAGGGAAGTCTGGAGCTCTCTGGTGGAGCTGTTGCCCCAGCGACCGACTACGGATAAGCGGTTGAAGATGTATGGATGGACATTACCTGGGGACCCCCTGGAAGCCCCTTGAGGACCCACAGGGGTCCCCAGTCCCAACTTTGAAAACTAGTGGTCCAGATGTCTAGACTTGACCTAATTGTGTTTGTTTGTTTCAAACCCATCTATGGCTGGCTATGACTGCCTCCCAAAGTTTACAGGCCTTGGATAGGCAACCCTGCCTAGCGTGTGTGTTTTGTTTTGTTTCTGCCATTGGCACTGAACTGCTGAGCTAATAAGAACCCAACAATTCATGCTGAATATGATACTTTTTAAAACTAATTAAAAAGTTCCTCAACCAGTGAATCGTCTGCCTTGGCAGGAAAATGTCTCCAAAATATTCTAATATTCTCCAAGTAGACGTCACAGATTTGTATTCTGTCCCGACTCCCTAGCCAGACAAGCCCCTTTGGAACTCCACAATGAAATGCTGCTTTGCAATTGTCGTATAATTCCATGAACCAAAGGTACTATTAAGTCACTAGAATGTCTCATCAAACTACTTTGAGTTTACACTTCACACCTGAATCCGAAGCTATTGTTCTAACTGTTTGAAGCTCGCTCCCCTGGAGTGAGAGGTTGGAATTTTCCAGGTGACCGTTTGGGTACGCTCTGTCAATGACTTTCACTGAGTAACTGTGCCACATTTTCCCTAAGAATGACTTTTACAATCTGTCACTATAGAAAGATATAGACGCTATTGTTGAAACTATTAATAGTGAGTGCTGTGCAACTAAGCAACTTGTACTCATTTAGAATGTGCTATAAGATTATAGTGTTTCGCTCCATTGGGTTAAACCGTGTTAATTCACTTCTTAAAAGAGAATGTTCAGTTTTATTGTATAGTTCCGTTAAACATTTCCTAACTACAAGTCTGTTTCCGTTTCATATACTTTTAAGTTATGATTAACCATGTCCATAGGAGTCTGTTCACAGTTTACATTTAAGTCTTGTTAAGTTTTAAACTATGTATTCATTATATCGGTTAAAAATTAGGGCTCCAGTTAAACCAGGATCAGGTCCCTTTGTCCTAGGTCCCGCCTCTCTCCAACCGGAAAGAGCTCCGTATGTCCGGGAGGAGGAGGGGCCTAGTTACAAATATAAGGACAGGTTTGTGGTTTGATCGAGGTTCTGCTGGATCCGGTTGCTCACTTTTGGCTAGACAAGTTGCTGTGTGTTTTTATCCAGAGTTCCCAGAGGACGTTTTTTTCCCTTTGTGCCTTTGTCTTGACGGTGGATTGCTCTTTTGACTGCAAATAAAGACGTCTGCTTTAAACCCACTTCATCTGTATCCTGACCCGGTTTTTCCCACATCTGCTGCACGCTGCTTTTTGTTTCTTCAGAAAAGAAAAGACACCTCACAATGTATATCATTGTTTTGGCAAAGGCTTGTCAATCCAAATAATACAGATCACTCCCACATTGCCTTGCAGTAAAACAAATCAACCAACATTTAATTCAGATAATGACAGACCCTTCACTACGGTACAGAATCACACTGAAGTTCATTACAGATCTTTTTAGTTTTGCCTGACACAAAGTTCAAGTAAATACTGCATTCCACACTTCCTTAGGCAAGCATTATTTGTTCAAATGGCGGTCCGTTCATCAGGCGGGCACTAAACAATGGTCAGGGGAATTGGCAGATTGCTCTCTCTTAGTTGCTGGTCGTGCCAGACACGCTGCAGTCCATCAATGTATAGATTAAAGACATTACCATCTCCCCCCTGGTCGATAGCAGGGTCTAAATCCCCCTGTGTTCCACACTTGACCTCCAGTAAATTCTTACTTTCCCGCAGTGTCACACATTATTTCAGCTACTTGAAAGACCTGGCCAAGCTGTTATGTTTAAGATGAATGTCTTGTCAACAATTGCAAAGCAAAAATTAATACCGGTATGGGAATTAGTTTTAATACCCCTAAAAAGCAATTTAGTTCCATTTTTTATATAATGCCACATTTGTCTAATGTCTCTCTTCTTAATTAAATTAATTGATTGTGTCTTGTACGAAGGTATTGATTGGATCTAAATGATTACCTGTAGCATGTTTTCCAGATCAACTAGCATAGTGTCAGTGAGTCAACAGAGCGAGTTAAAGAAGCCAGCTCATGTTGCCAATTTACACGCATTATTAAGTTGAACAGCTCTAGTCTTTCACACAACAACACAGCACCAAGAAAAACAACTATAGAAGGAGATGGCTTATTTTTTTCTCCTTTAAGTATGATATATGTATGCTCATTATATTAATCCAACCTTACAAAAGCTACTGTACCAATACAGTACAGTATACCTATTGCAGTGAATTGCACCGTATAGGCCTATGGCTTCAACGACAAGGATATTGTTGCTTGTCGGATGGAAACCTTGTATACCTGTGTTTCCAATGGACCCAACATAGTTATTTAGTCACAACTCTAATACTTTTTATTGGTAATTTAACAATAACCTGTACCTATCCACATTGTGGCCTTCACAGAGTGCTTCCACTTTTCACGGTCAGCTGCTGCAGTCCTCACTTCGGACCATGATTTCCATCCTGCTTATTTTCTTTCTCAACTCTATGCCTCCAGGCGGTCTTTGGTCTTCTTTTTATTTGTGTCCCTTCTGGTGCCCATGCATGTCATTGCTATGTTGCAGTTGCGGACCATGCAATGTTGAAAGATGGAGATAAAAGGTTTCTGCCCTAATAGTTAGTCAGTCACATCATAATTTGGAAAAATGTACATATACAGCGCTGACAGATTTCAACATTACAGAGGCATAATCTAGACCAATAACACATTCGCATCATTGATTCAGTATGGCTATCGCCCAGCTCTGTCATTAATTATCCCATCTCACCTGTGTAATATTGAAGAGCAACTCCATTTCATTTACAATATGTTCATATTTACAGCCTGATGTGAACATTATGCAGCACCACATACTCCTGCCAGAGCCAAGTTCTTCTCTGTTGTCCAAACATAACTTAAATATTTAATGCTTTAAACAACTCAGTTTCCAAGAAAAGCCTGCATGTCGAGGTATGAGACGGCAAACAAGTGAAAAATAAGTATAGATCACCTGTCCAAGGCATCTATAACGAGTAGGCCTAAATCAGTGTTGGTTGTAGTGTAGTGTTTTGTTCTTCCTGGAAATAAAAACGCCTGGGTTTCCGAGGCTAGTTGTAGTGTGAGAGGTGGACAGTGGAAGCATGTGGGACTCTGTCAATGCAGCCTTTTGTTCTGGATAAGTACCACTTGATTTTTGCAAAAGCATGAGCTCTGCACCACACCTCTTTGGCCTGGGATGTACAGATCAATTCAGTACATCTTTCCTGCTGTACTCCATACATTTCTGCTTCCTCTCAATCAAGCTCTACTGAATTGTAACCAATATACTTGGCAGAGAAATGTAAAAGCAAAATCTTAATGATTCTACTTTCAATTATTATTATTGTTTCTATAATTTGTATCCCATGATTTTGAAACCCATTGCGTGCACCGTGCGTGCACCGTGCGTGAGCGTGCATGTGCGTGTGTGCGCGTGCGTGTGTAATGAATAATAATAATATTAATAATGCCATATATACATATAATATAGATATCTGTATATTTTTTCTAATATTCCGAAGCATGGAATGCAGATTTAATAGTTTATAGTTAATGTGGCTAAAAACGAAAACCACCAAAAAAAGAAATTAATTTTATTTTCAGCTATAACTGTATATCAACTGTGCCGACTTGTGGTTGAAATCACTGGCACTGATCACATTTATTACTTTGAATATGTTATGAATTAATCTGGCTATTAATCTGTGCAAAAAAGCAGTGGGCGGGCGGCACTTATAAACTCTCCCATTGTGTTGTGCAATTAATTAATGAACACCGAATGAATGAGGAATTAATGAGGCCATAACTCATTAAAAATAATAATCATAATAATGATTATGATCAAACGATTAATGAACAAACTTTAGTTATTTTTTTATTATTTTCTTATTATTTTTAATTAATTTAAAGATATAGCTTTAAATAATAATAATATTATTTATTATTATTATATTACTAATATTAAATAATAATAATAATAATAATAATTATTATTATATATGTATATATATATATATATTAATATATATATTATATATATTTTATTTATTATATTTATTTATTTTTTAATATGTATTATTATAATAATAATTATGAATTAATATTAATATTTGTTTAAATATTTTTTAAATATTTTTTAGGCTACACGACGCGACATCACAACGCGATGCAGTACAGTACACAGAACGCAAACGCGATGCAGTAGTAACGCGACGCGTTAACATGGGTGCAGAGCTGCAAGCCACAAAGCATGCGTCAAAGCATACGTCAAAGCAGCGGTGCTTTCTGCGTGGAACGGACGTATGCACGCATGCACGCATAAAAAAAACTCAACGCGGCCATGTGCAGTACCAATGCAGTATGGTTTTTGTATGGCCTGCGCTGAACGGACGTATGCACGCACGCACGCACGCATAAAAAACGGGTCCATGCGACGCGAGCAGCGTTTGTAGTGGCACTAATGGAGCGCCATACACACACACACACACACACCTGTACACACACACACCTGTACACACACACACCTGTACACACACACACCTGTACACGCACACACCTGTACACACACACCTGTACAAGCACACACCTGTACACACACACACCTGTACACACACACACACACTTGTACACGCACGCACCTGTACACGCACACACACACCTGTACACACACACACCTGTACACGCACACACACTTGTACACACACACACTTGTACACACACACACACCTGTACATGCACACACCTGTACACACACACACACACACACCTGTACAACACACACTCACACTCACTGCATTACTTGTCGGACGGGATACCAGTCCACAAAGCATCACCGCGACCATCACTACGTTTGCTGTGGATAACGGCGATCAAAAGGAACAGAAACAATGAGGTGTGCGTACATGCGCGCGCCGACCAAGACGACGCATCGCCATCGCCTAGACCGCTGGGCGTAGATTTACACTAATGGCGCTGGGTCAGATTAATTCAAATGACGTAGGTCTACGCCAAAAGCGGGGAATGTGTTAAGTAACTTGTTCAACACTGGGCGGGGCTGACCTGCTGGCAGGCCATATATGGATATACCGCAGCCGATGATGTCACTGCTATGACCTCACCGCTGTGACATCACTCTAGCCAGCAGGATAAAAGACAGCCTCAAAGAGAGTCCAGATGAAATCAGACCAGATTAAATCAGAGTCCAGGTTAAATCAGAGTCCAGGTTAAATCAGCACTCCCAATAATCTCCAACCATCACCACATCTTCAAGACTCCTCCGGCCAAGATTCAAAGAGCTCTAGAATCTAGAAGCGTACCTCATTTCGTACCTCATCTCCTTTTCTTTTCTATTGAGCTCTTCGTTCTTCTACAGAGCAGGAAACCAACAGCTTTACTTCAGTTCACCGTCAACCGTCGAGTTAAGAAATGTTTTCCTGGACGTTGCATCAGAAAGGATCCCCAAAGCAAGGACATCATGCTGCTGTAGCGGTGACACACGAGCTGTACTACTTTAGATGGAGGGGTAAGAAGAAAAGAAGAATGATTGTTGTGCAGGTCTTCAACACACTGACTTTACACTGGAAGGAGTTGACCACAGTGAGAACTGGAAGAGGAGAACCTCACCTTGAGGTTCCATCCAGTTGCTACTACTTCACAGCTGTGCTGATTGAATATACTGTCTACATCTGGGGAGGGAACCTGCTTTGTGCCTTTGATGTTGACGTCCACACATGGTTTAAACCACAGATTTCTGGGACTGCTCCAGAGTTCGGAATCTCCAGAATCGACCACCACTTAGCCTGTGTGTTGGGAAAAGTCATGTTTATCTATGGATTCACCGAGCGGACTGGAACTAATGACATCTACAAGTTGGACACCACCACAATGGTCTGGACTTTAATTAACACCAGAGGAACAGAGGAACCTCCTGCTATATTCAGTCACTATGCTACCATCATCGGGACAAAGATGTTTGTATTTGGACGCTATGGGCGGGTTCAGAACTACAACACCATCAGAGTGTTTGACACAGAGACCAACCACTGGCTGGACACACCTTCTGCACAGATCCTTCCAGAAGGACGCTTCAGTCATTCAGCCTTTACCTACAATAGAGAGCTGTACATATTTGGTGGACACTATGTTAACGAGTACCATAAACACTACTTAAATGATCTGTGGAAATTCAGTCCAGAGACCTTCTCCTGGAAGAGGGTTGAGCCCAAGGGGAAAGGCCCGTCTCCGACGTCTAAAATGTGCTGTTGCATGATGGGAGATCGCATCATCCTCTTTGGGGGAGTCAAAAGACCTGATTACCTGTATGTCTTGGACTTAAGTCCTAGTCTGAAGACGTTGTGTAAGCTAGCAGTTCGGTTCGGTCAGTACGGTCTGGAGCAGTCTGGACTCCCTCACAACATCAGGTGGGAACTGGCAGCCATAACTAGCAACAGCCAATAGGAACTGTCAGCCATGACTACCAACAGCCAATAAGAACTGGCAGCCATGACTACAAACATCCAATAGGAACTGGCAGCCATGACTACCAACAGGACAGAGGTGTGACGAAAACATGCATAAAGCACAGGACAGAGGCGTGATGAAAACATGCATAAAGCACAGGACAGAGGCGTGATGAAAACATGCATAAAGCACAGGCCAGAGGCGTGATGAAAAAATGCATAAAGCACAGGACAGAGACGTGATGAAAACAGGCATAAAGCACAGGACAGAGACGTGATGAAAACATGCATAAAGCACAGGACAGAGGCGTGATGAAAACATGCATAAAGCACAGGACAGAGGCGTGATGAAAACATGCATAAAGCACAGGACAGAGGCGTGATGAAAACAGGCATAAAGCACAGGACAGAGGCGTGATGAAAACATGCATAAAGCACAGGACAGAGACGTGATGAAAACATGCATAAAGCACAGGACAGAGACGTGATGAAAACAGGCATAAAGCACAGGACAGAGACGTGATGAAAACATGCATAAAGCACAGGGCAGAGGCGTGATGAAAACATGCATAAAGCACAGGACAGAGACGTGATGAAAACATGCATAAAGCACAGGCCAGAGGCGTGATGAAAACATGCATAAAGCACAGGACAGAGGCGTGATGAAAACATGCATAAAGCACAGGACAGAGGCGTGATGAAAACAGGCATAAAGCACAGGACAGAGGCGTGATGAAAACATGCATAAAGCACAGGACAGAGACGTGATGAAAACATGCATAAAGCACAGGACAGAGACGTGATGAAAACAGGCATAAAGCACAGGACAGAGACGTGATGAAAACATGCATAAAGCACAGGGCAGAGGCGTGATGAAAACATGCATAAAGCACAGGACAGAGACGTGATGAAAACATGCATAAAGCACAGGACAGAGGCGTGATGAAAACAGGCATAAAGCACAGGGCAGAGGCGTGATGAAAACATGCATAAAGCACAGGACAGAGACGTGATGAAAACATGCATAAAGCACAGGACAGAGGCGTGATGAAAACATGCATAAAGCACAGGACAGAGGCGTGATGAAAACATGCATAAAGCACAGGACAGAGACGTGATGAAAACATGCATAAAGCACAGGACAGAGGCGTGATGAAAACATGCATAAAGCACAGGACAGAGACGTGATGAAAACATGCATAAAGCACAGGACAGAGGCGTGATGAAAACATGCATAAAGCACAGGACAGAGGCGTGATGAAAACATGCATAAAGCACAGGACAGAGGCGTGATGAAAACATGCATAAAGCACAGGGCAGAGGCGTGATGAAAACATGCATAAAGCACAGGGCAGAGGCGTGATGAAAACATGCATAAAGCACAGGCCAGAGGCGTGATGAAAACATGCATAAAGCACAGGACAGAGGCGTGATGAAAACATGCATAAAGCACAGGACAGAGACGTGATGAAAACATGCATAAAGCACAGGACAGAGACGTGATGAAAACAGGCATAAAGCACAGGACAGAGGCGTGATGAAAACATGCATAAAGCACAGGACAGAGACGTGATGAAAACATGCATAAAGCACAGGACAGAGACGTGATGAAAACATGCATAAAGCACAGGACAGAGACGTGATGAAAACAGGCATAAAGCACAGGACAGAGGCGTGATGAAAACATGCATAAAGCACAGGACAGAGGCGTGATGAAAACATGCATAAAGCACAGGACAGAGGCGTGATGAAAACATGCATAAAGCACAGGACAGAGACGTGATGAAAACAGGCATAAAGCACAGGACAGAGGCGTGATGAAAACATGCATAAAGCACAGGACAGAGACGTGATGAAAACATGCATAAAGCACAGGACAGAGGCGTGATGAAAACATAAAAACATAAAAAAGTCACTGAAATAGGTAAAACAGTTAGTCAACAAAACAATAAAAGTTAAATAAAAGTCTTCCGGTTGTTTTTAGGATTGATTTTAAAATTATTTTACTTGTGTATAAAGCTCTCAATGGTCTCGCACCTTCCTACCTACATGACTGCCTGCCTAAATATGTCCCAAACCTTCCTACCTACATGACTGCCTGCCTAAATATGTCCCAAACCTTCCTACCTACATGACTGCCTGCCTTCTACAACATTGCTTTTAATTGATCTTTTTTTATTATTTTTTGTTATTCATGTCCTCACTGTATTGCATTACTGCTTGTTTTTTAATGTCGTTGCCTTGCTTTTATTATTTTTTTCTCCATTGCTCTGTAAAGCACTTTGAGCTGCATTTCATGTCATGAAAGGTGCTATACAGATAAAGTATTATTATTATTATTAAAAGACTGTGCTTTAAAAGCATCTATAGGGAGGCTTCCAGTCTAAGGTGCATTGGAAGTTCATTCCAGGCGGCAGTGGCGTGCACAGACATTTAGAGGGGCAGGTGCTCAAGTGAAAAAAAGGGCACCTTGTGCAGCGCATTTTGGGGTGGGAACCCATTTTGGTACTTTAGCTATTGAAAAATAGCAGATCTACAAGCTCATAGCGCGCCACCGAGTGGCGCGCTACGAGCTTGTAGGTCTGCTATTTTTCTTTAATCGAAGAACCACTGACATAGAAACATAGCTTTAGATTGTGGGGGCTCTAGCACCCCCTAGTGTCTATCTGTGCACGCCACTGTGAGGGTACCTACCCTAGGGGACACGGGAAAATATATTTGATGAAATGAGCATTTGCGCCTGTCGTAGACATGCGCAGAGCAAGTTCAGTCAGGGAACCTCAGTCAGCGCGCCGGCCGTCAATTGGGCCACCGCAGCATCAGGCTCTCATCCACATGATTCACTCAGCCAATCACACGCTCACCCAATCTCTCATACCGGCTACTTGAACCAGAGGTTTGCATTCCTCTGCCTTCTTGCTTGCTTACTGCTGTTGTATCAGCGTGCTGCTGTCATACAACCTGCGCTCAATTCTGCTTGCTTACTGCTGTTGTATCAGCGTGCTGCTGTCATACAACCTGCGCTCAATTATGCTTGCTTACTGCTGTTGTATCGGCGTGCTGCTGTCATACAACCTGCGGTCAATTCTGCTTGCTTACTGCTGTTGTATCAGCGTGCTGCTGTCATACATCCTGCGCTCAATTCTGCTGCTGCTGCCTTTTTGTATACTGCGTGCTGCTGTATACAAAGTGCTCACCCACCTCCACCCCAGCTACCACCTGTCGTTTTGGATCTACTGTTTAGGTAAGGGGGATTCAGAGTCCCTATGGTCGGGACTGATGCGCTTGACCTGAGTACCTAAAAAGCAGATCCAATACATCGCCAAACCATAATAAATATATTGCATTGATTATCTTATATTCAATAAATATATATATTACATCCTCCTTGAGTTGTCTGACTGAAAGGGTTTTCATCATTTCTCTCTAATGAGCTCCAATGTTTCTTGTGTATAGGTTTTAAAACAATAGCATTGCTGTTGGGAGGAAACCTGTAGTATTTAATTGATTTATGTAGGCCTACAGTAAATTAATGAATGAAAAGCCATGGCATTGTGACCCCCTTGAGGGCTTGTGGATCTGCTGTTTTTTACTAGTAGTGATCTTCCACCCAACAGCGACGATATACTTAGTGGTATTCTGTAACTGAAGTCATGCCTCTGTCCTGGTTTCCTCTTTAGGATGGTTTCATGTTTCATGTCAAAATGTAGGCATTACATGCCTACATTTTGGCAGACGCTCTTAATCCAGAGCGATTTACAGTAAGCAAGAACAAAAAACATGGTAATACATCAAACAGTCATAAGCTAAGAACCTAACAGTGGAATATCTGTATAATGTCACTATACATATACACTATAGTGTTACAGTTCGCTCTCCATCACCTCTACATCCATGTGCTGTGGGTGTTCTGGGCACTTATATTCAGCGCCAGAGGACTCCAGAGCACTCCACAGCACCTCTCTCCCTGTTACAATCTCCCCACCTGGATGTCGTCTGCAATCACCTGATGAGCCTACAAAAGCCAGACCTGTCTGCAGCTTGACGCCAGTTCTTCCCCAGTCTTCGGTTGGTAAAGTTAGACAGCCAGACATTTAGGCCCTCAGTATTTATAGTCTTAGACAGTTAAACGTCACGCCGTTACTGTGCTTATTCTCTGCTCTGTGGACCTGCCTTTGACTCACCTCCTCTTCTCCTTTCCAGTGTTTCCGGGACCCGAGCTCTGTGGAGCAGCCTACGGACCCCTGCATCTCCTTTTCCCCTGTGTTTGTGAATAAACATCCGCCCGGGTGGGCTTTACTCTGCTTTGCCTCTCCTTGTTGTGCATTTGGGTCACACCACACCGAGTCATAACACTATAGAGTGCTATGTCTACCATTCAGGCCTAAGGCCGATTCTAAAAACGCCTCTAAATCCTGACCTAAGGTTTCTGAAAAACTTCAAATATTGATATAGCAGAATCAAAATGTTTACATTTTTGAATACTGTACATACTGTACAGAACCCAAATATGGGTTCCCGGCCTGAGGGGGTAAGGTACAAATAGGGAACCCCGCCCAGAATGGGTTAAAATGCTACATAACATAATGTTACATAAGTTGAGCCTAAGGTCGCTGAGGCTGACCAAAGTCTTGCTATCAAACACCACAGATAGATTACAGGACATTCATTCCTTTTTACCTGCAGGACCTTACTACAGTATTTCAGATCAGACTATGAAAGTCGTACAATTTGTCACACACGTTACCGAAGTGAAATTTGTTCTCCGCATTTGACCCCATCTCTTGGAGCGGTGAGCCGCAGCCAAGGAGCGGTGAGCTGCAGTCGTGCCGCGCTCGGGAATCATTTGATTAGTTTATCTAGCAGGAAACTAATGTATTAACTGGATTTTATGTTTTACCATCTAAATACCTTGTTGTCAAGCTTACACTACAGCAACATGAAAATACTTGTTCCAAATACAATCTACTCACATGATTACACTACACTACACTGACTACAGCAACACAAAATGAATGACATAGGATACAATCTTGTTATTTCCTATTCTCTGTGTGAGATATAGTTCCATTGATGTAGAACATGTAGAACTGCATAGAAAGAAAGTGTGATATATTTTTTAGAATGTGCCATAAAAGTGCATTTAAACCACAATACAACGAGGTTAAACATGCTAACCATATTTCAAATGAACAAGTAAAGTGAAACAATTCAGATTGAAAACCAGCACTCAATGTGGGGAACAAGCTCTTAACTGCATGCATGGAGACTCTATCAGCCCAGTTTAAATGATCAAATTAATTAGTTACAAGTTACTACAATTACAATTACAGAAAACAATTATGTGTTATTGTATCTTACAAGCTAATGTAATCGCTCTCCAAAAGCACAATCTGCACTGACTCAAACACTGCTTTCCCCAATTAGCATCCAAAACCTTACCTGAGTCCCGACATTGTTTAAAGTACAGTCTACAAATATGCCTACAGTAGGCCTATGCGGAAAAATACTTAAAGATTGCCACAATTTTTGTATTTTTCCAGTTTTTCATGTGTTTCAGGGGTGAGGCAAGCAAACTGACACTAATAATATTTCACAGACTAGAAGTTATCCTAGTGACAGAACGTATAAGAAAGAATGTCTATTCAGACTTCAGAGCATATAGGTTTCACTATCTCCGCCTATACAGCATACACAGTTGTAGAATTGTGTACAATTATTTATATATTTTTATATGTATGTATGTATGTATGTATGTACATGTATACTGTATGTATGTAGTATGTATTTGGTTAAAATGGGTAGGGTTTAAAAAAATAAAGAGATTGCTCTGTTGCACTGGCCTAAAAGTGGGTCCTTAAAAACGGCTTCAACTTCTGAAATGTATGTATGTAGGTATGTATACTATGTGTGTATGTATTTAAAAGGGGGGCTTTTTTGTAAAAAGCCCAGCCCACAATACCTTCATATATTTAAAAATAATTCAAAAATAGGGTTACCAGTGAAGGGCAAACTGCCTATTCACTGGGGACTATGCAAGGCAGAGGCGTCCACCCCTCTGAGTCCAAGTGGGAGGCATACTATCATCCGACAGAGCATTGCTCCGAAGGAGCAATGCTCCGAGGTGCGCTGCGGGTCGGGAGAGGGTTGCGGTTAGGTTTAGGTGTCTGCCCCGGGGGAGGTTAGGGTTAGGGTGAGGGAGGAGGTAGGTTGTCGTTCGGACCAATGCTCCGTCGGATGAAAGTACTGCACCCAGTCCAAGTTAGACTAGACCGCATACCTAAAACATGACACTCGGAAAACATTTCCGTTTATGAAACACATTTTTGAGTTCCTCATGTATATATGTATGTATGTATGTACTGTATGGAGAAGGAACACCTGCAATTCCACAGGTTGTTGTAAAATGGCATTGTCTGGTCTAGTGTTGTCCGGGTGTGTCTGGAAAATATTTCTAACTGCCTGTAAACCAGTCGCTGTATGTATGTTAGTGTAAAGGCTGTCAATGTCTATGGTTAAAATGTATGTGTGTGGTGGCACGGCTATGGGCTTGATTTTTTCCAGGAAATATATGTGTCTCTTAAATAACTGGCGTGTATGGTGGAGAGGGGGTTGAGGAAGTGGTCTATGTATTGTGCTATGTGGTAGGACTCACTGCTGCAGTCTGACACTATGGGTCTGCCGGGAGGCACCTCGAAGGGAATAGTCCAAGTCTGTGGATCCTTATGGATTTTGGGTAGTAGATAGAATATCCTAGGTCTGGGGTTATCGGGTCCATAGAGGAAGTCGCGTTGTTTGGAGGTGATGTAGTTTTGGTGATAAAGTGTTGTAATGATTTGTCTGAGTTTGATCTGAGTCTGTGGTTGTATGCTGGCTGCTATGTGAGTGTAGTATCTTGTGTTGGATAGTTGTCTGTTGGCTTCATATGTGTATTGGAAATTATCTAAAATGACTATTTTTAACCTTTATCAGCTGGTTTAATAACTATTTGTTTGTTGTTCCGCAGTGTTGTGATGCTGTTCCGTTCGTCTGTGGTCAGGTTGTCAGGTCTGTCTAGTGATGGGTGGTACTGATTAAGTCTATGGTTATCTAGCTGTATGAGGTCTCGTATACTGCCGTCCACCTGGGAGAGTTTTGGCTCCCAGGTGGAGGGCAGGACAAAAGGTGTATGTCCGTCTGTCTGTGTGTTTTTGAAAAAGTCTATTAATTTAAGTCTCCTATGGTATCTGAGTGTGTCCCTTCCAAGTGCCTCCCACTCTGTCCCTGTGGGTTGAGGAATGTAGGCGAGACCCCTCTCCAGCAACTGGGCCTCTGCGGCCGTGAGACGGACGGACCTGGACAGGTTCAACACATTGGAGTGGGGGTCAGGTGCTGGTCGGAGGGACTCAATGGCTGTTGGACGTTGAGAGGAAGAGGAAGAGGGGGGAAGAATGGTGGTGGGCAGTGTGGGAGAGGGGGGAAGGGGGGAGGAGAAGGAGGAGGAGGAGGAGGAGGAGGAGGGGAGCCTGTTGGGACCAAGGCAGGTACCAGAGGAAGAGGAGAGGTAGGGCAGGAATCCAGGCTTCGGCTCCTGTTCAGAGAAAATTTTAATGTGTGCACCAATGGTTAAATATTTTGACTGCTGTGGTGTGTGTCCAGTGTATGTTGTCGGATTCTGTGTGAAATTGGTCGGGGTCAACTGGTGGGATGTATGGGAAATGTGTTGAGATGTACTGATTCATGAGTGTGAGGTTATTTTTCTCACGTGCACACACACAGGCACACGCACACGCTCTCTTATGGGGTACCGTTTCAAATGTGCATCTGACTCCTTCTAATATGCATCAATGTGGGTGTCCTTGACATGAAAGTCTTTGAGAACCACTGGTTTATGTACTGTACTGTATGTTGACATTTGGCCAATGGCCTGTGTCACTGACATACATAATACTGTGTAGATGTATTACATTGAGTAGGTGACGTCAGTCGGCTCACTATTACAAGCTAGTGGCTAGCGAATTGCAGGGCTTCTATCTGAAGAGACGTTGAAGCTAATAATATTAGCTTCAACGTCTCTTCAGATAGAAGCCCTGCAAGTGTCTATAAATCAGACTACGGCATATTATGCCGTAGTCTGATTTATAGACACGTAAACTATTGCTGTGCAGTATGGGGCAACGCAGCTCAGACCGATATGAGAAGACTGCAGATCACACTAAACAAGGCAGCTAGAATGGTCTTAAGATGTGGGTATGAAATAGACACAGATGAACTGCATAACAGAATGGGGTGGCCCACAGCATAAGAAAACAGTCTCTTGCATTGATTTCTAAAATAAAAACATCTAATAAACCAGTAAACATAAAGAATAAATTAACATTAGTTTGTGAGAAACATCAGGTCAACACAAGATCAAGACACAAGGATATTTATGTTCTACCAAAAATAAAAAATAGTATGGGAAGCCGATCTTTTATTTTTAGGGCAGTTAAATTATGGAACTCATCATTATAGCTGGGATTTCTGTTTAGCTTTGTTTTTTTTAGTTCTAGTTTCTGTGTTGGTATGCAGTCAGGTTTTCAGCTGGCTCAGGGAAGAGGTCGACCCTGCAATGCATAGTCCACTATGCCGAATTGAAGTGGACTCGGACCCAGACTTTTTTTTTCTCCCTGGAAATAAAAACGTCTGGGATTCCGAGGCTACTATAGATAGGTGAATGAACTGTATCTGTCTGTGGGCAGGCATATGCTGTGTGTGTGTGTGTGTGTGTGTGTGTGTGTGTGTGTGTGTGTGTGTGTGTGTGTGTGTGTGTGTGTGTGTGTGTGTGTGTGTGTGTGTGTGTGTGTGTGTGTGTGCGGTTGTATGAGTTGAGGATTAGAGGTATAGGTATTTTTGTTACCCTGTAATATTTTAAAATGTTTTTTTGAAATGCAATGTACTATTTTGTAATGTAATATAATGTATTCTGTAATGTTTTAATGTATTTCTGGACTCTTGGAAGATTAGCCAAAAGGCTAAAAGAGATTTAAAAAAATAATAATAATAATAATAAAAAAAATCAGTGGTTGATACATCAATACAAACACCTGTCTACAACATGTCTCTTAAACATGACTCATTCAGCAGTAGCCTAGTTAGCCTCCAAAGTATTGACATTAAGGTCCTTGCAGACTGGACGCGTTTTTTAGGAAAACCGGCAGAAAAACGCAGAGGTGTGCCCAGGACCTTTAATGTCTGCATACATATACAGAGGGCAATAACCTGGACTTCTCTCCCTGTCATGCCGTGATCCTATACTCCTAAAGGCAGAAACCGTGCGCTCACAGAATGCTTGATGACAAATCCAAGTGCCGCTGGAATGAATTACTGTTCCTGTATGTCGGGGAGAATGTTTCACCTCATGTTCTTTTATACCCTATTTCGCTGTATGGCAGTGTCGAGCAAAAGCAGACAATTGGCAAGCTTTAATACCATGCCGTGGCGTAGCGTGTCCAGGGCTCGACGCTTAGCATTTTTCCAAGTAGCACGTGTGCGCCTAAGTTGAAAAATCTAGTAGCACACAAATTATTTTAGGAGCATGATGAAAAATGATGTATTTTTAAGGGGCGCTAGCCTCTCCTATATACAGCCTTTGTCCACACACATCTCAAAATGAGCCATTGACAATCAACAGAGAAATTAAGTCAAAATTCTGCTAAATATGACATAAATTAAACGCCATTGACATTGAAGGGAAAATGTATGTCATATGTAAACGAGCAAATCAGCTAACCAATCACAGGCAACAGGCATTCTGATTGGCCAGTATAAAAATAAAAAATAAATAAAAACTTTATTTGTATAGCACCTTTCATGACATGAAATGCAGCTCAAAGTGCTTTACAGAACAATGGAGAATAAAAGAAAAGCAAGGCAACGACATAAAAAAACAAGCAGTAATGCAATACAGTGAGGACATGAATAACAAAAAATAAAAAATAAAAATAAAAGATCAATTAAAAGCAATGTTGTAGAAGTGGGTCTTGAGCTGAGCTTTAAAAATGTCTACAGAGGCTGCCTGACGAAGGTACAGTGGGAGCTTGTTCCATGCCGACGGCCCGTAGAAGCAAATAGCTGCTTCCCCGTATTTTTTAGTTGCCATTTTTTTAGGCAAAGCGAGCAGGCCAGCAGTGGAAGACCTTAGCGGGCGGTTTGGGACACATTTAGGCAGGCAGTCATGTAGGTAGGAAGGTGCGAGACCATTGAGAGCTTTATAGACAAGTAAAATAATTTTAAAATCAATCCTAAAAACAACCGGAAGCCAGTGCAGTGATGCCAACACTGGAGTAATATGTTCTCTCATCTTAGTTCTAGTTAAAACTCTGGCTGCTGCATTTTGGCCAAGTTGTAATCTGTCAGTTGTTTTCTTAGGCAGTCCTGAAAAAAGTGCATTGCAGTAATCAAGCCGAGAAAAAACAAAGGCGTGGATTAGCGTTTTTGCATCGTCCAAGGACACATAGGCTCTGATTCGTGCAATATTTCTAAGGTGAAAAAAGGCAATCTTGGTAACATGATTAATGTGTGAATTAAAATTCAATTCAGAATCAATAATAACCCCCAGGTTCTTTACTGTACTGTTACTTTCTACAGTCAGGTTGCCAAGTCTGCTTAATATTGATTATTTCTGCTCACTAGAACCGATTATGAGAACTTCTGTCTTATCCTCATTTAGCTTGAGAAAGTTCTCACTCATCCAACATTTGATGCTGGACAGACAGGTAAACAGCGGGTCTAAAGCACAGGGATCATCTGGAGCCACAGAAAGATATAATTGGGTATCATCAGCATAGAAATGAAAATTGACTCCGTGATTGGCAATGAGTTCGCCCAATGGCAGTATGTATAAGGAGAAAAGCAGAGGGCCTGTGGAATACCAGAACTGATGTTGTGTTTGTCTGAGTCAAACTCGGCTAGATTGACAAAGTAACTTCTGTTTGATAGGTAGGAGGAAAACCAGGATAGGGCCGTACCAGACAGGCCTATCCAGTGCTCCAGACGCTGTATTAAAATTGAGTGATCAATCGTGTCAAATGCAGCCGTTAGATCTAGAAGTAAGAGAACGGATACATGTTTCTTGTCAGCAGACACCCTAAGATCATTCATTACTTTTACAAGTGCTGTTTCTGTGCTGTGACCTTTCCTAAAGCCAGATTGGAATTTGTTGTGCACATTATTGTTCTGTAGAAACACATCCAATTGATGAAAGATGCATTTTTCTAAAACCTTGCCCAGAAAGGGTAGATTTGAAATGGGTCGATAGTATGAGATGATATCTGATGATGTATGATCACAAGAGCGCCTCTCACTTCACATGGGTGTGATTTTTCTTTAATGAAGTGATATGAGGTAGGGGTGGAAAATAATACGTCAAAATATTATATCACTATCATTTCAGCAATTATCACAAAATAGTGATATTCATCATGATATCATTGTTATGTTTGTTTTCATATAATCAATTTGTTTTATGCTAATACTTTGTAGATAGATCGATAGTAGCTCTGTTCCATACCTCTAATACGTGCAACACATTAGAGCTATGGACCAGAGCTAGATAGATAATATGTTGCTCATGGATGGATAGACAGGCTATCCGTTTTTATCCTGCTGTACTATCATGTTAGTGTGACATTCAGACAGTGCAGAGGCTGCTCGATGGTGAATTAGTATTGTAACATTCTCCTTGGCTTTGACTGACTGAAATTAATACGGTAATCCAGCCAGTTCGGTCATTCGCATTATCATTTATGCTGGGCACACGCTTTTGTAAGCAAACGCTAAGCAAGGGTTGTTTTTGATAAACATCAATCCGTCCACTCCATGTGTGTGTGTGTGTGTGTGTGTGCGCGCGTGCGTGCACGGCTGCACACTGTTTCACCCGCGTTTGGTTAAAAGTAAGTTACGTTTGAACTTTGAACATTACAAACAAACTTTGCAAATAACGTGTCTGGGTCCAAGCAATTCCCTCTGAATCTGTGCTATCATGCTAATGCTATCCCGCTGAGTTCGCTCTGTCTGCCGCTGCTGACAGTCAGTAAGCAGTGACAGGGGAAAGAGCAGCGACACAGGGAGGGGAGGGGCGGTGGGAGCAAAGGGAACAGATCTTCAAATGGACACCGCATTGAGCCTCGACAAGTTGTTAGCTTGTAGCTCTTCTCTTTTTGGCGAACGACACCGCCGTTCAGAAATATAAATGTAGGTATAGAACTATAGAATGTGCACTTGCTGTAGACAGAGACTTGTCTTTATCACGATTGAATGGTCAAATCCTGTAGTCGCACCTGTGCTACAAATTGAATTTTACAACTCGCATGGTGATATTTGTAGTCGCAAATGCGAGTAGCCTACCTAGTCGCACTGTCGAGCCCTGAGCGTGTCAGCTTGTAGATCGGCTATTTGCTAAATGTCTTGATTCTGGCGTAGCCTATAAGGACATAGCCTGGAACTCACCTATGCTTTCTATAGCATAGGCAGCTCCCGGCAGGATCCGCCGGCAGAAACTGTGTGCAGCTGCTGGACATGAGACTAATTAATTAGAGCGACAGAGAGAGAGAGGAGTGTGTGTGTGTGTGTGTGTGTGTGTGTGTGTGTGTGTGTGTGTGTGTGTGTACGGGTGTGCGTGTGTGAGCGTCAATTTAACAAAGGTGCAGACGATCAGAAATCAGCAGAGAGTGATCGACGTTTGCGCTACTCTATGCCGTATTGAAGTGGACTCGGACCCAGACTTTTTTTTTCTCCCTGGAAATAAAAACGTCTGGGTTTCCGAGGCTAATAAGGACATGACACAAAGTGTAACGCCAGGTTGAAAGTGGATTCCTAAATATTATTGAACTGATGAAAAGTATTAACAACACACAACTTGTGTTGTTAATACAGGCCAGCTGGGCCGTGGCTCAGTGGTCCATGCAGGCCCCTTGGCCGGTAGTCCCAGTCGGGCAGTGTGCCGCGGGCTCGACTCCCGAAGTAGTACACAACTGCTATCATCAACCTAATACTATTTAATAATTAAACTGCTATCAATGATGCAGGCAGGAGGTACTATACTGTAGATGCATGTGATGATGTCTGCTGACAGCGGGAGGTAGGCCTACTACTGTACATGCATGTGATGATGTCTGCTCACAGCAGCATGTACTACTGTACAAAGTGTACATGCATGTGATGATGTCTCCTTACAGCGGGAGGTACTACTGTACATGCATGTGATTATGTCTGCTCACAGCAGCATGCACTACTGTACATGCATGTGATGATGTCTGCTCACAGCAGGAGGTACTACTGTACATATGCATGTGATTATGTCTGCTCACAGCAGCATGTACTACTGTACATATGCATGTGATTATGTCTGCTCACAGCGGGAGGTACTACTGTACATATGCATGTGATTATGTCTGCTCACAGCGGGAGGTACTACTGTACATGCATGTGATTATGTCTGCTCACAGCGGGAGGTACTACTGTACATGCATGTGGTGATGTCTGCTCACAGCAGGAGGTACTACTGTACATGCGTGTGATGTCTGCTCACAGCGGGAGGTACTAATGTACATGCGTGTGATGATGTCTGCTCACAGTCAGCGGGAGGTACTACTGTACATGTGTGTGATGTCTGCTCACAGCGGGAGGTACTACTGTACATGCGTGTGATGATGTCTGCTCACAGTCAGCGGGAGGTATTACTGTACATGCATGTGATGATGTCTCCTCAGTCCTCACAGCAGGAGGTACTACTGTACCTGTACTACTGTACATCCTCACAATGCAGAGAAAGAAAGCCCTTCCTTCCCACACACACCTTGCGGAGGATGAATGTCTGTGAGAAGCTGGTCGAGAAGTGGAATGATTTTTATCAAGCGATTAATCCATCCTCCCACACAGACCGCGGCCTCCATCACCATTTCAGTTTAGTCCATCACTTACTCTCTAGTTCAAGTCCAATTCTTTATCCTGCACACTCATTCGCTCACTCTTTTTAAGACACTGCAACACAATTCTCCCTTTCCTTTTCCGTTCCTTTCTCGCCAGTGCAGATTCCAGCTTGCTCGCTGCCAAAACTGTGAGCACTGCAGTAAAGTCTTCTTCCTACAAGCCATGGCAGTTCAAATGCAAATATTATACCCAATCATTGCATTGCGTGTAAAGTCTCCAGGTTTTCTTCCGGACATGTATGAACCTTATTTACTATGACACTATGGCATAATTATGAGTCCAACTATTGGTTCTCAAATGTTATATTTGCCAGGACCCCTTAACTCTGAGTGTTACAGGTCCATTTGGTTCCATTTGTTCACTCTCAGAGTTACAGACCTGTTATGGTCATTCAGGGCTGTTTATTGACATTATTGTGTATGTCACAAGTGGCATATATATTATTTTTTTTACAAAAATGTCCACCACAAGCCAGCATGGTGGTGATGACCCCTGATAATGCATCATGGCATTCAGAGCATATTACAACACACATGAGGACACAAATAGTGCCTCTGCCCACAACTGGCAATGAGGAGGAAAGCAGCCCGATTCAACAGATAAGCTCTTCTTTCATCCCTCCACTCAGAACATTCAAACAAGGAAAACCCGCAGCAAGAATAAAGAAAGCGCAACCAATTTGACATGACTGAATACAATCTTCAGATGAATACAATATAGTCAGTGTATCTGCATGGCAAGCTTTTGTTTCACTTGAAGCTGACACACATAAATACCTTTGCTTATTATTATTTATGACTCACCTAGTGTTGAGGCTCACAGCCGGACAGAGGAGCAGTAAGCAAAGAGCTTGGATGGATTTCATAGCTGTGCTGTGGTCTCACTCTCCTGTTCGCTCTCCTATATCAGTTGCTTTCTTCTGTCTCTCTAGTTATTAGCACACCCTCACACAAGCAGACACACACAGACACACAAGCAGTGAGGCAGACAGATGCAACACAGTGGCTGGGACTGGGAGAGAGGGAGGATCTGTGGCTTTAAATAACGCAGGCAGCCAGGCACACGGAGGGACTCGCTAATTTAATGGGAATGAACGGGAAGGGCTGAATCTTACAAGACAGGCAGAGAGAGAGAGACAGAGAGAGAGAGAGGGAGGGGAGTGATTTGGAGAGCCCGGTTCGGTTCAGCCATTGGCTAGAGGTTTGCTCTCTCTCTCTCTCTCTCTCTCTCTCTCTGATGTCAGAGACTCAGACAGCAGAACAATTAAACTGGCAGCTGACCGGTCACCGGATGCAATAAGCACCATGGGGTCAATGAAGACCCTTCCTTCCCTTTTCTTTTCGCTACTCACTCGGTTAAGTAAAACATAGCCGTTGTGACTAGGGTTGTCCCGATCACGTTTTTTTGCTGCCGATCCGATTCCGATCATTTGATTTTGAGCATATGCAGATAGCGATTTTTCCAAATCCAATATTTTTATATTATAGAACATGTTTATGCCATATATCACAATAGTACAATATCGCAAATGACAGACTATCCAGTCTAATATCATGATATGGATATAATATTGATACTAGGGATGTCCCAATCACATTTTTTGGCTCCGGATCCAATTCCGATGAAAATGACGTGATCGGCCCCGATTTCCGATCACCCGATCCGATCGCAACCCCAGTTGCCATTCTGCACTGTGATTGGCTGAACATTGCGGGTTAATGAAGAAATAATGTAGGCCTACTATGGCCGAAACAGGATATATTAAAAAAACTGATTCATGTCTGTACACAAGTAATATATGTGACAGGCCTATGAACCAGTTGTCTCACGTAGTCAGACAGCTATTCCAGAATCTCCGAATGCTACCCGTAGAACTACACAAAAGCCGAGACCCGGAAGCTGTAAGAAAATCTCTTTTAAAATGTCTACATTTTTATTTTAGAATTTCCATTTCTGACAAAACGGAAGCGGGAAGGAGGTACGTGTCACATAATGCTTTATCCTCTGATTTTCAGAGCTTCCGCTGTGCTCCAGATGGAAGCATTTGAAAGTTCCGGCTTGTGATGCTAATGAACCAACCGGTGACCTCAGTCTCCACTCATTAATATGTAATGCCCGGGTTCTCCTGAAATGAACGGGGGTCTCCCCCTTCATGACTGGTGAGATATATGATTAAGACAGATAAGGGTGGTCCTCAAAGGACACTTAGGGACATTATCCCCGGTAGCCGAGGAACAGCGTCCTCAGTTGTGGTCTAGTGGATTCATTACAGCTGGTGTCTATGGGTTTCCGTGCATGGTGCTTCTAATAAGACCCAAATAAATGGCTGCAAGTCATTCAGAATATGGAGGGGGGGTGAGGGGAGGTACTACTGGGGAACAATAGACTCTATTAAAGGTGTAATAGAAACCATTTTTCATACCTATGGTGTGTGACCTCCACCTTTTGTGATGGACTGCTTATTATTTCCGCCGGTATTCCGTGGCTTTGGAGCCCCACTTAGAACATCCTCAACATCCTCTACATCATGTTCAGCTAGTGCTCTAAATATTTTATGAGGTCAATCTCAAATTCCAAATAGATATGGAACGGTAAAGTAAGGCTTGGACAATACTACTGTACTGTATAGTATACTACTGTATTACTACTGTATCTTACTTACAAGACTGGAGGCACACTGTGTAACCTTTTCAATTAAGCAAAAGTTTTTTTCACTGGTGTATTTTTCACAATAACAATTCCACATGTGTTCTCTTAATAAGTATGTAATCAAAGTTAGTGCAACTTTGATTACATTCTGTCACTCCATCCCTGTTCTTTTTCAGATAAATGTGTACAAACTATATCCTGCCTTAATCTAGATCAAATCTAGACTGGCTCTAATCTGTATCCTCACATGTTTCCCGGGCGGAAAATGAGATGCCCCCTTTGTGTGAAATATAGGTCATCAACATCAATCAAAAAAGTTGAAGCTAGTATAAGACCTTTAGTGAAATGTAATTCATGACATGGCCTAATTGTAAGCAACTCTCCTTCTCAGTCAGCATGTAGGGGAATCCCATTGGGGAATGAGCTAAAATGAGCCACATGTTGCAGTATGCATTATCACAGCCAGCTAAATACAGCTTCCAATGATGAAACAATTCACACTTCAGGTTCCTGTGCACTCCTATAGAGCACCGCAGTCCCTCCCCCTTTCAGAAAAATGAGTGGCCCAGGAAATGAAAACCCAATGCATTCTCCCATCGGCACTTCTTATTTAATTTATTTAAAGACGGTTATGCCGCGGACAAAGCCAACTCGGATCGTGACAAATCATGACAATGAACACAATGTTTTGGGCCGATCAAATAATTTATAAGACGAAAAACAAAACAAATAGTGTTGTCTCCTGACTTTCTTTTCTTCTTTCTAATGATTTGATCGGCCCAAAACATTGTGTTCATTGTCATGATTTGTCACGATCCGAGTTGGCTTTGTCCGCGGCGTAACCGTCTTTAAAGGTATATTCAGTGATTTCACTTAATTCAAATCACTTATTTTTTTGTTTTGTCGTGATAATCCTCCCTACTATAGAGTGTGCTGGCCATATAAGGAGTTCCTCCCTGTCCCCAGTTAACCCCTGGGGTCAAAAAACCTTAGGTTTCGTTTTTGACTCTCTATCCTGATTGGACGAAAGGCTGGGTCCCACAGCCAAAAACGAAACCTAAGGTTTTTTGAGTGAAATCACTGAATATACCTTTAAATAAATTAAATAAGAAGTGCCGATGGGAGAATGCATTGGGTTTTCATTTCCTGGGCCACTCGTTTTTCTGAAAGGGGGAGGGACTGCGGCGCTCTATAGACACAACACATGTGAGTTAATTATGCAACAACAAAAAAAGTTCCATGATGTACTGTGATACTGTACCTCCTTACAATTATCTACTGCTTCATATACTTAATTATATCAGGAGCTCAATGAAATCACATCACATAAAAAATAAATACTGTAATGTTAACATACACTTTACAATTTAGGAATTTAGCTTGTAGATTGTCTATTTTCAGCATGCAACTAATTGTAAAATGACTTATGGTGGATCTCTTGTCCACTAGTCTAGTTTTTATTTGTTGACGAAATTGTCAGTACATTTAGTCTTAGTTTTAGTCATCATAGCTTAAGGTGGCCTTACACTAGCCGATTTTTTTCAATCTGAAATCTGATAGCACCACACACTACAGGATAATCGGAGCGGGGCAGAGCAAATATCAAACATTCTTGATGTTGATCGCGCCTTGAGCGGCCCCGAGCAGATCGATTGAGTCGGGCACCCCCCGAGCATCAAAAATGCCTGATTATCGGCTAGTGTAAGGCCACCTTTAGTTTCCATTTAGTTTTCGTCAGTGGAAAAAGGTAGTCAACGAACATTTTTCGTCATAGTTTTAGTCGACAAAATCAACATCTACCATCACATCTACCATCACAATCATCACAATCTACCATCCATCTTGTAGATCTGCTCTTTCCGGTCCGTGACTCCATCGTATGACTATAGATTGGGGCTCGTCACAGACAGCCATGGTTGAATCCAAAGCCCAAACCAACCAATATGTGTTGCCATGCAACTCCTTGCAACCAAACGTTTGCGAGTAGCTGTATGGCGCATTGGCGACCCATTGGTGTGGTTTGGGCCACTGAATCGAACCAGTTGAATCACTTGGGTCAACGTCGGAGTTGTCCTGATCGGATCGGGTGATCGCGTCATTTTCAAATGACGAATTCTCCAATCATTGTCAATGGCCTTTAATGTTCGTTTTAGGACAAAAATCTACACTATAGTTGAAGGGGAAAATAAGTCACGGTTCATAAGGCGATTAAGTTTATTTCAATTTTTTAACTATGAATGTGTAAACGTGTCTGGAGAAGGCCACTTGCTTTCAATTAGGCTTTCTACTTCACATTTTTATTGACCTTGTGTATCATTTTCTGAATATTTTTGTATGTGAAAATGTATTGCCTATAATGCCTACATCTAGTCATTTCATTTGTCAATACTGTATACGCATGACATGAGTCATAATAGGGGCTGCCTGTTTGTATTGATTTATTCAACTCTAGCAGCATGTAATAGTCATTCTCTCAATTTACACAATTTAATACCCCAGTATTATTTTAAACTCACACTGGCAAAAGGTCAACATGATATGTGACCAAGCTGTATATTTGCTGATCAGCAAAATCAACAAATACAGCTGCAGCAATAAAGCCTTACTGTATTTCCTTGATATAATGCATGCATCTTCTCAAGTTCTCATGTGGTTTATTTTAAGTTTTCTTTCACATATACCCTACTATAGGTTGATTTATGCATGCAGTTGTATACAGTACATACACTGCTCTGCCATGCATTGACTCGGAGTAGAGTCGCTGCTTCTTCGCTTGGAATTGAGCCAGCTTAATTGGACATCTGGTTAGGATGCCTCTCGGGCGTCTCCTTAGGGAGGTCCTTGATGCATGTCCCGCTGGGGGGAGACCCCGGGCGAGACCAATGATGAGTTGGTTTATATCCCCAATATCTGCCGGGACTGCTCTGGAGAGGGAAGTCTGGAGCTCTCTGGTGGAGCTGTTGCCCCCGCGACCAGACTATACGGATACGTCGTTGAAGATGGATGGATGGATGTAAAGAGATGATGAAATAGCCATGGCATTAAATGAGCAGTTGAATAACAGTCTAAGTCCACATTCCACACAAATTATCCATATTGTATAAATTATAACTACGGCGAGGGGTCAGAATAAATTATGGACTGTTATTCGTTTAATATTAAAGCTCATGCATGTTAACAGATGTTTGGCTCAGACAGGAGGATGTGGTACTCCATAATGTTCACATCTGGCTGAACATATGAACATGGAATGCCTCTTGTCTTCAACTTTCATATAGGGTCAGACATTTAAATCAGCGTTATGGAGTCGTCAACGTTGTCGGGGGTGTAAGTCTGCCTGCTGTGTGGCTGAATAAAAGTCCCCATAATGTATTAGTGCGAAACAGATGAGACGGTTTGGCTAATGCATAGCAAGAATAAAAACTGCACATATGTTGCAGCAAAACTGCCTTCATCAGTGTGACTGCATGTATTAGTATTCTTTGTGAGGTTGGAAGAGCTGTCAGGATTCATATTATGAGCATAAATATAGGATTATTAAGGAGAGAAATCTCCTTCTGTAGTATTTATTCTGGTGATTTGTATTGTATGAAAGACTTAAAGGGATATTTCACTTAACAAAAAACTTTTGGTCATTTTATCATCTACCCAGTCTTATGTGAACACCCCTGGCAGTTTTTAAGTTGCTTCATTCAGTATTTAGATATTTGATATTCATCTTAGCTGCCCCGCCCCCTTCCTATACAAACCCATTATAACTTAAAACTCCATTTTAACCATGATAGATTCATCAAAAACACCCGAGCTATTTTCTGTTGACTGATAATGTCCCTCTAATATGTGAGGGGGCCGTGGTTTGTTATTTACTGTTTTAATAATATTTTTTATATTTATTTTTTATTTTGTGAGGAGGAGCTGGGCAACAGTTATTTTCCAAAATAATTATTACAAATAAATTAAAACAGTAAATGACAAACAGTTCAAATGAATATCAAATATCTAATTACTGAATCAAGCAACTTAAGAACTGCCCGGGGTGTTCACATAAGCCTGAAGTTTTTTTTAAAGTGAAATATCCATTTAAACGTCATAATGCATGTAAATTGACAACAGGAGCTGGCTTCTTTAACGCTGTTGACTCACTGACACATGCTGATCTGGAAAACATGCTACAGGTAATCATTTAGATCCAATCAATCCTTCTTACAAGACGCAATCAATTAATTTAATTAAGACGGGAGACATTAGACAGTGTAATTAAATGTGACATTACCGGTATATGAAATGGAATACACAGCCTTTGAGAGGTATAGAATTGACAATTTCATGAATTTTGCTTTGCACTTGTCGAGTAGAGGTACAGTATATCACAAATAAGTATACAAGGTCTTTCACGCAGGTGAAATATTGTGTGACACTGTGGGGAAGTAAGAATTGACTGGAGGTCAAGTGTGGAACACAAGAGGAATTCAAAGTCAAAACCCTGCTATCGACCAGGGGGAGATGTGTGTTGTGTGTGTGTGTGTGTGTGTGTGTGTGTGTGTGTGTGTCACGCACGCCTGGGACCTGGGATGTGCCTCACTCCAAATCGCCGTGGTGTGATGCAGAACAGACTGTTCTTCATTCATGTCACGGCGATCCGGAACGAAACGCATCCCAAAATCCAATCCCAGCAGTGCACACATACTCACACACGCACACGCGCAAGTACACATACACGCACACGCACACACTATATTAATGCAATCTCTTGAGCGAGGTGAAACACAAGCCTGTCTGGCAGGACCAGCAACTAAGAGAGAGCAATCTGCCTGCAGTTCCCCTGACCATATTGTTTAACTTTAGTGCCCACCTGATGAAAGGACCACCAACTTACCATTTTGAACAAATAATGCTTGCCTATAAGGAAATGTGGAATGCTTACTCGGATCTTCAACCAAACCTCTCTGTAATGAACTTCAGTGTGATTGTGTACCGTACAGTGAAGGGTCTGTCATTATCTAAATTAAATGTTGGAGTATGGAATGTTTGGATTGACAAGCTTTGGCAAAACAAATGCAATACTTTAAATGTAAAGTTTCAAAGGGGCTTGTCTGACTAGTGAGATAATAAAGTTTTTTTTTTTTTTTGCCAAGGCAGACGCTTTACTGGTTGAGGAACTTTTAAATTTGTTTAATTAGTCTTTATCGATGTATCTCTAGACCAGTAGTGGTGTTTAAAGTGAGGTCTAGCTAGTCCTAGAGTCCTAGAGTTGGTCCCAGGCGGTCCCAATTTCCCAAACAAATCTTGACATTATCCTGGTACACAATATTTTCATATGTGGATCCATTACCAAAAAAAAGACATAGTTAATTTGGTGGGTCCCCTGACACAAAAATGTTGGAGAACCCCTGCTCTAGACAGACTAGACAGATTTCTTGAAGCCAACAAACAACAGGGGGTCAGTACGACTTTCAAGGGTGAAGCTGGTGCCCCGAAGTCCAGAGGAAATAACATTAGTGTATGACGACGGTACAGTTCTCGGCACAAAGCAGAATGTGAATGATAATTGGACTGCGAAGGACACCTCGTAATGGGCGCTCCATGGCAACCAACCCTGGCTGCATGACAGTAATGAAGTGGTCTAGAGTAAACAGAACCTTGGGTCGCTCCAACAAATGGGAAAGTAATTAAAAGGACAGACAGCATGATCTGTGTGAAGAATAGCTCACAAGGTGCTGTACCCGCTACCGCCTAATTCCTCCTGTGGAGAAGACGGTAGTTATTCTACAGACATTTTCCCGCAAGGGACAATGTCCCTTGAACCTTGAGCCTTGAGACATGTCAATCAGCAGTTTGTCTGTTGTTACCATGAAGAAGAAAAGCTCTGTTATGTGTCATGACATGTAATGAAGTCTGGAGCTGCTGGGCCATATGGGAAAAAAGTATCGAAGTGATGCAGACATAATAACCAAGTTGGTAAAGACACATGACAGAATAGCTAGTAATGTATTGATTGTACTCATTGTACAAATGGAACATTAATGGTTAAGGGTTCAGTTTTTACACGGTCGGTTACACAGACGTAAGGGGACATTTGGAACTCCCTCAAGTAACCATTAGGGTACCTGGACCCACACAGTACATGCACAGGACACATGGGCAGTACAGTACAGTACAGTACAGTACAGTACAGTACAGTACAGTACAGTACAGTACAGTACAGTACAGTACAGTACAGTACAGTACAGTA
Source organism: Protomyctophum parallelum (assembly GCF_964188405.1). NCBI lineage: Eukaryota > Metazoa > Chordata > Actinopteri > Myctophiformes > Myctophidae > Protomyctophum > Protomyctophum parallelum. The sequence continues at coordinate 46,288,379 of NC_139699.1, read as the reverse complement.
CAGTACAGTACAGTACAGTACAGTACATTGGCCACCTGGATGGCGTGGCGCTAGACTGAGAGCGGACAAATTCTAGCTATTCTTCTATTTATTGGTAAGACCTGGTAAGCCAGCTTTACAGCGTGTCGCGGTTTCGAGTCCTGATCCCGACAACCTGTGTGTCCTCCCCCTATCTCTCTCTCTCTCTCCCCCTTTCCTTTTTTTTTTTTTTTAAGATTTATTTATTGATAATGCAAACATCATCATTTACAACACTGAATTACAGAATTATTTTTGTAATGATTTATTCTTTTAAACAAGACAAGACAAACTCAAAAAAGAAAAGACAAAAAACAGTAAAAACAAACCCCCCCCCCCCCCCACCCCGCCCCCAGAAACTCTATCCCCCTTTCCTATGTCTATCAGAACGAAAATACATCGCTTGGATGCACCTGGGACGTATCCTCAGTGATGTATCCCAAGGTCATCGGGGTTTCGGGTCTCGCGAACATCATACCCCTCACTCGGGTGACCCAGCCGGGGTGATCAAATCCCGACTTACGTCCCAGTAGCTACCCTCAATCATACCCACTATAGTCCGGCAGCCGAGGTGGATGGGTGGGAAATTTTTATTGGCCTAAAATATTGTATATATCCTGACCTGTATACATTCATGAATCCACTTGCTGACCGGCTGTCACTATTGTGCAAAACTAATGCTTGGAATGGATTCATAATCATGAAAACCCCCTAGTTTGACATGTCACATATGCTACTTAAAGCAAAAGGAAAATTTGACATTTTGGCCTGCCATAGGATGTTAATGGTAGAGTCACAAGAAACCCCTATTAAAAAGATTGCCCAATAGTGACAGCCGGTCAGCAAGTGGATTCATGTATGTATATAGACAATATTTTAGGCCATTAAAAAAGACTATATACCAAATTTCCCACTTTAAACAAAAGAAGCCTGTCGGCTGCCGGACTACTAGGGAAAGACCAGGGCCACACAATCTGCCAGGACTGGGAGGTACAATACAAATGTGGAGGGACTAGGCTCTGTGGGTTGACTCCTGTCCGGGCCCCTCCTGCTCTCACCAGGAGTACCGCCAGGACCTGTGCCTTGCACCAGACACTTCATTCAGGAGTGGTGGTTTCTTGAGCCACGATGGTTCTGCTGGCTCCACCTGGGCAACGGTGGTACTGCAGGCTCCGCCTGCGGCTCGAATGGCCCTCCTAAAGGCCTCATCGAAGGTTTTTGGGCTTCCTCCTCACGGAGGATGCAGGCTGGGGCACCAACCCATACTGCTCTCGGGGTGCCGTCTACATTCCGGCTGCCACCCGTCTCTCCGGTGGTCACCAGACTATACCTGGTTGGAAAATATATATGTATGTATATATATATTTTTTAATAGGCATTTTTTTTATAAATAGGTTCATTTTACAGCCTATTGGCGGTTTCAATTGGTTCCATATAGAGCGTCGCAGTCCAGTCCCCTTTCATGACGACGCCAGGCCCAGGAAATTAATCCCAATGCATTTATCCCATAGACATTTCAAAAAAGTATTTATTTAAAGACCTTTTAAGCGTCGTACAAAGCCAACTCGAGTCGTGACAAATCATGACAAGAAACACAATATTTTGGACCAAATAGATAATTACAAAGAAGAAAAACAACAAAAAAAGTGTTGTAACCTGCCGTTTTTTTCTACTGTCTAATTCTTTGTTTGGCCCAAAACATTGGGTTTATTGTCATGATTTGTCACGACAAGAGTTGGCTTTGTCCGTGGTGTAAACGTCTTTAAATAAAGAAAAGTCTATGAGGAAAATGAACGGGTATTTCTTTTCCAGGTCTCTCGAGGGGGTGGGACTGCTGCGCTCTATAGCAGCTGCTATTCAGCCAGCCATTTATCGACGACTAGACTTTAATTTTATCCTAACTTGATTCAAGCCCCGCTAATCTCTGTACTGCAATGCATCCTGTTCTGGTGCCACTGAATTTTTCAGAATAATGGCGCTAGAGTGCCGATTAGGGAGCTTTTATTCTGAAAACGCCTGCTTTCCCTTTCCCCCAAAACGGGGAAGCGGAATCTTCCATTTATACATCGCTATAGCGTAAGTCTAATCTCACTTTAGAAGCGTTAATATTGTAATTGCGATGCAGCATAACATCAGATATTAGCCCAGAACATCCACACTTTGATCGGCTGCGCGGATGATTCTGAGAAAAACGGGTTTAAAGTCGGGGCTTAAATGCGACCGACGGTCACAGTTTACTATGAAAACCTGCAAAACTCATCCGTTGGTTGGTCACACCTCCATATATGGATGCCAATCCATCACGCCTCGTGACATCTCGTGACATCATAGAGACCCTTAGATCACAATCCCTGTTATGCCCATATATTGCTCCTGCTCCTCGTACAGTGAGGACGCTTCGCTTCGCCGCTCTCGCCTATGCTTGCATTCCTCAACTGATATCCATGCTTTATTTTATTGTTTTATCTTTACAAGTGGATCCTAGATACTTGTAAACCGATGGGACTGTTTTTGTTCTTTAGATAGAAGTTTTTGCCTACTTCAAAATACCCTTTTTTTTACCTTCTGTGACTGGGTACGTGGCACATAGCTAGCTATATAGCTAACTAGCTCTGGATACTTGGCAAATAGCCAGCCATTCCCCCAACAATCTCCTCAGAGGACTTTCAGAAGCTGCTTCAAAAGATTGCATTGCTGGAAACGGAATTACACCTCTTAAGAGTGAATTTGGGAGTAAAACATGGGAAAGAAAATCCCACGCAGAATAACTCATTCGTCTGGAGTACTCTCGGCGCAAGGCCAAAGGACATGAAAGGTCGAAAAACTGTGAGTAGCGGGCGGGCGGTGAGAATCTCACCGCCCACTATAATATCAACTATCTCCACAGTGATTACTAACAGAGATAATATGAAAGGACGGCTAAGTGGTAGGACTCGGAGCCCTGATGAGACCAGCTGGCCTACGCTCCCAGCCCGACCCAAAACCACCCCCCCGCAGTGGAAATGTGTGAAAGGCAAATCAAAATTCACACCTCCCCAAAGGGAGAATATGCGGTTGACTAATAGATTTAACCCACTGCTGAATGCTGCTGAGTCTAGTGGCCCATCAGATAACCGTGTTAACGCCACTCCGAGCAGGGTAGCTAATGGAGAGCAAATTATTGAATGTCTGATTGTCGGCGATCAGGCTGTAAAATATGTTAAAAGCAACAAAAAGAGAAAAGCTAAAGTAATATGCTTTCCCAAAGACACTGTCTCTGATATGGATGACAGAATTGAAGAGATTGTTGATGCACACCCCATGGTAAAAACGCTGATACTGCACATCGGTACACGTGATGCGGAAAAACGAGAATCAGAAATCGTAAAAAAGGATTTCAAAGCCCTACTGTCCACCCTGAGCTCACTTGTTGATGTTGACATTTGGATAAGTGGCCCACTTCCTCCGATGACAGGGAGTGAGCGTTTTAGCAGATTGTTTGCATTCAATGAATGGCTCTCAACGGCATGCACAGAAGAATCGCCCGGGCAAAAATCATTCCATTTTATTGACAATTTCAATTTTTTCTGGGACAGAAGGCATCTTTTTGTAGACGCAACACACCTAAACAAGTTGGGTGTTAAATTATTTTTCACCAACATATTTCATATTTGAATCATCCCTGTCAACTCTCCAAACTGGCCAGAAACGTGTTGCCCCACAACATAAATTCCAAGGACAGAGCAGAATCAAGAGATAGCGCCCTAGCCAAAACAGATAATATGGTGGCAATGGTCGCCAAGCAGCCAAAAACAGGGAATGTCACAGATGGTGAACCCACAACTCCCCCTGGTGGAGACACAGCGCCTCCTGGTGGAGAAAAACTCACCGAGCGTGAAGTCACAGCGCCCCCTGGCGGAAGAAAACTCACAGTGTGAAGTCACAGCGCCCCCTGGTGGAGGAAAACGCACAGAGCGTGGGGTCACAGCGCCCCATGGGGGAGAAAACACAGCGCCCCCTGGAGGAGGAAAACGCACAGAGCGTGAAGTCACAGCGCCCCCTGGTGGAGAAAAAATCTCAGAGCATGAAGTCACAGCTGCTGTGTTTTAATATGACTGTCTCTGATCTAGAGAAAAACATCACTGAATATACCATAAAAAAGCTCACCATCCACCTAGAGATTCTTAAAAAGTCAACAGTCGCCTATAACAAAGCCTTGCGTCTAGCAAGGCAGGCATATTTCTCTGGCATTATTAATGAGAACAAGAAGAATGCCAGAGTCTTATTCTCTACCATTGAACGACTTTTAAACCCCCCCCCCCCAGTCCTACAAGCAGTCATTCCCGGCCTCTAAAGCTAAGTGTAATGAGTTTGCATGCTTTTTTAACATTTTTAACATTAGAGCTGATATTATGAATGGTGCTGCTGCTAGCGCAAACCTTCAAACAGCAGCTAATGGTCCCAGGGTAGATCTCTCCAGGGGGAGCCTATTATCGTTCTGCGCAATTGATGAAGACGAACTCCGCAAAACCATATCACAGATGACATCATCCTCCTGTTCATTGGTTACAATTCCTACCACCTTTCTCAAAGAGGTCTTAGACAGTGTGATTGGAGATATCCTAAAAACAGCTCTCTACAAGCAGGCATCTTCCCAGACTCACTGAAGACTGCTGTAGTTAAGCCCCTTCTCAAGAAACACAATCTTGATCCCTCTGTTTTGGGTAACTATCGACCCCTTTCAAATCTACCCTTTCTGGGCAAGGTTTTAGAAAAATGCATCTTTCATCAATTGGATGTGTTTATACAGAACAATAATGTGCACAACAAATTCCAATCTGGCTTTAGGAAAGGTCACAGTACAGAAACAGCACTTGTAAAAGTAATGAATGATCTTAGGGTGTCTGCTGACAAGAAACATGTATCCGTTCTCTTACTTCTAGATCTAACGGCTGCATATGACACGATTGATCATTCAATTTTAATACAGCGTCTGGAGCACTGGATTGGGCGAACTCATTGCCAATCACGGAGTCAATTTTCATTTCTATGCTGATGATACCCAACTATATCTTTCTGTGGCTCCAGATGATCCCTGTGCTTTAGACCCGCTGGTTACCTGTCTGTCTAGCATCAAATGTTGGATGAGTGAGAACTTTCTCAAGCTAAATGAGGATAAGACAGAAGTTCTCATAATCGGTTCTAGTGAACAGAAAGAATCAATATTAAGCAGACTTGGCAACCTGACTGTAGAAAGTAACAGTACAGTAAAGAACCTGGGGGTTATTATTGATTCTGAATTTAATTTTAATTCACACATTAATCATGTTACCAAGATTGCCTTTTTTCACCTTAGAAATATTGCACGAATCAGAGCCTATGTGTCCTTGGACGATGCAAAAACGCTAATCCACGCCTTTGTTTTTTCTCGGCTTGATTACTGCAATGCACTTTTTTCAGGACTGCCTAAGAAAACAACTAACAGATTACAACTTGTCCAAAATGCAGCAGCCAGAGTTTTAACTAGAACTAAGATGAGAGAACATATTACTCCAGTTTTGGCATCACTGCACTGTTTTTAGGATTGATTTTAAAATTATTTTACTTGTCTATAAAGCTCTCAATGGTCTCGCACCTTCCTACCTACATGACTGCCTGCCTAAATATGTCCCAAACCGCCCCCCCTAAGGTCTTCCACTGCTGGCCTGCTCGCTTTGCCTAAAAAAATGGCAACAAAAAAATACGGGGAAGCAGCTTTTTGCTTCTACGGGCCGTCGGCATGGAACAAGCTCCCACTGTACCTTCGTCAGGCAGCCTCTGTAGACATTTTTAAAGCTCAGCTCAAGACCCACTTCTACAACATTGCTTTTAATTGATCTTTTTTTTTTTTTTTTTTTTTTTTTATTCATGTCCTCACTGTATTGCATTATTGCTTGTTTTTTTTTAATGTCGTTGCCTTGCTTTTCTTTTATTCTCCATTGTTCTGTAAAGCACTTTGAGCTGCATTTCATGTCATGAAAGGTGCTATACAAATAAAGTTTTATTATTATTATTATAATATGGAGATCCCTGATCATCAATATTCAGCCGATAGCCTATATGGGAATTTCAATATATGGCCATATCGTGACAGTCTCGTGATAACCAGTGTGGTTGCTGCGACGTGAGTCACACTTGCAAATGAACCAAGTTGGTATACAACTCATGGATCTTCATTATGTTGGAGCTGACTATTATCACCTGGATCTCCATATATGAAGATCACGACACTGACCTCATCAAACCCTAGAGCCATACATGGTTTGACATACTAGATCTGAATATATGGAGCCAGCCAGCAACTCTACATCTGACCTCACTGACACCAGATCTGTTGTTTCAGCGCGACCTCGCCCTAAATCACACTTGTGTGAAGTGAGGGGCACAGCGAGGGCAGTATTTATATCAGCCAGATGATTGTCACATTGTTACATTGTCAATTACTGCCCTAAACAAACCTTAACGTCTATTGACTTGGCTGCCACATAACATAAGTTCGGAAAGCCATGCATTCTTTTTTCTGCTCGACAGAAACGATATGTACAGCATGTGTATGAATACACAGCATGTGTATGGTGTCCTGCTATGCCATATACAGCTTGTGTACGCTGTACGGTTACAAAAATAGGTATACGAAGTAGGCTACAGTTGTACAATAATGCTAAAAGGATAAAACAAAAAGCCCTGAGGGCTTGTTTCCATTGTGGTCCCGTGTATTCAATTCACCAAGACATATGTGACATACAATACAACACTATAAAGAAATCATCAATACTGTAGGAGCAGACGAGCAGAAAACTGTAGATTTACAGAAACACAGTGGGGTATAATTTATTTTGGCAAGTTAGAATACTTAAAAGAGCACAACATGTGCTCTTTTATGGCAGTTTTGAAGGAGGGTACCACTTTGAGGGTCACACTTTGATGGCTGTTGGTAGGGCGTTCCATTTTGGTGGCATAATATGAATTTATCCCCATGCTTGTGCCGAATGTTGGGGAAATGAGACCAGTGGAGCTCGATCCTCTGGTGTCTACTCACTCTTTTGAAGTAGTAGACAGACCATGGGCACTATTGGAAATCAGGCAATATCACGCATGAACGACAACTTTGATAACTGACATTGAATGAAAACTGTACACAATATTATGGAACATAGTGTGGCGTGGTGGTTCTTTTGGACTGCAGCTTGGACATTAGGTGACATTTCTGTCCTGAGAATGTTGCTTTTCACAGATCGTACACTATAGCTCTTTCCTTATTACAACATGTATTCGCTGAAGCGGTTGCAGTGAGAACAATAGGGACCTTAAGCAACGACTGTTTTCAGGACGGCTCCGCTAGCTGTGACAGTGTCGTATATTTTAGATAAATGAACTAATTAAGGTACTATTTTCACTAAAGTCAGTGAAATGTGGTTAAAAGCTCAAACTCAGCTCATGAAACTTTGGTCTGTTAAAAGGAGGGGGGGGGGTCATTTAAAAAAATTGTTTTATCAACTTAGGTTTTTTGTTTTCTTTTTCTTTTTGTGAGATTTAAGGATAAAAGGGAGGACCTTTCTTGCAGTTCATTTATTTAAGTAGTTTATGGAGCAAATAGCCCCATAAAAGGGAGGTTATGTCGTATATTTTAGATAAATGAACTAATTAAGGTACTATTTTCACTAAAGTCAGTGAAATGTGGTTAAAAGCTCAAACTCAGCTCATGAAACAAAAGGTTTTTCACTCAGGCTCTGATTACATTTCACATCTATTGTTCTAAAAACCTTTGAAGCTGCTCGGAGGTGCGAGTGAAACCAGATCCTATTGTCTGCCACAGAACCATGTGTGACCATTTGCTACGTATAAAACTAATTCCACAGGTTAAAACTCGATGATTTTATAAACAATCTGTCACTATAGAAAGATGAGACTAACTATTAATAGTGAGTGTTTTACCTGTACTGATTTAAAAGGGACTATAAGATTATAGTGTTCGTTACTGGTTCAAACTGTTCTTAATTCACTCCTTCAGTTCTGTTATATTTCATTAGAGTGTTCAGTTTAACTTTATAGTTCCGTAACATTTTCCAACTACAAGTGTTTCCATTTTTATATACTTTTAAGGTATGATTAACCATGTTCATAAGTTGTTTACAGTTTACGTTTAAGTTTTGTTAAGTTTCATTATAACTATCTATCATCTAAAGATTATTGTCTCAGTTGAAACGGAACAGTCCTTTGTCCTAAGTCCCGCCTCTCTCCAACCGGAAAGAGTTTTATCATTGGTCAAGAGTCAGGAAACGCCTGCCTTATGTCCGGGAGAGGTGGGACTAGGTACAAGATATAAACAGAGGCTGTGACTGATTGTCGGGGTCCTGGATCCGGTAACTCATTTCGGCTCGAGTTGTACTGTGTGTTGTGTAATCCAGAGAACCACGGAGGATTTCCTTTGTCTTATCGTTTTGCCTTGACTGTTGGACTGCTTTTTAATACAAATAAAGCTGCCGCTTTGTAACCTCATCACATCGATATCCTGGGCTCTTCTTTCTTCACTGCCGCACGCTGAAAAGATACCACAACAGCCATCGCCGTAGGCCCGTCCGTAGCTGTCAAAATCGTTAAGTAAACAGCGGTCGGCGACATTGGTTCCCATGGTGATGCGTCTATGCTGCGTGTGTCAAACTATTTTTTTAAACACCCCGTCGCGCATCAGCTAACTTGCCGATATTGCTTAATTCGTATACTGGACATGATCAGCAGTGGAAAGAGGAGGGTGCTGGAGCAATCTGTGTTATTCTAAACCCCTTTTAATAAACATGGTTAATATGACATGTTATTAGTGTTATTTCTTCATTCAGAGCATGCCAACACATTACACAGCATAAGAGAGGTGATGGAGCAATCGGTGTAAATGTATGACAGCTATTTAATTCCAATAAACATGGTTATGACATGGCGTTGTAGACACTACGTGGAAGTAGGCTATAGGTTCTGCCGTAGTAGAAAGGGCTGCGACGCCAAGCAGGTTTATGTATCGAGCACTGATCCATTTCCTGTTGCCGTAGCCGTCGTTGCTTAAAGTTGCTAATATTTAGTCAGTCAGAATCACTTACCTCAACTTTATTTTTTTGTTGTTTTTGTCAATGGATTCACAGCAAAATATGAGTCATATTTGCTCACGGCTAGGTAAAATAATGTTCAAAGAGATGACATAATAGTATTGAGAATTTTGCTCTTCTTTTATTAGCAGTGATAAAATATGGTTGTGAAAATACATAAAAACAAATCAATGATACATTTTTGCAGATGAGGTGAACCAGCAAATTGGTTTAGCTCAAGTTGAACAAGAGACGCATGCAAAAAAAAGAAGAAATCTAAATGACAAGCATGGGCAGATGTGATTTGGGAAGCACATCATGGTTGCCGCAGTAATGACAAGTAAGATAATAAAATGCTGAAAAGTGTGTGCGTGTGTATTTCAAAAAGAGGCAGATAAAAATAATGTCTGTCACAGTCAGAGAGCGCATGCATGCATGCAGCATTACGTATTGGGACCAGGTGAGCATAGAACGGTGGAGGTGACTGACAAAGAAAGGTCATTGGATGTTTTTATCCTCACATCAATCAACCTATCAGTGTTGGTTCATGAAGCCTCGGGGGGGTTGCGGTGGGGTACGTTATAATTTCCCAACAACAGATTTGACACCCGACTCTTGAAGAGCAAATCTCCATCAGACTGGTGGTCACGTCACCTGCATGTTTCACTTTAAGGTTATGCAACCCCCCCGCGGAATGTCCATCGATCGTGGCACTAGACAGACACCCACATAAATGTCACGCCATGATGATGTAATCGTTCAGATATGGTTGGGAGCCAGCTATAGCTTCAGGTTTTTAGTAACTCAACTGTCATCGACATAACGTATGACAACTAATTTAATAGTAATTTGACTTAATTGGATGTACAATCCACATAATTTATTCACACAGCCAGCATCCACGTCTCCAACAAGATCCCACGAAGGGCCCTATAAGCCCTTGGCTTAAGCCCTATATATTCTGTCATGACAAATGTATACATTTTTCTTACTAAAAATAATGTGATATCAAACATATCAGTAAGTCTATACACTCCCAAAAGGAAATGCATGTGTAGCCTATAGGTTATTGAATGTAGTCTGACCAGGAACAGGGATAATCCCCATAGGACATAAAAGAAATGAATGATCAGAGCATGGTGGATATCAAAAGCAAAAGCCTGTTATAATATTCTCTCCTGGAGGAACATCAACGGAACACTGAGGTAAAATAACGGATCCATGCAAGAGCAAAAAGATTTAAATAACATAGTTGAAATTGATTTCAGAGGATTGTGCAGTGTATACCGTATATACACTTGCTGTCAACCTGACCTGTGTATTCTATTCCCTGTCCTATATTAAGCCCCTCCTTATCTCCTCCGCGGAGCAGCACTCCGTGCAACACAGCCAAGCTCCCATGTAGCATTTTTCACCAAACATAATATCTGCTTCTTGCTGTGAAGGCAACATAAATCTGAAACCTTTATCAAGCTCTGCGCACCTCGTGCAAGACAACGCCTGCCTGTGCAGATTCTGTTATTTTTTATCTAATCTATTCCGGAGCATATATTCTGGTGTCAGCATCCATCTTGGCTGACAAGAGTGGGATCCATTGGAGTCCCCAATCACGCTGTTATCAGTCAGGTGTCATGACTGAATACTGGGAAAGGTACGTGATCCTCTGCGTGGGGATAAGAGGGGCCTATGCAGCCTGCCAAGCGGAACTGGCCAGATGTAATGGATACATACAGTACATACCATCCAGATGTAATGGATACATACAGTACATACCACCCAGATGTAATGGATACATACAGTACATACCATCCAGATGAAATGGATACATACAGTACATACCATCCAGATGTAATGGATACATACAGTACATACCATCCAGATGTAATGGATACATATACAGTACATACCATCCAGATGAAATGGATACATACAGTACATACCATCCAGATGAAATGGATACATACAGTAGGCCTACATACCATCCAGGGGAACATAATCCATGTCCCTTTTTCAAATAAACTGGTTATTTTTCCTCATGACTTTTAAAAGTAATGTTTTTTTTTCTCATAATAACCATTCCACATAACCACTCTAAACACTATTTTGAATGAGTGTCTTGGAATGTGCTATATAAATAAATTAATTATCATGTCACCTATACTTACTATACTTATACTATACCATTCAATGGTCTGGTCTCAGTCTCACCCATAATTTGACTCTTGACTCTTGACTCGGAATTGGGGACTCGGACTCCTCCCCCACGGAGTCCACTCGAGTCACTACAATGCAATGAGATAATTGTATTATAGGCCTACCCATATTATCACTTTAACAATATTGCTAAACAATGTAGGCTACCACTCTGGGGTACCACTAGTGCAGCTTTTAGGCTATTGTTGTTATTAATACTGCCCTGTAAGTAAACTAACGCTTGCAGCCCAGTGATTAATGTATTGCCACATACAGTAGTTGCCAGACAATTGTTCAAGTCGCTCCGGTCCGAGTCCAAGTCGAGTCCCAAGTCATTTGGTCCCAAGTCCAAGTCGAGTCCCAAGTCAATCCAACCCTCAGGTCCGAGTCCCAAGTCGAGTCCCAAGTCATTTGGTCCCAAGTCCAAGTCGAGTCCCAAGTCAATCCAACGCTCAGGTCCGAGTCCCAATTCGAGTCCCAAGTCATTTGGTCCCAAGTCGAGTCCCAAGTCTTTCTGTTGTGGGCAAGTCAAGCCGAGTCACAAGTCGAGTCACAAGGTTGTGTCAAGTCTAGGCATGCCACGGTATGAGATTTTACAGTACGGTACGGTGCCGGTATTGATAACCTATACCTCGGTATTCCACTGTATTTATATTAAATAAAAATCAATACAAAAAAGATTGCCCCCCCACCTATGTCTAGTGACTACCCCCACCTCCTTATAAGCCCTTCTTTGTTCCCCAACCTGCAGGCATACATATCTTATTTTTTTATGATAATTTGAATTTTGTTATTTGTCATGTGACTTGTCATGATTATGAATTGATTACCCAGGACCGAATGGAAACAAGACAGCAAGGACTTTTTTCAGTGATCCCTTTTTGATCAGTGTTTGACTGTAGGCCTACCCTATACTGATACATTTCTGCCAATAAAGTATTCAATCAATGAATCAATAGATATTCCCCACTGTATTTCACTGTACTATGGCTCCCCCTAATGGCCGTTTTGTACCCTTTAGCAGAGGTAGTGCAATCTGTGCATGCTCACAACTGTCACTGTATGCCTCCGTGTTGACACTATAGTTCACACTTAGTTAGTACATGGAAATATGGAATATACAATTGGATCTGGGTGTCTTTCAGCAACACTAACTCAAAGGTAGGAAGCAACTTTTTAATCTACTGTGTGGTGAAAATAAATGTTTTGCCTTAGTGTGCGAGTGGAGTTGCTTTGCATATGTGCAGCATGCTGCCCACCGACGCTGTAGTTGCCCATGTCTTCAATTTTTCTCTGCTGTTTTTGAGTGGTGCAACCACTCCTACAACCAGCAATGTCCGTGTACACCTATGTGTTCACCTATGTATGTGTTCACCTATGTATGTATGTATGTATGTATGTATGTATGTATGTATGTATGTATGTATGTATGTATGTATGTATGTATGTATGTATGTATGTGTTCATGAGGACCAGTATGAGTACCAGTAGGGGCGCTGTTGTGCCATGCAGAAACAGAGAGAGAGAGACAGTGCTGACAGACTGTTGCCTGCTAATGAGAGAGAGAGAGAGAGAGAGAGAGAGAGAGAGAGAGAGAGGAGGGGGGAGAGAGAGAGGGGGAGAGAGAGGGGAGTTGCACCACTCGGTTCACATGGGTGTGATTTTCTATTCTCTTCAGCATCCCTGCTGTTGCTGCAGCAAGGCAAACGAATGAGCAGCAACAGTGAATCCGACAGTGAGACAAGAAAACCATACAGTACAGTATAGTACAATGCATTATTTGAAGTTACAGTATGGGACACAGTACTGAAAGATTAATGTAATCTTGGGCTCTTCAGCCAGCAGGCTTTGGAGGGGTTTGATAAAGGGGGTATTGGAGTTGGCCGGATCCATTTTCAGCATCAGTTCTTTCAGTGTTTTAATTTTCCACTTAGTAGCTAATGGAAACGCAGTGGTGCAGAACTGCAGATCATTGTGCAGTAGATTATATCACCATGGAAAATCCATGTTAGAACCCTTGGCTCAATAGCCCCGTGAACTGCCATGTCTGCTTTGTTATAGCCGGCTAATCTGCTTTTAGGAGGGCACAACATATTATTTTCAAATGGCACATGTCGGGCCGGCAGCCAAATATGAATTATAGGGTCGCAGAGAAGCAGAGGCAATTCATGTTAAGAAGCCTCTTAACATGTGTGTGTTAACGTGTGTGTGTGTGCGCGCGTGTTTGTGCGCGCGCGTGTTTGTGCGCGCGCGTGCGTGCGCGAGAGAGAGCCCTGTCTACTAGGCACAGTGAGGGCAGTGAGACGGTGTCATGTTGCTAAAGTCCACCTCTCCCATTTGCCTGTCAGTCAGATGTCACGCTTGCCACGCTCCACACAGTGACCACGTTGACACAATGACAGCAGGGGGACTCACTCCCCTGCATGCCAATGACCAGTTACATCATATAGTGCACGCACGCACACACACACACACACACACCGCCATCTGTGTGTGAACGTAAAGCACTTTGGATAATTTGTGCTAGTTAAATGCACCATTTACCATTTGTATTTATTTATTTACCATTTTACCATGCAGTTGTGTTCTGGTGTGTTGTCTAAAACATTGGTCGATGTCTTCTGGTACAGAAGTTGAGAACAATGCAGGTACTGTACAAACAATCTCTGTTTCCCTTTCGGTTCCTACTGTCCTTCATTTACTTTAGATGAGAGCTGCATTCTAACTCTTCAATTTATACTTTGTCACACAACTGTAGTGTGACGATGTATGAATTGAGCTTAATGTCATAATGTGGCTCTAATCATGTAATCTTTCTAATAGGATCACAGTTATGAATAGCATTTCATCATTGGATGAACATGAATCAAGCCAGGGGACAGAGAAAGGTATTTTGGATGTTTCACGCAAAGCAAAAAGCTTTTGCCCTGCAGCTCCTAGACACTAAATGAGGACATGGGCAAAAATAAATAAATGAAAAATAAATAAATAAGAAACGGTACAGACAACAATGACTCTCATTCTATGTACAGTATTTAATTTAATTCACAATATTATTCACAGATGTATAACAGGCAATACGATAGATAGATCCTCCTGTTTACCATGTTAACCCATTTAGACCTGAGCTCGATTCTACAAAATGACTTCTAAATCATGAGTTTTCTGAAAAACCTATGTTTTCATGTCAGTGGTTTTCAAACTATTTCATGTCAAGCGCCCCAAAATTTATATGTATTTGGCCGCCGACCCCCATCTGAAAATATGTTGTTCCAGGGACCCTCCCAGAAGCAGAGTTAATAACGTTCTCTCTGAAAGAATATATATTCAAAGATTTGCGCCACATCATTTGCTATTTTTCAACAGCTAAAGTATAACAGTGCTTACAAACACCATAAGGGGTTCTCGTCCAGAAGTGTTTTCAGGACAGGTCCTTTGCATGTATCAGCAGTTCAAGGAGTTTCGTGTAAACCCAGGGAGGGAGGGTGTTTGCAGGGATTTGGTGGATTAGTGTTAAAAACACTTGTACACGCTTGGTGTGAAATCTACTGAGCTGGTGGGATTCCTTAAAAGGACCACTTTACCATAAATACTTTTTTGCCCTGCAGGTGGATTTATTCAGACTGCACTGCAGTCAAATCCAATGTCTTAAATCTGATCTCTTGACTGACTGTCCACAAAGTTTGTTTGCAAGCGATCAGATCAGATCAGTATATTCAGACATCGTCAATCTGGTGTGAGGGTCGGCCAGCTCGTTATGTTAATGTGCAGAGAGCCCGCCTGGGAAGTAGAAGTATGGGCTTCAGTGTCCGAGTTAAACAAATGTTTTTTTAATTATTATTATTATTATTTATTTATTTTCCAAACTGCCTTGGAATGTGGTTCAAATCTCATTCACAAAGCTACGTACATTTTCCATTTTTTTTAACCATCAATTCCAAACTAATTATCCATGGGCTTGGGGCAAATCTGGTCATACATCAGTGACAGTTTGTCCAAACATTAAAACTTGGAAGATTATGTTTAATTAAGCTGTTGAAATATTTTCCAAAAATGTTTTAGGGATTTGAACCATAGCTCTAAATGAATAAACGTGTCTGATCATCATAAAAAATCTATACAGGTTTCAGAAACTAGGTTGGTTATACCACCTCCCCCAATCGATAGCATAAATAGATTTGCAATGTCAAACGCCTGTCAAAGACCGCTGCTTCTTAATTGGATCCAATTGAGGTGAATATGTCAGCTTTCCATGTTTTGTAAGATACTAAGTTCACACTTTTTATTATTCCGCTTACTGTGGAGACACATGCTGGAACTTTTCACTTTGAAATGTTTTATAGTTTCTGAGTTATTTAACTTAAACGCCCAATGCATTCTCTATGGCAATAGCACAAACTTTGGCATGCTACTAGTCCTACATACAAAATGATGAAAAACGAGGATAAATAAAATTCAAAAAACGATGGGCTATAACCCATCGTTTTTTAATATATATATTTTTTTCAAATCCTCAAAAATGATGAAAAACGGCATGCTATAGTATGCCGTACGGTAGGGGCTATAGCCCATGGTCAAAAATGATAAAAAACGAGGATTTAAATAAAAAATTCAAAAAACGATGGGCTATAACCCATGTTTTTTTTTTTTTTTTCAAATCCTCAAAAATGATGAAAAACGGCGTGCTATAGTATGCCGTACGGTATGGGCTATAGCCCATGTTCAAAAATGATGAAAAACGAGGTTAATTTTTTTTCTCCAAAAATTCAAAAAACGATGGGCTATAACCCATGTTTTTTTTTCTTCATTTTTTTCAAATCCTCAAAAATGATGAAAAACGGCGTGCTATAGTATGCCGTACGATATGGGCTATAGCCCATGGTCCAAAATGATGAAAAACGAGGATAAAAACATTTTTCAAAATTTCAAAAAACGATGGGCAGGGAGCCAGTGCAGTTCAGCTAAGACTGCAGGGGTTAAAATATGGTTGAATATTTTACCCTGAAATGTAGTGTACAGGAAAAAAAGTTTAATATAATTCATAATAAAGTTTAATAAAACTCAAACATACAATGTTATGGTTGTGATTGTAAGATATGTGATTGGTAGATATGAGGAGTGAACTCCTGCAGAGAGCTTGGCCTGAGGCTGAGAGAAATAAACAGAAACTGTATAGCAATAAAGACACTGTAACAATGAGACAATGATGCTCATATCAACAGTAAGCTTTCATATCTATCTCTACATATTTACACCACACTGAGTTCACACTGAACTGAACTAGAAATATTATACACAGGAAACCAAGTCATATAATGCAATTTCACTCTTAAAGGCGCAGTGAAATGAAAAAGACGTTTTTCACACTTTTAGACCATATCCGTGGTCATCATATGGGCATACCTAACAATGGATGCCAAAAAAAATTGAAAATTCTCATTTCTGTGTGTTTTTATATCAAAGGTCCATAAAAACGATTGTATTATTTATTTATTAAAACGAAAACGTGCTGCGTGATGACGTGTAGAGATACACATCGATAAAAGCCAATAAAAATGAAGCTCACCCGTTTAATTCCCCATATTTGCGCATGTCCAAAACAGCTGCTATACTGATTACAGAATACTCCGTATTAATTTCCATTCAAGATAACATCCAGACAGTGTATTACTCGGTTTCAACTTAATCATCACGCTAAAATATGTATCTGAAAACATTATAGGGTAGAAATAAGCCACATAACAGTAAACTGGTTGTGCTGGCCGACCATCTGATTTATAAACAAACACATACCACGCTGTTGCGCATAGCATAGCTAATGTCCCTAGCTACCGTCCCATCGCCTGAAGGGATGCGACACTCTGATTGGTTCAGAAACTTCAGACCGGTGTTTCATGTTGAAACACCATTTTCATGTTGTTCACCATTTCCGTTTCACTGCGCCTTTAACACATTCAGGCGGTAGGACGTGTACAAACGGCGGGGCTTTTCAGAGTAAAATCTCCCATATCTCCTGGCACTCTATAGCGCCTTTATTTTGAAGAAACTCCCGGCACTCACTATGTTAATAATGCATAATAGCTTAAAGCTAAGAATCATGGTAGCTATGAATCATTAATCAAAGCTTAGCAGAGAGCGACAGAGAGAGAGAGAGAGAGAGAGAGAGAGAGAGAGAGAGAGAGAGAGAGAGAGAGAGAGATGTCATTTTCAGGGGTTATTCAAGCGAGGAGCAGTTTAATGAAATTCATCCATGTCACTGCATGATGTGGTGAGTTTGTGAGTGGTGCAACCACTCCTACAACCAGCAATGTCCGTGTACCTACCTACCTGTTTGTATCAGTGGTCATGAGCACGAGTGGTGTGCGCATGCGTGAAATTGGAACAGAGAGTGAGGGGAGTTGCACCACTCGGTTCACACAGGTGTGCTTGTTTTTAAATAGAGTTGAGTTGAGGTTGTTCGTGGTGACAGTTCAGCAACAGGTGGCGCCTGTCAGCCCTCGGACTAACTAGAACTGTGCATACTTGCTTGTTGCACACTAGTAGGCCATAAATGGCCAACTAGTGCGCAAGCAGAGCGCACAAGTACTTTCGACCGCTGTAAACTGTCAAATCTCAGTATCTCTGTGAAGGAACGTTTGAAATGTATAATTATTAGGTGTAACTATTTGCTACCTACCTACTTTATGCATATAAACACCTAGTATTATTAAGTATGGTTCAAGTTTCTATCTATATAAGAAATACAGTTTTATCGATGTAGATATATTCTGGATCCCTTTTTAGTTTTTTAAAGAAAAATAAATCATTGATATGTGATGAAAAAAAAGGTATATAAACTGAATTAAAATACAGTATAATTATTCTGTAAACTGTGGAATCTCAGTATCTCTGTGAAGGAACGTTTAAAATGTCTAATTATTAGGTGTAACTATTTGCTACTCATCTACTTTATGCATGTAAACACCTAGTATTATTAAGTATGGTTGACTAGCTCTAAATGATGACGTAAGACATACGTATACATATACATATACTATATAGAGTATGTAGTTGTAAGTTGATTAGCGGTATACTGTGGTTACTTTGCGCCAAAAACCGTGACAGCCAACCCGCCATTTGATGCGTATGCAAATAAAACAGCAGATTTGTGCCTGGTTTGCTGGGACCAGATTACACAAATGACCATATTTCTTACGTCATCATTGAGAGCTAGTCATACATATACACACCACGTACTCTGGTCCCAGCAGATCAGGCACAATTTGCTATTTTATTTTACTGATTATGTATATAGTATACGTATGACTAGCTCTAAAATGATGACGTAAGACATACGTATACATATACTATATAGAGTATGTAGTTGTAAATTGATTAGCGGTATACTGTGGTTACTTTGCGCCAAAAACTGTGACAGCCAACCCGCCATTTGATGCGTATGCAAATAAAACAGCAGATTTGTGCCTGGTTTGCTGGGACCAGATTACACAAATGACCATATTTCTTACGTCATCATTGAGAGCTAGTCATACATATACACACCACGTACTCTGGTCCCAGCAGATCAGGCACAATTTGCTATTTTATTTTACTGATTATGTATATAGTATACGTATGACTAGCTCTAAATGATGACGTAAGACATATGGTCATTTATGTAATCTGGTCCCAGCAAACCAGGCACGGATTTGCTGTTTTTTTTGCATACACATCAAATGGCGGGTTGGCTGTCACGGTGAACGAAGACCGGGCGAAATTATTACTTGCGCGCTCTGCTTGTGCAAGTAATAACAACAATGTGATGACGTATGAGCTTGTAGTTACAGTATGCTATTTTTGTTATCTTTGAAAATAAATAAATTAGAATTTGGGATTTTCACCTATACTGACTTAGGCCAGTTAGACACACATTTGCATGCACGCATACACGAACACAGTCGCAGCACAGCAGTTAAAGTTACAGATACAGAGACAGGTACAGAGTTACAGATACAGAGACAGGTACTATCGGATACAGCAACACACAGGAAATAAATGACATGGCCATGCGATATGCAAAATAAAAAAATCACACACATGTGAAGTGAGGGTCGCGCTTATCATCATACGTCATTATACTTCATCTCAGTCTGGCCAATCACAATTTGCGTCCTCACTTTTGTCTTCAATGTTTGTGTTTACACAAACCCTCAAATGTGGACATAGGAGGGGCTTAAGTGCCCCTCGAAAATAAATGAAACGATGCCATCACATTGTCCAGTCCAAACTACAACAGCTATTACTCAATTTGACAGTTGACCTAGCTGGCAGGGACCATCATGTGCATGTCCCGTTGTAAATCTTCATAGCTACCAGCACAAAGGACATGCCAAGTCTTATAGTTCCACCCAGAGTACATTCATCTATCATCCAACATTCTCACATGTCTCCCCCCCTGCTCCACTCCCTTCACTGGCTCCCGGTCGCTCAGGGCTGGACTGGCCATAGGACGTACCGGGCATATTCCCGGTGGGCCGCGACCGTAGGGGGCCACCATGATGACAGGCAGGCAGGCCAATAGGCGGCAGACCACTGTACCGATTCTTGTGAGAGCAACAAAGGGTTGTGTAGCCTAGTTGTCTGTTGGTTTATATCATTTATGTTGTTCTGTAAAAGTGGTGGGATTAGGGCTTGTTGGTTTTTTGTGTGCCTCGACGGAGCGGGCGGTATAGTTTCTGCTATCTGCGCGCTGGTTGTGGTGGGCTGGTCTGGGCCAAATCCGCATGAAAATGACCGGGCCGAATTCTTGTCCCAGTCCAGCCCTGCGGTTGCTGCCTGCACAGAATACAAAACTCTGATGCTGGCATTCAAAGCAACCAAAGGTATGGCTCCCCCATATCTTGCAAGTATGATTGAACCCTACAAACCCTCCCACTCAGATCAGCCAACGCAGGGAAGCTGGAAGTACCCTCACTAAAAACGCCGGGACAACGCTCCACACGTCCCAAACTCTTCTCCCTTCTGGCTCCAAAACTGTGGAATGCACTTCCCGTTGCAGTCAGAACTGCAGCATCACTCCCAATCTTTCCGCTCAGGATTTAGAGCGTATGCTAAATGTTTAAATTGTAAATTGTATCATTACCCTTCCTGCTCAGCTGGCCCACTATGCATGTGTTGGAGGGGGGGGGGACATTTGCTATGATGCTGTCCACTTTTGCTACCATAGACCATAGATAAACCATAGACATAAAATGGTAGACGCCTCTTCCGGGTCTGGGTCTCTGTTAACCTTGGGTTTATGGCACCAACATGGTTAAATAGAGGCTAGTATACCAATCACTATCTCATTTGGAAATTAAACAGAGAAGAAGTTAACTGCAGAAAGTCTGCAGTTGGCAGATCAAAAAATGTGCTCAAACTCAAAGGTCATTCCATTTTCTACCGGGAGGAGAAAAAATCATAATGATTAATTGGTCTTTGCAGCATATTACCAGGGACATTTATAGAAACCAGTTGTGACTGCTTTACACTGGAAGTAATGAAATACAATTTATTTTAGCCACATGAACTATATTATCCCAATTCTGACGGCGAACATTCTGAGAATATAGCTCATGTACAGGCTCACAAGAAAAATAAAATAAAACACCATTATTATTATATTTTGTGTACGATGTAAACATTGACAGCCAAATGTATATGATTGTGGGCCAGTGATCACCACAGGGGAAGACTTTCCACAATTGCAGTCGTTCTTATCTTTTCATTTTAACTCGCATCTTTGCTTCCGGCTGACCAAATACATTGGGGGTCCTTGACATGAAAATGTTTGAGAACCACTGATATGGCATTTTGTAGAATCGGCCACAGCAGGACACTGACAGGACCTACACTAAACACCTCAGGCTTTACAGTTTTAGAGTTTAATATTTAAAATCTGTGCCATTTTGCCCACAAGTTGCACCATGCTGTCTCTGACCCTTTACCCTCTGCGTGCGTGCGTGCGTGGCTCGAGCCATTGAGTTATAATTATACTTCCGGAAGTCTTCCGGGTGCTTCAAAACGCCACTGAGCAACTTCCACTGAAATGAATAGCGGGGGGGGGGGGGGGGGCTAACGCTCCAGTTCGGTATCTATTATCCTTCTTTATACTCTATGGGTAAATCCTACCCTATTTCTACCCTACCCTATTATACCCAGAATGTACATAGTGTTGTTGCTATGATATGGCATTGTTCATCCAGTAACCCTGGATGTGTGCAGTTGTGTATCGGCACACCAGACCCTTTGATTGTCACCTGGGGCGTCGTCCCTCCCGCACTGGCGTTTTGAGTGGGATTAAGTGATTGATGACGTAATCAGGTCATAGATTTAGTTTGAAGGGAATCATAGAAGAATCAGATTGGAGAGTGCAGGCGCCGTTCATAATCCACAATCCGTCATTGTTTCGTTGTGTTTTTGGAAGTGGAGAGGGGCACATAGTTCCGTCGGTGGATGAGCGGGTAGTATGCACAGCCGTATGCTTACCGTGCACCCGGGTTGAGTCCGTCTGAGGGCGTTGTTTGTCCTTCTTCCTCCCTGTCCTCCAGTGTTGTTTTCAGCAAGTGAGTACGATGGCATCAAGGCCCGCCAAACGCATTTTGTTCGACTAAATCAACTGTAGATTTAGTCGACTAAAATCTCTGATATCTAGTTGACTAAAACAAGACTAATACTAAAACATTCCGGGTGACTAAAATGTGACTAAAACTATATGAAAACTATTCAAGAGACTGACTAAAACTAAAACTTGCTGCCACACAACACTGCTGTCCTCAGTTTCCTGCCGCTCTACCGCTGGGCTGGAAGATATAAAATGATTGATGTTGATGACTGTGGATTTGGGTTATCGTTTCAAAACTTTCAAATAGCATTTCATATCTAACCTCAATATCAATGTTGAAGTATTTGGTCAAAAATATTGTGATGTTTGGTTTTAGTCTGCCCTATATACGGTCACATTTCCGAAAAGCAAAAATCACAAAACAAAAGTCCCCTGGATGTCAATCTAATGGAATATTTGATCAGTATGAAGTTGATTCATCTCACTGGATTCAAGAAGCAGAAGGCTCACACTGGTCAGCTGTGCTGCATACTGTAAATGCCATGCACTTACTCTATCTTCAAACTACGATGTAATGCCAAGACAGATAAGCCTGTAGGCCTACAGCCCTTGTGACTCAAAGATGCTGCCTTGGCATTTGTACACGGTAAAAAAAAAAATTAACCGAGGATTTTTTTTTACCGTGTACAAATGCCGTGTAATTAAACTCTGAAAGTTTTGTTATCGTCTACTCTGAAACGATGCTTTGCACTCATTTGTATTGCCGTGTATACTCAATACACTATAGGTGGCTTTCAGGTGTAGCTGTGTGTACTAATTGTATAGAAAAAGAAAAACGTTCAGATCAGTGGCCGCGTTTATATGCAGGGTGATCATTCCGAATAAATACTTCTGAATAAAATACTTCGGAAGTAACTTTTTTTGCCTCGAGTTTACATGGGAAATGGTCATTCCGAACGAGTGTTTACAAGGAGATGTGATATAAGACATTATATATTTTAACGTGAAACTACGCCATCTGTTTGCAGTTCATTGTCTCCACCAGGCCGAATTAAGGCATGGGGGGAGAGTATGTTTTGCACTCCGTCCGTCCGTCCGTGTGTGTGTGTGTCCGTCCGTCCGTCCGTCCGTGTGTCCGTGAGCAGCTAATCTCGGCCACCGTTAACCTGGTCGATGCCAAATTTTGCACACACACTCCCTGGATGCCAACGATGAACCTCTGCCCCAAACTTTCCAGAACGGCCTGTTATAGCGCCACCAGGAGGCCGCTTTGTGCGAAACAAGATTTTGCACAGTACACCTACAGATTTTGTCCAAACATCGCGCAAATTGGTACACAGTCTCTCTAGAGCCATTCAACGAAACGGGTCTTTCAGATTTCTCAGACTCCATCCTGATTGGTTAAGATTGGCTTCCAAAGTTCACAGGAGTGCTCAGTTTCAAACAAAATGCTGCAAATCATGAACACATCGCGTGATTTCCGTGAAATTGTGCACGCACATTCCCACTAGGCCGAGGAAGAAATGCCACATGAACAATTTCAACTCAGCCTCAAGGTGGCGCTATAACTGGCTGAAAAGTGTTTTTTACCTCTAACTGCACGGATCTGTGGATAACTTTGTATGCCAACTCCCTAGTTTACTTTTGTTGCCCTTTTATCCAACCACCAGATGAAGGCAAGCTGCAATGTCCTACATTCCTATCCTGGTGGAGACCTGTGCCCAGAAGGGCACTTTTTCTAGTTCATTATGTGACTGTCTCAACAATAGGCTACAGACATTAGGCCGACAGACGAAAGACGATACTTTGAAATCCCATCATTTCATTCCGCATTAGCTTTGAGGCTGCTGGTTGGATAGGGGCGGGCATATATGTTTAGTTTACCGTCTTTTTCCCCCCACCCGGGCTCCCCTTCTCCGCTAGGAAGGTGATCATCTCGTTTTTATTTGTAGGCTAAGCGCTGATCTACAGGCTGACAACGTGTCCCATCTGTGGTCTTGTACATCGCATAAAGCATATAGCCTAATGCATAGCTTATCTACACGATACACCATCATGCCATCATGCCATCATTATGGCATAATACATTCCGGGCAAAGTAGGCTACCAGAGAATAAATTGGGTGTTTAATACTAGATTGATTGCAGTTGCTCATCAATGCAATTAAACTGCAAAGCCGTTATGTTTCATGACGTTTTGGTTGCAACTTGGAATAGGCCTATATAGCCTATACAAGTTTAAAGGGATAGGATGGACATTATAGCGATAATAGCGTATTCGTGGGACTGTGTGTGTGTGTGTGTGTGTGTGTGTGTGTGTGAGAGAGAGAGAGAGAGATTACTGAACAGCGGACTGACGGCATTTCGTCCTCTCGCTCCTCCGTCTTTCTGTGAGTCCCCGATGCACTGTAGCCTGCCCTACAGTAGGCCTATCAAGCATCCAGATACATATAGTCTGGCTATATAACCTATCAAACATGTTTGAACATTATCAGAGTGATCATCAACTCGGGACGGTTGGATCTTTGAACACTCACAGATCAGGGGGATCATCATCATCACTGCTGCTGCTACACTTTTTTTTTTTTTGGATTTCATTTCGGAGCTGCAAAATGCACGAAATAACCGCTCTATGTGCAAACTCCTCGGCGCGCCTCGGATATGAGCGCCTTGGAGTTGGAGCGCCTTGGAAATGAGCATGCTCAGAAAGACCAGAATGAACTTACATCCGAAGCAGTGTATACATGAGTCCAATTTTCTTTCAATCGCATTGAACATCGGAGTAATCCGGCCAGTGACATCGGTTTTGAAATCGCATCGAGCGTTTTCATTCGGATGTAAGTTTTTGTAGGTGTTTACATAACAACGTTTAATAGGATTGAACTTCTATTCGGAATGAAAAGGGGATTTAACTGCTCATGTAGACGTAGCCAATGATACAGTACAGTAGTAGGGTTTAAGTGGTTAAAATACTGTTGAACTTAATCAACAACTCTTGTTTAACATTAGCCTCTCATTATCCAGCTGTCTGTGTGTCGGTCGGTCGGTCGGTCTGTCTGTATGCTCACACTGATTTATTTATCCTGCCTCCACAGCTGTTCTCAGGGGATTTAGTTATCCTAATTGGGAAGAGTTAATTATTCCCCATGCAGCCTGTACATTAGCACTTCATCTACAGATCCCTGGAGAGAGAAGATGTTCGGTCTGTTTTAGTCCTGTACCCTATAGGAGTTTCTACATACATTCTTGTTTCAATGAATACAATCATGATTCTTTATTAGGGTCGCAGTCACACCGATCTGGATTATATGAGGGTGGATTATGCCAATGCTTTAGAGCAGTTTGTTGTCATTCATCAAAAAAAAAGTAATACTAAATAATAAATGCTCCATTCCAATGGAGAAAAAAAGCAAATCCACCCTCATAGCTATAGGTCAGTGGGACCGCTCTTACATCTTAATTTGTATAACAGTCTGCCGTTAAAATGAATAACGCATGAAGGGTACAGGCCAGGGTGTTCGGTCCGTGTCTGTGTTCATGCTGCTATACATGTTAAGCAAATATTTCATATTATCTTAAACACATTTTCAGTTTGCACAGCATGGCCAAAAATGTTCCAATAATCCACACTCTTCACTTTACACTTATACTCTATACTGCCTAAGGAAACTCGCAAGGTGCATGTGGACAGCTTTTGGTGTTTTAAGCATTATTGCTATACTTTAGCTATTGAGAAATAGCTGCTATTCTTTAAAAATTGTGAAAATGTAGTGCAAATCTTTGAATATTCTTTCAGAGCGAACGTTTTTAATTAAAATCTTTGCTTCTGGGGGGTCCCTGGAACTACATATTTTCAGATGGGGGTCGGCGGCCAAATACAGATAATTATGGGGCTCCTTGACATGGAATTGTTGAGCACCACTGACACAGAAACATTGTTTTTTTTGTTTGTTTTTTACTTTAAATACACTGACTGAAATTGTGTTCAGGTTGCCAGTATAGCAGAGGTAGCCTGTATACAAACTAGAAAGATGCAATCCTGGAAATGCTAGTGTGGTTGCCTCAGCTATAGGAATAATATTGTCCAATCAGAAGAGGGCAGGACATTATTGTGACATCACCGTATTCTGTCCAATTATATGAGGGCATATAATTATAGGCAGGGTTATTCAGATTTAAATTTATTTTAAAATGTATGTGTTACTGTGGATCACCGCCACATGCTGTGGAATGAGCAGGGCAAGTGCTTCGCAACGAGTATTGCCACCTTTTTACGAGGAGAAATAAGAGACACAGCAACATTTTGTAAATGTGTTGTGGATGACCCAGGCTTTCTTGCTTGGCAAATAGCCTAGTGTAAAGCAATCTGTCATGTCTACCAAATGCATGCAGTCTTAACATCAATCGGCACTGTGTGTTTCAAGTTCCAAATCAATTCAGTCCAAAGTGTGACTCTTCTCTCATCAAAGTTGGTAGGGTCCCCTGGAAAATACATGCTCGGGGGGGCAGGACAGTATCTCACAAGCTCACAACGCATTGTGAGCTCTCAGCTTGTAGAGTATACTATTTTTAAGTGATGCAACCACTTCCTTAAAGGACCACTTCACCACTTTTCAACCTATCTTCATATAATAGGTCCTCACTAATAATCATGAAGAAATCGCGCAATTATTTTCTACTCAGTCTGTGTCTCATAGGAGGGCTGTAGGCTGAAAAGTTGCAATGCGAAAATGGAAGCCATCATTCTCACGATAATGAAAATCTAAAAATGTTTGTAAAAATATCTTGTTTAAAAAAATATCTGCCTAATGATTATGTTACTGGAAGACGGTTTCTGAACTGCCCACAGCCTTCCTATGAGACACAGACTGAGTAGGATTTTTTTTTATTTTTTTATCATGATTATTAGTGAGGACCTATTATATGAAGATAGGTTGAAAAGTGGTGAAGTGTTTCTTTAAGTAGCTTTGTGTGTGCCTGGCTGCCTGGCTACCTGTGTCTGAGCGTGAAAATAGCATCTGGTTGGTTTTCAAAACCAAGTGTCACTGTTGTGCAGCCTAACACAGACTTACATATTAACTGTATATACAGTATGATGATTTCAGGTGTATCAGTACAGTACAGTACAGTAGAGGGACCCCCCCCCCCCCCCGGGACCCCCACACGGAGTTGCACCACCTAATTCACACGGGTGTCATTTTACTATCTGTCGTACTACAACAAAGTATATAGCGCTTGAGTGGTTTAATGCCTCTCACCCTTTTTAGCTTTTTTGTTTTTTGTTTCACAAATCAAACCGCATGTTGTTGCTGGTTGATTTAGATGTGCTGTTCATACTTTATGCAGATGCATTTTGACCGTTGTATTACTTAATGGTTCATGACAGTTTAGTCAGCTTGTTCTTGTTGCGTTGTGATGATGTTGCTTGCTCATTGAAGCAGTGCTGCTGAGTCGGTGCTACTCGTACTGATGTCATTTCATGTTTTCTTCTTATGTTGCACTTTATGCTGCAAAACCAATTACCCTTCAGGAACGAATATAGTTTAACTTGAAGCTTATGTCTTCTTATAAACTATTTGATCTGAGTGAGACTTTATAGAGCGTCGCAGTCCCGCCCCCTACTAGGGCTGTCAGTTCACCTCTATAATCCAATTCGAATTTCATTGCTTCATTATTTGTAATTTTCGAAAATATTCGAATATTTACATTGTTTATTTTAGCTCATATTTAGCCTATAATAATACACAGAATATAATACGATGCACGTTCTGTCCACTAGAGGGCCCCCCCTTCCAAACGAGAAAGCAGTACTTTCAGCACATGTAATAATGGTTTTCACGGCACAAAATAGCGTTTAAACTGTTTTATTGAGCACAGTGCACTCAGCATGGTAAGATTGTTGTCTGTCTATAGTGCAAATGCATTTTACAGTGAACGTGAAACGTAAACGACAGGCCTAGCGCGAGACCCACCGAATGCTTGTGTTTCCACGGACATTATGTCATGTCATTGCGGTCATACTGTCGTGATATCGCCGTGCTTAATGTGGTCCGTGACCATGGCCCTGACAGGCGCTATGTCTGTCTGCCCTGCACGTGTCCCCGTCCCCCTGTACGTTGGGACCAGTGGACTAGTCCGCTCTGACAAGGCGTAGTTATGCATATCATGTCAATACTCTCGTCTCGGACGGGCGTCCCGCGTCCCTGGTTGTGGCTTGCGAGCAGCCCACCAGGGGGGCTTTAGCTCACTCTAAGCGCCGCCGCTCCTCCGGACATTTCTGAACTTTTCGGGGGTACCGCCTGGGTTCTGCGCGACGGGCTTGACCATGCGGAGTAGCCCTCGTCGCCCCGCTCAGGACCCACGGAACCGCGGGCTTGTCAGCGGCGGTACCGCGAGGCCACGGGGCATAGAACGCACGAAAATCGAGCCTCCGAAAATATTTTCGAGACATTTCGACGTTTTTGACCGCGTGCTCAGCCTTTGCAATCGGGGCCCTTGTCACCTTCGTGTAGCTGGCTAGTCTCCGCTCATTTATCACCGGGCCACTAAGCCGTCTCTATTACGGTCGCGAGGCCACGGGGTCCGGAACCCGGCCCACATTCGCTCGAGACGTGAACGTGCACGTTTTCACATGCAGTGGAAGCGGCCAGGGAGATTTCACAGCGGTAGATTCGTTACTCAATACATTTAGTGAGCGGATAAAATAACATAAATTATTAATAAATTATAAAAGCTCCATTCGAATGGCAATTTTAGCTTTCGAATATATATATATATATCTTAATATTCGAATTTCTTTCATATTATGAAATTCGTTCTGACAGCCCTACCCCCTACCAGGGACCAGAAAATGATTCCCCGTTCATTCTTCTCATAGACATTTCAAAAAGTATTTATTTAAAGACCTCGTACAAAGCCAACTCGAGTTGTGACAAATCATGATAACAAACAAATTTTTTCAGGCCGAACAAATAATTAGAAAGAAGAAAACGGCAGGTTACAACACTTTTTTGTTGTTTTTCTTCTTTGTAATTATTTGTTTGGCCCACCCCAAAATGTTGTGTTTGTTGTCATGATTTGTCACAACTCGAGTTGGCTTTGTACGAGGCTTAAAAGGTCTTTAAATAAATACTTTCCTGGTCCCTGGTAGGGGGCGGGACTGCGACGCTCCATAGCGGGTTAAGGGTATGTATGATGCATTGCATAACTAATTTGGGCATTCATTTCCTTTTTGCATTGTTCCTGATTTATTAATTTAGTAAATTCAGAACAAACCTTTTGCACATCTTGCACCTAATCTTGTGTGAGCCTCTTTGCACATACTACCCACTAATGCACTTGAATGTCATGAATTATCTGTCTCTAGTGCCCTGTTCTTAGATCTTAGTCTTGTTTCCAATGTTGTTTGTTGTGTGTATGTTTGAGTGGTGCAACCACTCCTACAACCAGCAATGTCCGTGTACCTGTTTGTTTGTGTACCTGTGTGAGCACGAGTGGTGTGCGCATGCATGAAATTGGAACGAGATAAGTATGTGACATGACTGCCACCTGCTGGACGTAAATCCAACTTCTGACTGTCTAGGTTCGCTAAAGAAGGAAAGGCTGAGCCAAAATAATAATGAAAAAATAGTTCTCAGCGACGCAGATTGATATCCATAACTAGAAAAAGTGCCCTTCTGGGCACAGGTCTCCACCAGGATTCTTCCTCAGCCTAGTGGGAATATGCGTGCACAGTTTCATCGCAATCGGACGCTGCGTTGAGGAGTTGTGGCGATTTGTACAAAGCGGGCTACTCCTGAAAACTGTAGGAGCCAATCGTGGCCAATCAGGATGGAATATGAGAAATCAAACAAACCTGTCTTGATCACATGACTATGGAGATCATGTGTACCGATTTGCGTGGAATTTGGATAAAATCTGAAGGAGTAATAATAGAAAATGTGTTTTACATATGTCGGCCTCCTGGTGGCGCTATAAAGAGCAGATGTGAAAAATTCCAGACGAAGGCCAATGGTGCCTGGAATTGGACAGTTCCAGTAAGAGTGTGTACATTTGTGCACACAATTATGCCACATGGGCAGGATTTGAGACCATTCTTGAGGGTCAAAAGGTCAGCAGACCCCTCTGCAGGGCTATAACTGTCCGGCTCCTTCACATGTCACATGTACTGCATGTGCATGTGACGTCAGTATGGGAGAGAGAAATCACTTCAACATGTTCATTAGATATCATCCAATGCTGTATGTGGTATAGCTGGATGCGATAGCTTAATTGTGCCTTTATACCCCTTGTCTACTACAGGAGTTGCACCACTCGGTTCACACAGGTGTGATTTTTACTATTATCTCGCTGCAAACCAATTTCCCGCAAGGGACAATAAAGCTAACCTTGACCTTTAGAGATTTAGGTATAAAGTATATATCCAGAATGTGTTTGTAAATGGCTCCTGGCTAATACAAGTAATTTTCCATCACAAGGTTAATATCAAATCACGTTGAGGTGGGATAGGGCGATGGGAGTGGGTCCATCGATGGGAGTGGAATTCATGCATTGTCACACTGGCCTCTTACGCTAGATTACTGCCCAGAGGCTGCAGATCATTATCCAAACCAGGCTCCAGCAAACACTCTGCTCAGGGCTCGATCTCCTGGGTCCAGTGTCAATTATTTTGACTTTAACCCATTATAGGCGGGAACTCCTTTTTGTAACCCTTTTTGGTACTGTGTGTGTGTGTGTGTGTGTGCGTGTGTGTGTGTGTGTGTGTGTGTGTGTGTGTCAGGATTTAGAAGGCGTTTTCAGTCCTAAATGGGTGAAAGATCAAAAACTCACCCCTCAATACCAATGTAATTAATAATAATAATAATAATAATAATAATACTAATAATAATAATAAACTTTATTTATAGAGCACCTTTCATGAGCAGCGCAAAGTGCTTTACAAAACAAGTATAAAAAATATCAAACAACATAACAATCAAGGCACAATCAAAGTACAAAAAATGCCAAAAACACCAAACAACATCAAAAATGCATAAAAAGACAATGAAATGGGTAAAAAAGTGAGTCAACAAATAATTAAAATCAAAGGATTCAGCCAAATGTAAGTAAAGTTAAAAAGTTAAAAAATGGCGGTCGGTCGGCCCGTGGAAAAAGGTTCCCACAGAACGGTTCATCAGTGTGATTTCACATGATGTCCTCATGCAGATGAAAAGGTAAAATGATCTAATATGCGTTGCTCTGTAATGGCAGGGACTTCGGGAGGAGATCAAACGCTCACACTACACTACTGTAATATAAAGCATTTGTGCTCATTATACAGTCGACACACACATTTTCTCTGAGGGATAATTTATACTTTGTTGTGTGGCAGTGCAGCTCAACGAGAAACTGTTACAGTATCTCTGTCGATTAACTGAGAAACATGCTTTTGAATTTTTTTTTTCCTTTGAGGAAATCAAAGTATACATTAACCCTGATTCATATACTCTGTTGCACATTGTGTCTCACACCGGATATAGTGGTGGTACGGGCACGACACTGGCACACAACAACTTTAGCATAAACCTTAAAGGGTGTGGAAATAATTTAAAAACAGTCCCCCCCCCATTCTGTGTTTCTTAACATCATTAACATTGTGAATCACATCTTGATGACATCATCAAGATGTGATTCACCATGTTAATGCTTTTTTCATTAAATTACACTCCTATCTCCCACTAAAGGGCACTAGAGTGCAATAAAGCATCAAGTTTGTATGCCTGCAATAGCAACATTTCTTACCATGTTATGTTCTACTGGCCTGAGAGAGAGCCACATATATCACAGTCAATACATGGAAAACACTCACACTGTATACAGTAGCTGTTACAACCTTTGTTAGCTAATAGAGCATTGTAGTGCCCAAAGTCCTGTACTAAAGGCATTGCGTGGTATACTGATGGCAAGGAGGTGTTCAGACGTGTGCTTGATAAACTGTCCAAACTGTTCGTTGAATTCATAAATAAACAATATTTATTTTCACAGCAGATCTGTCACCTCAGCATTCAATAAATACTTAAATAAACAATCAAACGTCCAGAATACAGACCACAGCTCCTGTTGCACAGTTAAAAACAGTGTGCCTCTGCCAATCAGCAACACCTGCTGCTTGATTGGGGACGCATTAAATACACGACACAGGCAACCTTGGCCATGCCCTGTGGTGACATCATCAAAATCATCAATTAGTATAAACCCATAGACATCATATGGCTCTTACACCAGCCCCTAATTGCTACTGGCAGGAGACACTATAGACAGAGCAATTATTAAACGAAATGTACAAAGAGCCATAGAAAACAAAACACCAAACAAAATTCAGGCAAAGTGCATTCATTAGATTCCGTAGATATGTTTCCTCGGAAATTATTTGACCACTACCCCACATAGCCCCTCCCCCCCCTCCCCCGACCACCACCCTACAGCCAGGGATCCTCCAGCCTCTCCACTGCTTGGCCAGCACATCACATCTTCAGGTCGAGGCCATCATCAACAAGATGAAACCCTCCACATGCGCCCTCGACCCCTTTCCCACAGCTCTGTTAAAAACCCATATAACTGCCATAAGCCCCCTCATCACTACAGCCATCAACCTCTCCCTCCAAGCCGCCCATGTTCCACCTTCCTTAAAGACAGCCATCATTACACCTCTCCTGAAAAAACCCACCCTTGACCCGGACATACTCTCCAATTACAGGCCCATCTCCAACCTGCCCTTCCTCTTCAAGGTACTGGAAAAGTGGTTGCCGCTCAACTCCAACAACACCTCAAACACAATAACCTCTTCGAGAAATTTCAGTCAGGATTCCGCACAGCTCACAGTACAGAAACAGCACTGGTCAGAGTCACTAATGATCTCCTGATGGCAGCTGACAATGGTTCCCCCTCCCTCCTCATCCTCCTGGACTTGTCCGCAGCTTTTGATACAGTCGACCACACCATCCTCCTCAACCGTCTCCACTCCACCATAGGACTCACCGACACTGCACTCAACTGGTTCACCTCATACCTCACTGACAGAACGACAGAGCGTGTCTCCCTGGGCGGTGTCTACTCACGGTCACATCCTGTCACCTGTGGCGTGCCCCAAGGTTCCGTCCTTGGCCCCACCCTTTTCACCCTCTATATGCTCCCCCTTGGGCGTGTCATCAGCCGGCATGGCATATCCTACCATTGCTATGCTGATGACACCCAACTCTACCTCAGGACTATCCCACTCCCCTCTGCCCCCCTGTCGTCACCACCATGATCACCATCATCCACATTAACCACCTGCCTTGAGGAGATAAAGGCGTGGATGACCGATAATTTTCTCCAACTCAACAGCTCCAAGACAGAGGCCATTCTCATCGGCACCCCACACCAGGTCAAATCCTCCCCAATAACCAGCATCACCTTCTCCAGCCAAGACCTCCCCCTCTCACCTGTAGTCACCAACCTGGGTGTAAAAATGGACCCCCACCTGACCTTCGACCCCCATATAAAACACCTCTGCAAAACCTCCTTCTTCCACCTCCGAAACATAGCCAGACTCCGCCCCACACTCACCCTCCCTGATGCAGAAAAACTCGTCCACGCCTTTGTCTCCTCAAGGCTCGACTACTGCGTGTTGCAGTAGTCGCCGGGATCCCTAGCAAGAGCATTCAGAGGCTCCAGTACATTCAGAACAGTGCTGCTAGAATCCTGGTGAGAGTGCGAAAATACGAACACATCACACCCATACTCCACTCTCTTCACTGGCTTCCCGTCTCATCCAGGATTGAATACAAGGTCTGCCTCCTCACCCATCAATGCATCCACAGCAACGCCCCCCCCCCCCCCCCCCCCTACTTAAAGGAACTCCTTGAACCCACAGCCTCCACCCGCTCCTTCCGCTCCGGTACATCAAACACACTCAAATGCACAAGAACAAAACTCCGCACCATGGGGGACCGGGCCTTCTGCTCAGCTGCTCCTCGGCTGTGGAACGTCCTCCCCGACCACCTGAGAACACCACAGTCCGTGAACGCTTTTAAGAAGGGACTAAAGACCTTCCTCTTTAGTAAGGCATTTGCCCAGTCAGTCTTTTAAGCTGCCCTGTGTGCTGTTTTAACTGTTTTACTCTTATTCTTTTTTTCCTTTAATTTTTTTCTGCCTGTAGCACTTTGAGATTTGTTTCAAATGTAAAGTGCGTTATAAATAAAATGTATTATTATTATTATTATTTTGTTTATCGCTGGGAGTTTTCTGACAGACTGGTGTGCTTTCCCTGCATGACTTGTGCTACTGTGTATTGCTAGAATATGTTTAGTTATCCTCTGGTACAGTGGGGAATTTGTGGATGATTCAACGCTGGCGAACTGGCCAGGTGCTCCAGACCCATAATGCTCTCATCACCATGCTTTACAGGATCTTTTGCTCAAAGGCAGTTATGGGTTTTCATCTAGAATGCCAAACTGGCATCACGGCCAAACAACTCAAGCTGGGACTCATGTATCCAGAGCACAGTGTCCCAGAGCTGCTGGTCTGCTCCCAAGAGCTGTCTGGCGTGTCTGCCAAACGTCAACAATTTTTGAGCGGTGCCTAACCGCTCCAATGAACAGCTATGTATGTATGTATGTATGTATGTATGTATGTATGTATGCATGTCTGAGTAATAACAGCTACAATACCGCTATAGGTGACCTAAAGTGGCACTGTTATTTGCTTTCACAACGCTTTTTTTACTATTTAAAAAGCCATGATTTATTTTATTTTTTTAACCCCACAAAATAGTAACACGAGGTTGGCTGCAGTGGTTAAGTCTGTCTATTGTAAATATTTAATGAAAAGTGCTTGTGACTAAATTATAACTACATTGGAACACCCAACAGCAACATTATATATTTTTGAGAGCGGAGGCTTTGGCTTCCCTGACCTACCTTGTAGATCTTCCATTTCCATTTTCTTTTACAGTAGATCATGTGCCATTTCTTCCCCCATTTTTTTTATATGCCTATATATGTATATACATACATTATATAACCCCCCCCCCCCCCCCTCCCGTACCAGGGTCAGTGTCCGAGTGTCCGTAGAGTCTGTTTCATGTACACAGAAAAATTGTCTGCGTGATGACAATTGTATGAGAGTATAAAATAAAAAGACAAAAAATATAACCTGTTTATATAAACACGAGACATAGTGATGATAGTAACAATACTGTAATAGTATTAATCGCTGTAGTATGCATAAGAGGTCCCTGATTACACCAGTTCAATGGATATAAGATAGTAATAATGATAGACATAGTATAAATAAATATAGAATAAATATAAATAAAAGACCAGAAAACAAAATAGGCATGGCCAGGCCTCAGAGAGAGTCACTAGATGTTCTTGAAGTATATTTCATACCATACAGAGGAGAATTGTGCACGGCAGACATGAGACGAGATGAAGTTCCAAGATGTTTATTTCAACGGAGTACAGCTTACAGAGCATAGACAGACTCACGCCAGCCAGCAAAGTGGCTGACGTCTCCCCACACGGCTTGCGCCCCACTGACTGACAACTCATTGTACTCTTGGTCTACCTTTTAAACAGTTGGTAGGGTGTCGACTTTTATTGCACATGTAAAACCAAAGTCTTTCATCAACCTGTCTGTCTCAAACTCCTTTGTTATACAAATAGCCACCGGAGTTCGGCTCCTTCTCGGCCGACACCCTCGTAGGTGCTAATCACCAAAAATAGGTCTACTGCAGAAGGACACAAGAGCATGTCAATCACACAAGGAAGAAGATCATTGTATAATTATGGAATCCCATATTCTTCATTCTCTATACTGATTTTAATTTTATTATTTTTTTGTTTTCTATAGCTAGTCCCTCCTCCGACTTTACCACTCCAAATATTGCCATTAGGGTTAGGTTCAAGTGTTTTCCCACACATAACTGAAAAGGTCGATTCTGGTTTCTAACGATTCCCTATTTTGGTTCCAAAATGGTATAAAATAACTTAGGGTCAAATGTTTAATAAAAAACCTTTTATTCTTTTAAGCCTGTAATTTAAGACATGTGAATAGACTAACATCCTCTACTTTAACAGTTGAGCCATTCGTGGAAACTACAGTGAGCTGCATGTTTTCTTTTTTATTATTATCTATTCTGTATTTACCTCTTTCTACTATACTACTGCTACTGACAATGACAATAACAAATATACTGCATGCCCGAGACTCAGAGCAATAGGCTATTATATCTTACTGTAAACAACATCAAGGATAGGATAAATCAAAGAAAGAAGATAATACATAAATAGCGTGTGACTGCCCACGTCTGTAGGAACCGATAGAGAGAACCAAAATTGAATTATCTTAATGGATACCCGGTACTCAATCGTGTTAGGTTCGGTAAACAAGGTACCCAAGCATGTTCGGTTCCCGAGGTTCGGGACCCACCACCCCTATTTCTGACGGTTGACTCGTGCACTTTCACATTGACTTGAGGCCATGAGTTAGATCACTTGGTGGTGTTACCTTTGATTGATTGATTGAAATATGTATTAACAGTTTGTAGAATTTACAGTACATTTTAAGCACAAACTCAATACAAAGACTGTCAACTGCGAGTGGACGACCCAATTAAGCATTACACTTGTTTACAACAGGGTCCACATTGTTCAATTCATCAAAACATTTAAAGACATACAAACATTTAGAGACATACAAATAGACATTTCTATGTAGCTAAAGAACAGAACAGGAATTGATCATATGGGAAGCAAAAAAGGGAAAAGATACAATATACCGTGAGGGAAAATGGGGGGGGGGGGGGGGGGGGGTGGGGGGGATTCAGATTTTACAGAGGCCAGTTTCGAATTGCAGCCATCCGTAGGTGCCCTTTGAGAGCGGTTTTGAAGGAGTCAAGGGATTCACATGTCTTAATGACTGTTGGTAGGGCGTTCCACATTTTGGTGGCATAGGAGCGAAAATAATTTAGTCCCTTGTTTGTGCCGAATCTGGGTTGTACATGGTTTGTTGCACTCCCTCTGGTGTTGTGGGTGTGGACTTTGTTTACATTAAGGAAGTATTTAGACAGGTACATGGGTATCTTGGTGGTGTATCGAATCTTGTGGACCAGACCCATTGCAAGGTGCTGTACTCTGTCGTCGACCCTAAGCCATCCCAGCCTGTCAAAGTGGGCAGGGGTGAGGTGGGTTTGGGGGGTGAGGCCAAGTAGGAGCCTGACCAATTTGTTTTGGGAGGTCTGGAGCCTTGTTTTAAGGGCCTTTGAGGTGCTGTGGTACCAAGAGGTGGATGCATAGTCAAAGAAACCTTGTACGAGGGCTCCTGTTAAGGACTTCAAGGTGTTTTTGCTGACCAGTGAGGAGATCCTATAAAGGAATCTTGTTCTTTGATTGACTTTTTTGATTACGTTGGTGGCCATTTTATCACCGGAAAGATTGGCCTCCAGGATGGAACCTAGGTAGGTAATTTGATCTTTTCGTGCCTTGGTCTTCTTAAAGTCTTCTCTATGTCAGTGTCGATAAGCTATTGGCCCTGAACTTGGACTGGGTAAATTTCCACTGGTCTGAAATACAGTAGCTTTGAAAGTCTTATAGTTTCTAGACATATTGTATGGGCTCAACCGTTTTCTGGAACCTTGGAGAGCTCTTTAGATTGTGTTTTCAGAACATTGGAGAGCTCATTGTGGGATGATGTTACCAACTAAACCAGCAGGTTTACAATGATCAGTCGTGGAAAGCATGTGCACTAGTACACTTTTAAGGTTGTTGCGAATGCACTGAGCACTAACTATGAGACCCTGCAGATCATGTCTGTGTGTCCGTGTGTGTGTGTCTGTCTGTCCCGCTGTTACACCACCCGCCCGCCACCAGAGGGCGCAGCTGTATCACACAAAACACACACACGCACACACACGCACACACACACACACACACACACACACACACACACACACACACACACACACACACACACACACACACACACAACTTAACTTAAAACAAACTTAACTTAAAAAACAAACTTAACTTAAAATGAAAAAGAAAAAACTTAACTTAAAAAAACTTTAAAAACACTTAACTTAAAAAAAAAAAACTTTAAAAACACTTAACTTCAATATAAAATAAAATCTTAAAAAAACACAAAAAATAGAACTTTAAAAAGAAAACCTTAAAAAAGTATGTAATTTATTCTAATTGTTGATATTGCCATTTACGAGCTGCGTTCGCTTCCCGCGTTTGCGCGTCTTACTTGTTCTAATTTGTGATATATACATGCACGCACGCACACACACACACACACACACACACACACACACACACACACACACACACCTGAGAACGTCTTCCACCACAGGCACCACCAACAACGATTCAAGGTAGTTTATATGACCTTATTTATTCACATGAACCCTGGTGTCTCTGTTCTTTGGCAAACATTCAGCAAAAACAAAACAAAAAACGTATTGATGATTCTAGACTAGAACTAGACAAAACTAATAGGAGCCATTGCCATCAGCTGCCCCCAGGCGATGGAACAGCTTGCCCCTCCATATTCCTTATTCCCCAGTCCTAGCTTTTTCTCCCTGCATCCTTCTATTTCAACTGAAACCTTTGCTTTGTACAGCTTTTATATCCTAGCTCTTTCATTTGTGTCATTCATTATTATCTTGTCTGTGTGTTTCCTGGTTTGTTGATTTAGTCTCTTGTTATTGTTTTGGGCATTGACCTGCACAGCACTTTGTTTGGTCGACCACGGACGTTTTAGATAATAAAGTGTGCGTTGGGGTCTACAAGCTCAAACGTGTCACAACGCAATGAGCTTGTAGATTTAGGTTTAGTTCAACATTTAAGCATTTCGTCCTTTAAAAGTCCACACTACCAATTGGTAGAGTCATTATTTCTAATTGAAAACAAATATGAGTTTCTGCAGTTGAATTGGAAAATTATGGGTAATTGTGATGAAAGCATTGGGTTTCCATGAGTCTGTGGAATATGTTGGAAAATATTGACTTTTACACTCATATCAGTTTTTACGTAAAGGAAATTAATCACAAATGCTGAAGTTTAACATTGTTAAAGAGGGAGTGCCACAATTTGTGTATTTTTCCAGTTTTTCATGTGTCTATGAGGTGACAGTACTTCATTACACCTTGGAATCGTTTGTATGTGCAATGGTGTATTAACTTTGTATTTAGGGTTTCTTCCTGGAGGCTGAACCCTTGACAGTCAAACGGGTCAATGAAATAAACAGTAATATACATTGACATAACAACGCGTCATCAGAGCGGAGGGAGGGGCGTCAGCTGCGACTCCGCGGCTCCGCCCACCCCCCGGGGTAAGATTTGTGATTTGTGATTTGCTCTCGTTCACTGCAATGCAATTTGCGGCATTTTCAAAACAATATTGCGCAGAGTAGCGATTATCTAACGTATTTGCAATGCCATACGTTGAAAGATCTGTTGCCCGCGGACAAGGCACGTTACCTCCGCAAGTTAGATATTATCGGCATAGGTGTTTGCCGTATGTGATTAAGGATTGGAAAAAGTTGCATTGGCAGCCATAGAAAATTCTGCCCGGGGTAAAACACCGGATGTGATGTTTTTGGGCGTTCCTGTCTTGTTAAAAAACCGGCTGTGACGTTTTTGGGCGTTCCTGTCTTGTTTCGTGTCAGTGTATAGTGACACAGCACACTGTCAGCCCCTCCCCTAACCCCTTCCCCTTTATCATACAACTACAGCTGTGGGTGCGGCTTTAGTTCAGGTGGATCACCGCCCATCACCACCCACCAGGCAAATCAGGCATACTTAATGAACTGGTGGGCGTGTCCACATAAAAGCATGATTTTAACATGCCTGATGATCATGTTTTAGGGTGGAAAAAATCGCGGCACTACATCTTTAAACGTATTGTTCCTGCATGACGGTATATTCTACAGTATTGACCTTTTCATGCATTCGTTCGTCTGTTCTTCTCATCAAATCTTACTTTAACCCATTTTGGACTGAGGTTGATTAAAAAAAAGGCTTCAAAATCCTAACATTTTTCTGAAAAAACATGTTTCTATGTCAGTGGTGCTCAACCTTTTTCATTTCAAGGACCCCCAGAATTTTCTCTATTGGGCCACGGAAATATGTAGTTCCAGGGACCCCCCAGAAGCCAATATTTTAGTTAAAAATGTTCGCTCTGAAATATATATTCAATGATTTGCGACACATTTTCACGACTTTTCAAATAGCTAAAGTATTACATAATGCTTAAAACACCAGCATGGGTTCCCGCCCAAAATGGGTCATCTCCTCTTGGTCTATGAGGCTGATGTTTTACATCGTGTTTCTATAAGCTTTAGGTTGACTCCTCCGGTATTGTTTTGTTGGAACTGGCTCTACATAAACATTTAACATATGATTTTACTTTAATATATCTGTTCATTTTTTTTACTCTGTGCTAATTTAACTCAGATGGACACAAATCTACCCATACAGGATCATTTGGGTCCATCTACATTAATCTACCCATACAGGATCATTTGGGTCCATCTACATTAATCTACCCATACAGGATCATTTGGGTCCATCTACATTAAATGTACACAGTTTATACTGTGTAGAGTGAGAGCCTATAAAGACAAAATAATTTTGGGAGCACGGTGTGCAGACCTTCTGTTTTTCTGTACAGTTTTTGAGTGGTGCAACCACTCCTATAGACAGCTATGTGTGTCCCTGGCTGTGTCCCTGGGTCTGAGCACGGAAATATCATATGTTCACCACTGTTGTGCAGCCTAACACACAGACACACATTCACAGAGGCCAGGGCCAGTTTGTACAGTACAGTACGTACAGCACAAGTACAGTATAGCACCACTCACTTCAGACGGGTCTGATTGTTCTATCTTGATTCAGCACCCATCTAAATGTTTGGGTTTGCGTGAGGGCCTCAGTGGACCTCCGTCAAGCAAAACATACTGGACCATTCTGTGTCACATAATCTCCATTATATTAATCTCGTTATGTTGGGCACAGCTCAGCGCCCTGGGGGTCTTTTCATTCCTTGCCAGATCGGGGACTGTTTGTTTGATTGTTTGTTTGGCCTCCGTTGTAAAGTCCGAGTTATTGCTTGGTTTTGTCGAAGAGACTCACCATAATTTAGATGTTGACATTTATTGTTTTTTATACCGCAGTGCACTTTTTATTCGTTGATTCTCCTAATATATATTTGTCTGCAGTTGCACTCTTTTAATACGATGTCATGTTTTGTTGTTTTTATTATTTTAGAAGCTCATTGTGCACAGACTCCAAAGCTGCTGCTGGTTTTATGGTCAGCTGCCTTGAGGCAAATGAGTAGCCCTGCATGCTCTCACTGTAGGCCATTAATAATAGAAGAAGTGCACACAGATCCTTCCTTGCAGTTTATCAAATGCACTGGCGATGAGTGTAATAGACAGTGTTTCAGCTGAGCAAACCTTACATTCATGCACTCTCGCCCAATATACTCACAAAATTTGCTGCAGATATATTCTGTCAATTCAGCAATTGTGGGATTTGCACGATAGGACTTTCATTTCTTTTCATTATTTATAATATACTGTCTTGGAGTTTATTGACAAAAAAGGGGGGCAATATGTTTATTAAGCCTGAATTATACTTTGTCATAAGATGGTGTGGCACAACGATCATTGCTGATCTACAAGCTCACAATGCATCGTTGTGTGACGTGTTGTGTGCTTGCAGATCAGATTTTTGAAGCATAAATCAGGTACTAGTGCATCCCTCAGAATTCAGTTTACCCTGCAGTAAAACGTGACTTCATGCTAAACATAATGAAAAGGCTCAATTTGTCCTATAGCAACTATCTCTCATTAGAATCTAGTGTATGTAAAATGGTACTTGCTTCTGAGACATAATACATAATCCCTGTTT
This sequence comes from Protomyctophum parallelum, assembly GCF_964188405.1. NCBI lineage: Eukaryota > Metazoa > Chordata > Actinopteri > Myctophiformes > Myctophidae > Protomyctophum > Protomyctophum parallelum. Next base: position 46,246,556 of record NC_139699.1, on the reverse strand, counting down.
CCTCGCATACTGTATGCGATAAGAGGCCATGTGCATTTCAGCAAATGGCTTTTTGTCGAATTAATGGATATGGAAATGAAGTGATAGGAAAGATAAGTCAGAAAGATTTCTGAGGCTACCCATTATAAGCTGCTAATTAGAATGATACAGACCAAAACATTATTTTTTGGGGGGATTTTTGCATTTATTGATAGATTACAGTAGTTTGACAGGAAAGGCCGTCAGGCTCGGAAGTCGAACCCGCGGCACGCCGTCCGGCTGGCTTGGCAGCCTATAGGTGCCCAGACGGTTCACCTAACCGCCCAGGCCGACAGAAACATTGTTGTGCCGTGAATATTAACTTATGATATCCACGCTAGAGAGATACATTCTCTTTAGAACATGTGTTTGCTTATTGAAACACTGCGAAAACTGCCTTTCTTCGTCCTTTTTTCCAAACTCGACTACAGGAGCGGTCTTCTCAAAAACATAGAGGAAAACTTGACAGAAAAAGACTCGCTCACTGTATTAAAAAAATGAATAATAAAGGTCCTGACCTTCGTCAGTGTGCTATATATATATAGCACTTCGTCAGTACTATATGATATAGCACTGACGAAGGTCTTAGGACCGAAACGTTAGATTTTTAATTGCAGTTTGACCACAGAGCACTTTATGCGCATGATAAAATAAAAGGAAAACATGTTTTCTTAAGTCTCTGTCTAAGAGTTTTCCTTCATTTTTTATACAGTGAGCGAGTCTTTTTCTGTCAAGTTTCCCTCTTTGCTTAAAAGCCATACAGCAATAAAGCATTACATACCGTATTTTACACCATAAATGGCCAGTCTCCAGTCCAGAATGTCACAATTGACAACTCTCAACATCACTGACCTGAGGACTGACTCTCATCAGTCATGTGAGGGCAGATCTGTGTTGTAAACCCAGAGGAGTGTCTTGTAAGGTCCAACATGATGATCCTTATCACTCTTACAGATGGAAAACCTCAAGTATCTGTGTTTCAGTTTGTTAAAAACATCCAAGTGTGTCATCCACCCTGTTGAGTGCGTTAAACCTGGTTCATAACGTTTGTAATTCCGATGGTGTCGCTTGTAGATCTGCTGTTTCCATGTCATACTTTCATTGCGATTACAGTGAGCACTAACTATGAGACCTAGCAGAACATGTCTGTCTGTGTGTGTGTGTCACGCTGTAACACCACCCGCCCACCACCAGAGGGCGCATCACACACAAAGAGCACACATGCACGCACGCATGCACGCACACACACACACACACACACACACACACACACACACACACACACACACACACACACACACACACACACACACACACACACACACACACACACACACACAAAAATGTAACTTAACCCATTCTGACCTGAGATCAGATTCATACGAGGTTTCCACTGGACACACACTGGTCCTGATGAACCCATTCTGACCTGAGATCAGATTCTAGAAATGTCAGTCGTTCTTCGATTTTTCAAAAAATAGCAGACCTACAAGCTCGTATCGCGCCACTCGGTGGCGCGATATGAGCTTGTAGATCTGCTATTTTTAAATAGCTAAAGCATAACATGATGCCGACACCAAAACGGGTGCCCGGTCAGAATGGGTTAAAAAAACTTTAAAAAAAAGCACGCACACACACATACACTAAAGAAATAACTTATTTTTTTTAAAGGAGAACTTAAAAAAACCTTTAAAAAGTACGTAATTTATTATAATTGTTATTGCCATTTACGAGCTGCGTTTGCTTCCCGCGTTCACGCGTCTTACTTGTGTTATCAGCTTGTATGCCGTTGCTAGGGGTTGTTGCACGTCGATCAGTATGTTCAGGTTTTGGTACCCAGCATCGGCTGGCTGGACAATTGCGTGGGTGAAATACACTCTCCCTCCACCACACATGACTTGCCACAGTGTTAACTGACTGCAGTGTGCAGACATATTGACGTAAAACAACACCTCGCTATAATCTTCACATTACATCAACAGGCAGGGAAAACAAGTGCTGTGTGCCGACAAGTTCTCTTTCATGCAATGTTAATGTTAAATGACTCCCATTTTCAGGCATGACAGCGATTTAGTCATGAAACAGCTAAGTGCTGTAGTGTGGATGGAGAACGCTTTTGTTTCACCATTTGAAATGGAAATTAAAGGTATTGTGAATGCAGCCTGGGGCTTTGGACTGTTTGGCAGCCATGAAAGGGCTGAATATATGTTGATGACTAATGCATGGGGTGATTCTAGGGACTTTGTCGTTCAATAACAGAGAATACCAGGGTGAGTGGAAAGCAAAAACGAGAATTAAACTAGGTGCTCAGTGGAGGTCCAAAAAAGTTAAAAAAAAAGAAATACAGATGATGCTTCAAAGATCAAAGGGACTATAATGTAAAGGAAAGAGCGGCGATCCGAGACCTCAAAAAAGTTTTTTAAAAGGAGGGTGGGTATATAATCAAGGTACTTTATTCAAGTTGAAACGCGTTGGCATTTTCACTTGATGACATAGGTTAGTGTAGTAATATCCAGCAAAGACGAGATTACATATCTCTGACAGGTGAAAGCATGGCAACAAGTGTGATCAAAAAAGTAAATCAAGGCCCAGGCCGTAGCGTAACGGTCTGGGCACCGGACTGGTAATCCAGTCGCAGTGTGCCGCGGGTTCGACTCCCGGACCCGACACGGCCTTTACTGCATGTCATCCCCCCATCTCTCTCCCGTTTCCTGTCAGCCTACTGTCTGTCCCTTCAAAAATCAATAAAAGGCGTAAGCCGCAAAAAAAAATATCTAAAAACTAACTATGAGACCTAGCAGAACATGTCTGTCTGTGTGTGTGTGTCACGCTGTAACACCACCCGCCCACCACCAGAGGGCGCATCACACACAAAGAGCACACATGCACGCACGCATGCACGCACACACACACACACACACACACACACACACACACACACACACACACACACACACACACACACACAAAAATGTAACTTAACCCATTCTGACCTGAGATCAGATTCATACGAGGTTTCCACTGGACACACACTGGTCCTGATGAACCCATTCTGACCTGAGATCAGATTCTAGAAATGTCAGTCGTTCTTCGATTTTTCAAAAAATAGCAGACCTACAAGCTCGTATCGCGCCACTCGGTGGCGCGATATGAGCTTGTAGATCTGCTATTTTTAAATAGCTAAAGCATAACATGATGCCGACACCAAAACGGGTGCCCGGTCAGAATGGGTTAAAAAAACTTTAAAAAAAAGCACGCACACACACATACACTAAAGAAATAACTTATTTTTTTTAAAGGAGAACTTAAAAAAACCTTTAAAAAGTACGTAATTTATTATAATTGTTATTGCCATTTACGAGCTGCGTTTGCTTCCCGCGTTCACGCGTCTTACTTGTGTTATCAGCTTGTATGCCGTTGCTAGGGGTTGTTGCACGTCGATCAGTATGTTCAGGTTTTGGTACCCAGCATCGGCTGGCTGGACAATTGCGTGGGTGAAATACACTCTCCCTCCACCACACATGACTTGCCACAGTGTTAACTGACTGCAGTGTGCAGACATATTGACGTAAAACAACACCTCGCTATAATCTTCACATTACATCAACAGGCAGGGAAAACAAGTGCTGTGTGCCGACAAGTTCTCTTTCATGCAATGTTAATGTTAAATGACTCCCATTTTCAGGCATGACAGCGATTTAGTCATGAAACAGCTAAGTGCTGTAGTGTGGATGGAGAACGCTTTTGTTTCACCATTTGAAATGGAAATTAAAGGTATTGTGAATGCAGCCTGGGGCTTTGGACTGTTTGGCAGCCATGAAAGGGCTGAATATATGTTGATGACTAATGCATGGGGTGATTCTAGGGACTTTGTCGTTCAATAACAGAGAATACCAGGGTGAGTGGAAAGCAAAAACGAGAATTAAACTAGGTGCTCAGTGGAGGTCCAAAAAAGTTAAAAAAAAAGAAATACAGATGATGCTTCAAAGATCAAAGGGACTATAATGTAAAGGAAAGAGCGGCGATCCGAGACCTCAAAAAAGTTTTTTAAAAGGAGGGTGGGTATATAATCAAGGTACTTTATTCAAGTTGAAACGCGTTGGCATTTTCACTTGATGACATAGGTTAGTGTAGTAATATCCAGCAAAGACGAGATTACATATCTCTGACAGGTGAAAGCATGGCAACAAGTGTGATCAAAAAAGTAAATCAAGGCCCAGGCCGTAGCGTAACGGTCTGGGCACCGGACTGGTAATCCAGTCGCAGTGTGCCGCGGGTTCGACTCCCGGACCCGACACGGCCTTTACTGCATGTCATCCCCCCATCTCTCTCCCGTTTCCTGTCAGCCTACTGTCTGTCCCTTCAAAAATCAATAAAAGGCGTAAGCCGCAAAAAAAAATATCTAAAAAAAAAAAAAAAAAAAAGTAAATCAAATTCCTGGGCAGAATTTCCTCTTTTGTCAACAAAATGTTGACAAAACAGCCCCGACTATGCTTCCACCTCTCGGTTCTCCAGCATCCCAATGGCACTTAAGACTAAGCTTCAGACCTCCCAAAACAAACTAATTTGACTACTTCTCGGCCCATGGCCCACTTCCTTCCTTCCAACACATTTTGCTATAGTCTAGACTGGCTCCGGGTATAGAAGACAGAGTTAAGCAACTGAAACTGGGATTGACGTTCAAAATTGTAAACGCAGCCTTGTCCTCAATGCCCTTAATGCACGCCTGCGACGCTGCAGTAACGAGCCCGCAGGGCGAGTCCTGAAAGACGGCTAGAAGGCTTTTTCGAAACGACCTGTTGTATAATTCTCCTTCTACACCACAGCCACATAAGCGTGGAATGCCCTGACCCCCACCCTCAAAAAATTGCAGTTCACTTGCATCTATTAAAACAGGCCTGATAATACATCTTTCAGCAGGCCCAAAGGAGAGGAAATGATCGTCCCCCTTCCTTTTCCCCTCCCTGTACTACACAGTGTCATTTCTTTCCTGTGATATTGTATTTTTTTTTTTTTACCTGTGATGATATTGATATTTTTTTTTCCGGTGCTATCCCTTTTGGACGTGTTTGACTGTACTCTGTTGCTGTTTTTACATTCTGTCTAATAAACTATGCAATCAATCAATCAATCAATCAATCAAACCTTGATTCTATATCAGCCCTCTCCTCTTCTTTAAACTTTTTTGAGTGCTCGGATCGCTGCTCTTTCTTCTATACCAGGGTGAGTGCTTGTATTCTCTGTTGTTGTAAAGTAACTCTTCTAGACCCTGCATTGAAAGAGTCAGAATCGTGCACGCAAACCTTGAATAAAACGTTGCCATTCAAAACCTCTATAGAAGAAATTAATTGGCATGCATTGTTTACAAAGTTGCTGAACTTCAGACTCCACCATAGCGCGCCACGCTATGAGCTTGTAGATCTGCTATTTTTCAATAGCTAAAGCATAGCATAATGCTAACACCAAAAGGGGTTCCCGCCCAAAATGGTTTAAGGTATATAGATAGATTTTCAGTATTTTAAATATACGCAAGCTTGCATGCATGCGTGTACCTCTGTCCATCCACGGTACATATAGACATCAAATCAAAGTTTACAAAGTAAACTAGTAAAGTAACTAAAGTTTTCAAATAAATGTAGTGGAGTAAAAGTACAATATTTGCCTGATGTAGTGGTGTAGAAGTAAAAGTACTGGAAATTGGAAATACAATTTACAATTTAGGCATTTAGCAGAAATACTCAAGTAAAGTTAAAAAAATGCCTAAAAATTGTACTTAAGTACAGTACTTAAATATATGTACTTAGTTACTAAGAGGACTTGCCACTTCTGACACTCCTGGGTGGAGCAAGTTTCAACGCGTCAAAATGTGTTAAACGGTTTGGGCTATTTTCACTGAAAATACATACAGTAAAGGAAAAAAGCACTTACTTCCCTTGACACGCGTCATTGAGATCTATATTTTGCTCTGAGTTTCGTTAGTGAGATCTCGAGTTAACCCAAGAAAGTATAATCTAAAGATGCTGCGTTTGGTCATCTGATGTCCATGTCCGTTCTGAGTGGCAGTTACGCCATTGGATGCGTCTCTCAGAGACCTTTCTTTGGACATAAGTTACATCGCTGATAATTACCCGTAGGCCTAGTCCGAGGAATAAATTAAAATAAAATGTAACGCAATTTAATTACAACAGCAAACTTCAAAAGATATTTTGACAAACCTCCCGAAGTCGCAGAGCAATGACACTTATACGGTAAGATTGAGTTTATAAAGACCTATATCTCGATATGGTTCACATCTCGGGGGGGATGGACTTTTCTATATTTCTTGTACAATTTACAATTTAGGCATTTAGCAGACGCTCTTAATCCAGAGCGACTTACAATAATCAAGAACAAAAGCATGGGAATACATCACAAAAGCATTTATCATAAAACATGCGTAAGCTAAGAAAGTAACAGTGGAATATCTATATTATGAGACTATACATATAAACTATATATATATATATATATATATATATATACTACTATGCTATACATGTACTATGGCGTGCTATGACTATATACAATGCAATTATAGTGCCGTCTACATAACATGCTATAAGTCTGTATCAAATGCTATCTAAGTCTACAGAAATGCTATCTAAGGGGGTAGGGTAAGTGCTATGGGCCATGATGGAGTCTAAAAAGGTGGGTTTTCAGACTACGGCGGAAAATTGGGAGTGATGCTGCAGTTCTGACTGCAATGGGAAGTGCATTCCACAGTTTTGGCGCCAGAAGGGAGAAGAGTTTGGGACGTGTGGAGCGTTGTCCCGGCGTTTTTAGTGAGGGTACTTCCAGCTTCCCTGCGTTGGCTGATCTGAGTGCGCTGGAGGGTTTGTAGGGTTCAATCATACTTGCAAGATATGGGGGAGCCATACCTTTGGTTGCCTTGAATGCCAGCATCAGAGTTTTGTATTCTGTGCGGGCAGCGACCGGGAGCCAGTGGAGGGAGCGGATTCCTGGGTGAGGAACGGTCTAATTCGTCGTATATTATAGAGTGTGAACCTACAGGATCGAGTGACAGCTGTGATGTGAGCTTTGAACGAGAGCTGACTGTCCAGGACAACACTGACGTTCCTGGCTGTTTGGACAGACGTTACCAGGGCGTTGTCTACGGAGATAGTTAGCTCCCGCATAGGGCAGGACTTAGCTGGGAAGAAGAGAAGCTCAGTAGGCTAGCTTGTAAATGTTTTGCTTATTTTGAAGTCATTGCGGATAATTGCACAATTGCACTTTCTAAACGTTTATTTAAAATAATACAATAAAACAGACTTTCATATTAGTTTTCCCCAGGCCAGAAATGCAAAATAGAATTAACGTTTATTTTTTACTTCAAAATTAGAAAAAGTACACAGTCCGGCTCCGCCCCTCCACTCCCTCCCCTATAAAAGCAGGCACAGTGGCAGTGCCACTCTTTCTGTTCACAGACCGTAGTCACCTTAGTTTATTTTTTGCATTTATATTGTTTATTTGATTTTGGGGGAGAATTTTTGTTATCAGTCAGCAGGAGCCCTGGTCATTTTATTTTCCAGTCAGACCAAAGTATCTCTTAAATATCAAAGTTTTATTGATTTTCAAATTAGACTACGGGAGCCCTCGCCATTTTTTGTCACCTTTAGTTATAGACCAGACTATCACACAGTCTTTGCATTTATTTTGTTTATTTGTTTTTTTCCCCCCATCAGCCCAAGCACTTTGTTTTTATTCTTTATTCTCCGCCGACACGTGTTTTGACATGGACTTTGAAGAGGATTTAGACATCGACGATATCGACGACTCCTTTTTCAGCGAGTGGTGTGTGTGTGTGTGGGTGTGTGTGTAGCTCGTCGAAGTGAGTGCAGAACGACAGGAAGTCTGGGATCACAAACTTCTTCCGGAACGCCTGAGTTAACAGCACGATGTTATACTCTGTACACACCTGCGCACACACACACACACACACACACACACACACTCTGAAGCCATTCTGCCATTCTGAATGGCTGTGAGTGTGTGTGTGTGTGTGTGTGTGTGTGTGTGTGTGTGTGTGTGTGTGTGTGTGTGTGTGTGTGTGTGTGTGTGTGTGTGTGTGTGTGTGTGTGTGCGTGTGTGTGCGCACACTAGCTGCACATATTCTTAATGGCTGTTATGTATATAAGGGAATGTACATTGCTAGGCACGACAGAATTGTTGACCTATTAGCTAAAGGACAAAAGTTAATATGTTTCATCAGCTGCCAAAATGTATAAGCACTCACGTGTTTCAACTGCCATGTTCATGCACAATAATGAAAATGATGCCTTTTCAGATGTCACAGCTAATACACCAGATATTGTTGTTGTTGATGAGGACAGTAGAGAAGTGACCATTTTGGAAGTGGCATGTACATTTGACCACAGTCTGGAAGAGGCATTCCTTACCAAGGTGCTTAACTACCAGCGTCTTAAGGATGCTATTATACAGCTTGGCTACAAATGTAAACTACTTGTGTTCATATTTGGAAGCCTCGGTAATGTCCATAAATCAGTCGTGAGGGGCCTGCAGATTGCAGGCATGCCCAAGCCGAGAGCTAAGGCATCGGCAAAATTATGTTCAGTGTCTGCAATAATTGGCAGTCGCCATATATGGAGAAGGCGATGCTTTCTGTACCCGTGATCTGTATCCTGAAGCACTTGTTGTAGAGTTTCTTTCAAGCTTGCGCATCCACTATTGTTTGTGTTCAAGAAGTTCCTTGTAAAATGTGAATGCAAATAAAGTGTGTGTGTGTGTGTGTGTGTGTGTGTGTGTGTGTGTGTGTGTGTGTGTGTGTGTGTGTGTGTGTGTGTGTGTGTGTGTACTGTTGCAATGCATGCAAACCGAGAACCGTTAGACCCACCGACTTCAATGACACAGCACCACAGGGAGTTAATGAAACTCTATTCTGAATGGCTGCTATTTGTATATAAACTCTGTCACATATTCTGAATGGCTGCTATGTATATATAAGGGAATGTACACAACAGAATTGTTGACCTATTAGTGAAGGACATAAGTGGATATGTTTCAGCATCTACTAAAATGTATAACCACTCTTGTGTTTCAACTGCCATGTTCATGCGCAATAATGAAGATGCCTTTTTAGATGTCACAGCTAATTCACCAGATGTTGTTGTTGTGGTTGAAGAGGCCAGTAGAGAAGTAGGTTAATTGTTCATTCGACCACAGTCTGGTTGAGACATTCCTCACCAAAGTACCAGCGTCTTAAGGGTGCTATTATACAGCTTGGTTACAAATGTAAACTGCTTGTGTTTATACTTGGATATACTTATAACTGGAAGCCTCTGTAATGGCTTGGGAATGAGACTGCAGTTCTGATTGGAATATTGAAAGACCCAGGGCCATTGAACAAGAGTGAGATCAATGTCACGATCCATAGTCAACAGTGAACACATGACATGATAAAGGTTCACATAAATAGAGTGCCAAAAAAAACAATGTAGTGCTGCCAGGTAAACATAAAACATAGCATCTGTCTAAATAACATGCTGTCTAAATAGCAGTGTTCGTATTTGTTGTCAAGCAAATGGGCATCTTTTTAAATTTGATAGATTATTATAGAAGGAGTACAGGAGAGAGCTGCTAAGAACTAGCACTGGGTTCAGATGAGGTATACTCTGCCATACAGCAAAGTATGAATCATTCTTAAGAGGCACCAGTCTGTAGTTACAGTATTGACAAAACAATACTGTGCTAGAAGAATATTAATGTAGCTGGGAGTGGGACAGGGACGTAGCTGACCAATATCCTACTCTTAGGATATTTGTGCTGCCCCTCCTCCCGACGAGAGCGTTGCTATTCATCATGCAGATTGGCTATTTTCGCTGTTTGCGAGGACGCACACAGGGCCACTCGTTATTACGCGGCGGAGCCGAGGTGAAAATTGTTATTTGGAGGGTTGGTTTTGGCACTTTTTGGCACATTTTGTTCCCCCCCTCGCCCCTCGGCGTGTTGCCTTACTCGCGCATATAGGTAGTGACAGCACTGAGATGGGAACTATGAGAGAGTGCATGTTGCAGCTACTGTAGGCTATGCTGTTTCAGACTTTAGCTGATGTATGCTGTTTCAGACTTTAGCTGCTCTATGCTGTTTCAGACTTTAGCTGATGTATGCTGTTTCAGACTTTGGCTAGTGGCTACTGTATGCTGTTTCAGACTTTAGCTGCTCTATGCTGTTTCAGACTTTAGCTGATGTATGCTGTTTCAGACTTTGGCTACTGTATGCTGTTCCAGACTTTTAGCTGTTCTCGCCTCAATTCCTGTTTGAGCTTGTTGAATTGGGGACTGATAGTGATAGATTACTCTGTAGCTTTGTCTCATAATTATTAGAGATAATCTAATTATGTTAACATATCACACTGGTTGATGCATTCAATAATTACATTTACAGCTCATGCTAAACCAATAGTAAATGACTTAGCAAATGTGTGGCATTTAGTTTCAGCAGTTGTATTGAAAGGTTGTTGAATTGATTCATATCGTGACATTCTCTAACTCTCCCACCACCGCCGGTGATGGAGCCAGGAGGGGCGAACTCCAACTCCATCCTCGACCGCGGCGATTCGTCTTGACCTTTGGCCTTTGATCATGACCTGCCTCGACGTCCTGGGCTTTCGTCGCGACCTGTGCCTCTTTTCCGCGACGTTCCACCCGTGCGCCGTGACACCCGGCCATGACGCCCGTTCGCCGCGACGCCCGCACGTGCGTCGCGCCGGGGATAATGTAATAGGTCGCCGATGGTATTGAAAGGGTGTGGAGTGGTTTCCAGGGGTCCCAGCTCGCGGGTTTCAGGGCCACCGCATGTGCCTCTCCGACCAGTTTTTTTAAACGTTTTTCTCCAGTATGGATACTCAGGTGTCTCTTCAGATTACCTAACTCACTGAAACTCTTCTCACACTGTTTACAGTGGTATGGTTTTTCTCCAGTGTGGATACGCAGGTGATTCCTTAGATGAACTGACACACTGAAACTCTTCTCACACTGTTTACAGTGGTATGATTTTTCTCCAGTATGAATACGCTAGTGTCTCTTTAGATTACCTAACACACTGAAACTCTTGTCACATTGTTTACAGTGGTATGGTCTTTCTCCAGTGTGGATACGCAGGTGATGCCTTAGTTGACCTGACACCCTGAAACTCTTGTCACACAGTTTACAGTGGTATGGCTTTTCTCCAGTATGAATACGCTGGTGTGTCTTTAGAGCACCTAAATCACTGAAACTCTTATCACAATATTTGCAGTGGTATGGCTTTTCTCCAGTGTGGAGAAGATCAGCTAATAAACTGAAACTCTTGTCACACTCTTGACAATCAAAAGGTTTTTCTCCAGTATGGATACGCAGGTGAGTCTTAATTAAGACTAGGTAACTGACTGAAACTCTTGTCACACTGTTTACAGTCGAAAGGTTTTTCTCCAGTATGGATACGCAGGTGAGTTTTAAGATTGAATGACACACTGAAACTCTTCTCACATTGTTTACAGTGGTATGGTTTTTCTCCAGTGTGAATACGCTGGTGTTTTATTAGAGTACCTAAATCACTGAAACTCTTCTCACACTGTTTACAGTCGAAAGGTTTTTCTCCAGTGTGGATACGCAGGTGTGACTCCAGGTTACCAACCCTATTGAAACTTTTGTCACACTGCAGGTGAATATCTTCTTTCCTGTGTAACTCCACTGATGTGTCTTCAAGTCTCCCGCCTGAGCTACATTCTTGGTAAACTGTTGACGACTGTCATATTTTGGTCCACCCGTGTCTCCTTGTTTCTTGCTGGCTACAGGGCTGTTGATTTGCTGACAGGCTGTCAAAGTCATCTGTTCATTCCTCAGCGTTTGGCAGTAGAGGTCGTTGTGGCTCCTCTTCTTCACGTGTTGATGGAGGAAGGTGGAGGCACTGGCATATGGACTCTCAAAACAGGAAACCTGAGTCTGGACATGTTGTGTGCAAGTTGCAAGTTGGCACCTAGACAGAGTGCATTTCTAGTTGAATAATAATAATATATAATAATAATAATTGTAATAATAATAATAATAATAATTGTAATAATAACCATGTACCTCTCTCTCTCTGATTGCCTACGCAGAAAAGGAGACCGTATACCGTGCATCATGGCGCACGGGTGGAGCGTCGCGGAAAAGAGGCGCAGGTCGCGACGAAAGCCCAGGACGTCGAGGCAGATCATGGCCAAAGGTCAAGACGACTCGCCGCGGTCAAGGATGGAGTTGCCTGTTTCTCGATGGAGCTCGTTAACTTTTTATTGATAACGAGCACCTTATCGATCAGACTTATCGAGCCCACTATCGAGCATTTTCTATTATTTTGTGGAAAGACGGGAGACAATAAATTCTAACCAGTATTTTTTCTTCTTCAAATACAGAACTTTTCTGACAGACGAAAGGCAATTGACCAATAAAATAATATTAAAGAAACTGTTAACTGGTTAACATGTGTACCGTTACTTTAAAAGCTAAATTGTATTTACCCGGAAAGCGCTGGTTGGCAGGTATCAATGCCCTTTAAGACATGTTTGTGCTTCATGGATTATTTGTTGATCACCTCTTGTCTTGATTGTTTAAACATGACATCATGGGCCGCTATGCTCGATAACCTACCTAGAGAGGAAGAGCATATAATAAGACAAATGTTTTATTACTAGTAAAAATATATTTATATGCCAAGACATTGTTTTATTAAAGTACGATGAACCCCCAAAACCTCAAATGACAAAAAAATAGTTTACTGATCATGTGAAACATTGCTTTTAGCACAGATTCTCATTTTCTTTTTAACAGCCCAAAGGCACGTCTTTAAATAGCATATTTTCCTTTTAAAACAAAGCAAAGCAAAACCATTGAAAACATCAAGAAGAGCAAGAGAACAACTATGACTAAATTATACCTTTCTTCATTTTTTCCTCAACAGCCTTTTACTTACAATCTGATTTTTTAAAAGTTGAACTTTTTATGCAACTAATTCAAATACTCTGTGAGATGCCAGATCGGAGGTCGAGTTTTTCCTCGTCTTGAGAAACATCAAAACACCCACAAGAGAAACAATTTACAATTACAATTTACAATTTAGGCATTTAGCAGACGCTCTTAATCCAGAGCGACTTACATTTAAGCAAGAACAAAAGCATGGGAATACATCACATAAAAGCATTTATCATGAAACATGCGTAAGCTAAGAAAGTAACAGTGGAATATCTATATAATGAAACTATACATACACTATACATATAAACTATACATATTTACTACTATGCTATACATATGTACTATGGCGTGCTATGACTATATACAATACAATTATAGTGCTGTCTACATAACATGCTATAAGTCTGTGTCAAATGCTATCTAAGTCAACAGAAATGCTATCTAAGGGGTTAGGGTAAGTGCTATGGGCCATGATGGAGTCTGAAAAGGTGGGTTTTCAGGCTACGGCGGAAGATTGGGAGTGATGCTGCAGTTCTGACTGCAATGGGAAGTGCATTCCACAGTTTTGGAGCCAGAAGGGAGAAGAGTTTGGGACGTGTGGAGCGTTGTCCCAGCGTTTTTAGTGAGGGTACTTCCAGCTTCCCTGCGTTGGCTGATCTGAGTGCGCGGGAGGGTTTGTAGGGTTCAATCATACTTGCAAGATATGGGGGAGCCATACCTTTGGTTGCTTTGAATGCCACATCTAATCTTCCTTTGAAAACAAAGTAATCAAGTAAAGCCTGGTGAGGCGGCATGTTCTCTTCTTCGCGTCATCAGTGATCAGCCCACGAGGCGGGGTTGGCAAAAGGGCTTTTCTCTGTGGAGTTTGCATGTTCTCCCCGTGTCCGCTAGGGTAGGTAACCTCACTACAAAACATGCATTAATCCTGGTCTCTAAACTACCTCCCCCTGACCAGCCGGGGTGCCTGATAGAGGGGAAAAGAACTGGTCGGAATAATGTGTTCCTTCCACGTGCTACGTCCGGCCAGGGAAACTCCCCTGTCAGGTGCAAAGAAGCAGCTTGGACTACTCATGCATAGAAGGAAGCATGAGGTCAGTCCTCTGCCCCCCCCCCCCCCCCCCAGGTTGGCAGAGGAAGTGTAGCGCCCAGGATTACATTAGATAATTGACACTGGGTGAAAAAATGGGTAATAAAAAAAAGAAATAATAATAATAATAAATAAAAATAAACATCCACTGTTCAAGTGCACTTGACGAAGGCACTGAATCCACTGGAACTTATAAACAGTGTTTGTACTGGGCATCTCTCAGGTGTGTGTGGGGGGAGGGAGGGAGGGGGGGGGGCAGGTGTGCATGTGGGGCATTGCCAAAACAGAGATGGAAACGTCAACATGACTTACCCTGGTTGAAATGATCAAAAAGAGTCATTTTTTTTCCTTTCTTTCTTATTCTTTGATCACAGCTCTTGCATTGTCTTTGTCTTTCACACCTAGCCTGCCGCGTCTCAGCAGCACTTTGAAGCTTCTTCAAAATGTTTTTCTGAATATTTAATCAAAACCCAGAAGAAAAAAGGAGTGTGCAGTGAAGGTAGAGGGTTCACAGCTGGTCTTTTATCTGAAAGGTCCTCGATGAAGAACTGAGGAACCCAGAGCAACAACGATAGCACATCCTCCTCGACTTTGACACTCACATAAAGAGACAGCGGAGTAAAGAGGAAGGGAGGCTGCCGGTGGGAAAAAAGTCAATGCTCCCTGTGTTGCCATTGTCAGAGCCCAGAGAGACTGTTACAGGGCTGACAGTATGGCCCCTTTTCCACCGGTCGTTTCCCAATGGGAACCGGTTCAGTTATTTTTAGTCCATGAGCCAGAGCTCCAAAATTGAAACGTTAATTATGAATTGAGTGGGCAAAACCATAACTATATTAGATTATTATCACCATGAAATTTCCCCAATTGAGTACTTACACGAAGACAATGATTTATTGTATACATTTTAGATTTTTAAATAAATTAAATAAATATGCAAAATAGTCGAAAATATGATAAAGCTACTACTGTGGAAGGGTTATCATGTATCATTTACTTGTATTGATCCTATAAACAATTTAATATAGGGTATAGTTTTCTCACCAATTTTGGAGCTCTGGCTAAAAAGAACTGAACCGGTTCCCATTGGGAACCAACCGGTGGAAAAGGGTCTATATGAGTTATCCCACAAAGAGTAGATTCTGAAAATACTAGGGCTGTCTATCGATTAAAATATTTAACTTGATTAATCGCATGATTGTCCATAGTTAACTGTGATTAATCGCAAATTAATCGCATATTTTGTATACGTTCTAAATATACCTTAAATCAGTGGTTTTCAAGATTTTTCATATCAAGGCCCATATTTATTCTGCATTTGAGCCACGGACCACCATTTGATGACATTTAGCCTTCCAGACCCAAACTAAAGAACTGTATTGATGTTGGCCAATGGTACCATTACGAGAGATAACAGGCCATGTTGATCAAAATAAGTTTTCTAATTGTGTAGACTCACTGGGAGAGAGGGCGGGGTTCACTGACTGCCTGCATTCACATGCATGCGTCTCTCAACCATTCTGTCAAACTTCACAGTGCGTTAATCGCGCATAAAAAAAAATAGTGCTATTAAAAGGATTGTGAGTTAACTAGTTAATAGTGCGTTAACTTTGACAGCCCTAGAAAATACACAATGACAGATCGTTGCTGTCGGAGCGGAGATGTCCTTTTCAGGAAATGAGAAAAAAATAACCTGTTTTCCAATGGATACAATGTAGTTTTTATTTAGTCACAAACTCTTCATTGGTTCAACATAAAACCAGGAGACAGACTTTACCACTTTCAAAACTTTCAGAAAAATAGCCGATGTACTGTACATGCTCACAACGCGTTGCATCGCAATGTGTTGTGAACATGTAAAATTACTATTTTTGCTACTTTTTGGTGAACTTAATCGACGAAGTAGGGTATTAATTACACCAAAACTAAAAACTAAAATAGTTAAAATAAGGAGATACGTCTCTCCCCAACAGCGATGAACTATCCCGGAGAAAAGATTCGGAAAATACATAATGACAAATGTCGTTGCTGTCGGGCAGAAACCTCTTATGTCCATATTTCTACGTAGATCAATGCCCTACTTGATCATACTACACACAAAATTATAAAAAGTAGCAAATCTGCAACATCAACAACACTGCGAGAAGATGTGAGTTTTGAGCTTGTAGATCTGCTACTTTTGCAATTTGTTCATTTTAATCCTGAAAAGTAGGCCTAACAATATACTGTAGTCTCCACCAGGGATTCCGCCGCGAACATACACAGTTTCTGATCAGTTTCCTTGACTCTGCAAACCATTCAAAGTAAATAATTTCAACCTATATTAGACCACGTGGTCTATTTTGGGCTTGGCTGAAATTGAAATTTGCAGCTGAGAATGAGATATCATTTAACTGTGGGCTTGAAACTGCCTATTCAGTAGTTAAGTCCGACGTCATTTTGTAGTGCTACGTTACGTCCGGGTCCAAGTGGCACCAGCTCCCGTACGCATCTCATTGTAAATTGAATATCTAAACGCGTGAATCTTTTTACAATGATTTTTTCGAGTATGCTTCCAACTTGAGTAGAATTATTAATGTTTTGTACAAGTGTCCATGACAAATAAAATATATGATGTGGAGACAATAAAGACTATTATTATCATTATTATTGAAGGTGATAAACAGACCATTTGCTCAGTACAATATTTCGGGGGCATATTTAGAATGTGTGCAGGCTTGAGTATGTTGAATCTAGTTTGCAATTAATGAGGATTTAGTTGACACAATGAAATAAAATGGCGATAGTATTCCGTGTGGGGCAGACAGATTTGGGAGAGCAGCAGTTTAGTTGTTGCGAGGAAAGTGGTAAAATGAGACTTTCGTGGTTGTTTTCGTCTCAGATTTAGTCCGACGGAGCGGCACAGAATAACTCTATGGGCTGTATTTTGCGTGTCTTAAGTACCAGGTCTTATTACCTAACTTACGTAAACTAAAGACCTGGAGGCGTGATCAATGCTCTTTGGCCACTCAGGATAGCCAAATGGCATTGATCACGCCTCCAGGTCTTTAGTTTACTCAAGTTAGGTAACAAGTAAGACGCGCAAACGCGGGAAGCGAACGCAGCTCGTGTGTGTGTGGTTGTGTGTGTGTGTGTGTGTGTGTGTGTGTGTGTGTGCTACAGCTGCGCCCTGTGTGTGTGTGTGTGTGTGTGCTACAGCTGCGCCCTCTGGTGGCGGGCGGGTGGTGTAACAGCGTGACACACACAGACATTCAGCCCTTGCTGTCATAGTAAGTGGCCCACTGCGTTCGCAATAGTAAGTGGCTCACTGCGTTCGCAATAAGACCTGGTACTTAAGACACGCAAAATACAGCTCTGAGGGGACACAAAAGTTGGACCCGGAAGTATCTCTGGAGGGGGCGCTCACGTCACGGCTAAAATACTGAATTGTGAGCAGTCGAGAATTCTTCACTCATTTATTCAGTTTAGGAAGAAAAATGTACCGTGTCAAACTTAAGTCACATTTCTTTCTTTGTAGCTGCATGTGGTATTATTATACTGGTCTGTAATACAGCATTATAGACCCTTTGGGCTGTATTTTAACTGTCTTAACCCTTGGACTACCAATCCCAATTTTTTTGTTTGGGTAACACATTGGCATATTTTGAATTCATCATTTTAACATTAATAGAAAGATCTGATGGTTTGAACAGATCATTCAAATGCACATGGCATCTATAATGTATTCTCTCGTTTTGCCAACCGATGGCGGGAACGCACCATTATGCCGATTTTGACAAAAATAGACGAATCTGGTCAAGTCACTTCCGGTTCAACGATCGATAACATCCGGTAGTATCTTAACCCTGTGTCACTCGTTTGGCTGTCCGGAATGATAAGTTAATGCTAACTTTTTCATAACTACGGTAAGTCAAATTAAGGTCAAATCAACCCCAAAACATCGCAAAATATCCCATTTTTTACAGCGACGCACATAGAGCCGGCGCGCGTGCGCTATCGCACGGATTTCGGCCGTTTTTTGGTAAATTACATCCAACATTACCGAAATTAGCTTCGTTTAACCCCCGATAACTGACATTGATTGACATTCCGTTAATTCCGTTAACGGTAGGTTTGTAATCAGTTTTTTCCGTTAATTGTAGCCCAGGGGTTAAGTACCAAGTCTTATTACTTAACTTAGACCTGTAGGCGTGGTCAATACTCTTTGGCCACTCAGAATAGCCAAATGGCATTGATCACGCCTCCAGGTCTTAAGTTAAGTAATAAGACCTGGTACTTAAGACACGCAAAATACAGCCCTTTAAGTCTGAGTTATACTTGCGCAACACCAGCTCATACCTAAAATAGCTAATCTACAAGCTCCCGCCGCACCAGCTACTTAGTAAACAACTGGACCATGGTCTTATTCAAAAATTATTTGTGGACCTTCAGCATTTCTAGTTGAGGACCCCTGCCCTAAAACATGCATGTCAGAAAGTAACACCATTTGCACTTTAAATGAGTACATTTTACTACTTTCTGAGACTACATTGTGCGAACGCAAAAGAAGTATACTGGCCGAAGATACAGTTTAGAATTCAGAAGGCAGGATAAAGCTTAGTAACAGCCCTGGCCAACTTGCTTGCCCATTTTACAGCTACAGCCAAGGTAATGTTATGTCAGCAAGCCTTAGTGCCATGTTTTCACATCAGGTTGAAGCATTAACTCTTCTTTAGTGACCTATAAGCTGCATCAGCCCCGCAGATAGAATCCTCACATGGAACTCAAGACATGATCCTATTACCGCAGTATTACACATTCTTCACCAGCTAAAATCGATTACAAATAGAAGTCCTGCTTCTACTAAAGTTGCAAGGCATTCAATGCGTGCGTGCGTGCGTGCTTGACTTGCAAGAGAAGCCATGTTAATCAGCACTAGAAAGAAGTGCAAAGTAATCACTGGATAGAAGAGCATGCATGCAGACTGGACATGTGCACTAAAGATCATGTTTGATGTCCCAAGCCTCCCTAAAAGGAGAGGGGTTTCCATGAAAACATCCCAGCTACCCTTCTTTGCAACCAGCTCAAACAAATGCATCTGGTGACCGGAGAGTTAAAGGAGGTCTCTCATGGGAGTAAGTAAATGTAAATGTATACTGCCAGGCTTTTGCCTGGCTGTGCATGCATCTATGTATTGTAGTTTTCTTGGCTTACCTCTTGTCCTACATGTGTAATGCATTAGTTCTGAACTAGGTGACGACCCAGAGTGCTTCATAACTTTGACTTGATTTGACGAGTGTGTGACAGCCCCAGGGCCAAGTGTAATTGTAATTAATTGTCTTCAAACAACAAGGAAATGCATAGAAAACTGGAATGTAGCTGTTATTATTACTGTTTCTCAAAGCCTACAAAACATTGTAAAAGTTGCATATTTAAGGCTATTTTCATGCATGCATGTATTTATTTTGCATTGAATAGCAATGTCCTGTATTTTAGTGAGATACTTTGTTCATCTGTATTCAGATGGTGAACACATGATCCACGATGCAGAACCATGCTTCCCAGTCAGCTGCTGTATGTGTGGCATGTCAGCCACTTTGCTCCTTGGAATTCACTCACAATCTCCTCTCCTCGATCCTCTCCTCGGCATCACTACTATGCTTTTGTTTTCCCTACATTAGCATATAGACTCTCCGCTGATTGTACAGTAGTGACAATCACTGACCACTAGTGAACTTACAGGATGTTCTGGAAAAACGTCTGGGTTTCCGAGGCTAGATGTTCTCTGACAAAAGGGAAAACCGTCACCAATGGATTTGGCTGTCATCATGTGGGTGGCTCTGCAAATATACTGAAATTAGCAATAGCAAGATTGACTAAAAATAGCAACCATGTTGACCTGACCAGATGTATAATCAATTTACATTTAGCATGTAGCACTGCCAAATAAAATTCATTAAGGATTTATTTTAAAGTGTCATTTAAAAGAGCATGGCTTAAAATATGCATTGAACACTATATCCATCCTTATGTGTAATGTCCTATTTTCTTTGAGAGGTATCTGTTTTGTGTTTGTTTATGTTTTGGAGGGTCAATGTCGGGAGGAGTTTGATTGATTGACAGGCCGTGACGCTTCCGTGATTTAAACACACGGAAGTCGCCGGCTCTAGAGACTTGTGGAGACAGAGACACAAACGACCAGGGAGTCCACGTGAGACCTGATCGTGTTTGCAGTGTAAACTGTCTGTATGCTATTCGGTGGAATATAGCCAAGGCCACCAACTCACCGTTGACAGGAGTAACCCGGCCGGGAACCGTCATCTGCTCCGGTCAGAGTTTCGTTTGTCTGATTGTTTGTGTCCCCAGCGAGGAATGCTGCTTGTCCGTTGGGAGGACCGTGGATTTACCGTTGGATTTGTTTACGTTCGGGGATCACCACGTTTGGATTAACTGTATTATTTCGGGTTGGAGCGTCAGGGAGACGCGTGGCTATTTCATGGAACGATACGAACAATAACAATAGAGTGAGCGTGCGTGAGAGGCCCGGTGCGTGCGGTTCAGACATAAGGACAATATTTAACCTGTCATGAATTCTATGTAACTGATTGTCAATGAGTTTATATTGCATATAGATAAACTATTCATCTCAGACGTATTTCTGTGTTGGAGTCAGTGGTTTACATTGCATGCTACCTGGTTGAAACTTAGCAATTTTATCTATAAAGGAGGATCATTAATACCTCGTGATTTTATTAACTGTGATAGAAATATCTGACCGTTACAAGCATATGTTTTTTTTAATAAAGAAAAGAAAACTGGGGCACCAACTTTTTCTGCTTTTAACCACATTAATATGCACTTTGATATAAGGCATGCAATCGTTCAGTATAATCAAACTCCCCTCCATGTTCTAAAGCCATACATGTCTTACAACTGGTCCATAGGGCATTTATTGAATAGAGAAATTGTATGTAGCCTACTGTTACACCCAATGTGATTGTGGAATTGGGCTTCACAGCCAGCTTAAACTCTTTCTTGCAAAGTATCCTCCAAGGAGCATGCAGGCAGGTGTTATTACAAGAAAGTATAAAACTGAAACACAAAAATACAAAAAGCACTACAATTAACATAACATGCACGTTATTGTCACGTGTGACACTACAACAGGTAAGCATGGCTAAGTAATAAGTAAAGCTGCATCCTCACCACATACTGTACAAACAGGTTATTTCAAGGTAGGCCTAAGCCTGAACTTCCACACTGCCCTCCCATACATCAAACATGACATGCAACTTTGCAAGAGTAGAACATATGGCACAATAACTCCCAATATACATTGTCACAATGTTGGATAATACTTACTTATTTTGCCACTTAAAGGGGTAGAAACAAACTGATGGCTTGGGATCATAACAGTACTCAGAAACTATCGTGCTGGTTGTTTACATGGGGAAAAAGGGGGACTATAGTCTCTCACTTCCTGTAACCTATATTGACCATATGCACACCCCGGGTATCTTGCCAGCAAGGTGGTGACTCGCTGCAATTCTCCATTGACAGCCCATACATAGATAGATAGTTTATTTGTCTCTGTCATGGTTTATCCAACAGTATTACATACAAAGAAAATGGGTTGACATGATACAATTGACCGAAAAGGAAAGGGCTGAAGCCGAAGCTTATGCCCACCTTTTTCTCATAGAAGGAAACAAAGACTGAATAAAGAAATCCGTTTTCAACATTGCTGCATTTCTAATAAAAAAGGATTAAACTAAATCATGTGGAAAGAAAAAAAAAATCAAAACAATCTGATCAATCGACAGAAAAAGCTGCCCTACAGGGTACTTGGGCTGAGAACCTCTAGTGAAGGAAGACCCTCAGACCAAGCTCTGACTAGACAATGTGTCTCCACACAAAATCTCCATAGCAGTCGAATAAACACAGTGACCAAAATGTATAATTATTATTGACATAGAATATTGCAAATATGGACTGTCCACGAGACCACCAATTGCAAATATGGACTATCCATGAGACCACATATGTTTTTGAGTGGTGCAACCACTCCAAGGAACAGCAATATCCGTGTTAACCTATGTGACTATGTCACTTTAGTACCAGTAGGGGCGCTGTTGTGCCAGAAACAGAGAGAGATAGTGCTGCACTGTTGACTGCTAATGAGAGAGAGAGAGAGAGAGAGAGAGAGAGATGAGGGAGGGAGGGGGTAGGGGGAGAGGGGAGTTGCACCACTCAGTTCACACAGGTGTGATCAGTGTCACTGCAAGACAAGTCTGTGTTCTTGGATGGCCATTATTACTTAAGCCCTACACACAATGTAACGCATTATTGTGAGTTCATTAGCTTATTTTTCTTAGAATAAAGGCAGTGGCTTACAGTATGATTATGTCACAAGGGCTAGTGTATTGTTAAGCCAACCAGCTGAGCAGTGACACTCAGTGACATTGTTCTTTCTTTTATGGAAAATGTAAAAACTAAAGTAGTAGTAAAATGCTAATCATGTAAAACCATTAAATCAAACGAAATAAATAAATATGAAATTATATTTGTGACAGAGCAGCCTCTGTCAGAGTAATGTAATGTACAATATACATTCATTGTATTGTTGCTGTATATTGCTGTATATATATAACGGGTTGATTCTCAGTCCCACAGAAGGTGCACATTCTGCTGTGACATGTGAATTAATACTTGTGTTTATCTATGCAGATGCTGTAGTTGGGAAGCTGCCTTGATGGCCTGAAGAGAGCTCTGATTGCTTGTGTTGTTAAATGCCTTGTGATTCGCTGACTGCTTAGCCAGGGGTGGAGTCAGGAGTCTATATAGAGGGGAAATGGCTCAGTAGTGTTTGTGCTGCCATGGGGAGAGGTTGACACCAGTACCTCTCTGTTCACAGTTAAGTTGTGTTATGTTGTTTGAGTTGTTTTGAGTTCTTTCTTTTCTTTTTTATTCACTATGTTGTCCAGGCCTGGAACTTAATTAAAACGTATCTTCACCTGCAAGTCTGCCTCCTGTCCAATATGTCATTTTAAAGGTTTTATTACTGACAAACAGCCGATCCACAATCCCACTTGGTAACAATTGGTGGCAGTGGTGGGATTGTAAAGCCTCCCAGGAGGAATTGTCAGTAGAAAACCTAAAATGGCTGGACGAGGGCGCGGTAGCAAACCATTACGACCTACCCGGAAAAACGCTGTGCAGATGACAGAAGAGGGTGAGGAGTCTGAGGAGGAGCCTGAGGAGGAGCCAGAGGAGGAGCTGGTGGCTGGGGCGAGTGGGGGAGGGGCCACAGCATCAGATGGATCCCAATTAGTGGCGGACCAGCACCTGGTGCTACACCCAGATCCTTCAGTAAAGCCAAAGGGGCCACCTGAGAAAATCCTTCCAACTAAGTTAAGTACTACTCCTTCACAAGGGGACCTTCCTTTTGGGCAACAATTTATGAATGAAATGAGACAATTCATGTATAGGCAACAAAGAAATGAGAAAATGTTGTTTGATGGGCTTGAAGATCTGAAATTTGTTGTATATCACAAACCCAAACAGGATAGGGGGACTGATGACCCAGCTGGTCACCAGAGTCCCTATGATCTGCCAGCTCAACAACACCAGCAGCCCAGCCGATGGACAACGCCGACACATGCTCAGCCGGAGCAGCAGCCCATCCGCCGGTACGACGGGGCCCGGATTCCAGAATTCAGTGCCGGTGAAGACGTGGAAAGCTTCTTCATCCGCTTTGAGCGCATCGCCAGGACATGGGGGTGGAACCATGACGAGTGGGCTCCTCGTGTGGTCACCCTTCTCACCGGTAAAGCATTGGAGGCCTATGCCAGCATGGACGAGCAGCGTTCTCACCTCTATTCAGACATCAAAGCTGCTGTCCTTGCCAAATACAACGTGACCGAAGAGACCTACCGCCAACGTTTCAGATCTACTAGTATCCCAGCAGGAGAGTCGACCAGGGAGACCTACAATAGGTTGAAGGGACTCTACAGGAGGTGGATGCGACCAGAGACCAAGACGAAGGAGCAGATGGCCGAGGCATTGATCCTAGAACAGTACCTGCGTGTTCTCCGCCAAGATGTCCGAACATGGGTAAAAGAGCATCAACCACAGACGGGAGAGGAGGCGGCAAAGCTGGCCGAGCAGTATCTGGCGGTACATCCGGAGCCACCTCGTGAGCCAAATCGTGAGCCTTCTCGGCACAACAAGGTGACTGTGGGTCAAGTTAAATCAGAGGGTGTTAAAGGTGATGCGGTTCTTCCCAAGTACGATACAGGGGGCGGGGCAAGGTCTAAAAATGGGACATTTATCTGTTTCTATTGTCATCAACCAGGGCACAAAGCAGCTTTGTGTCCGCTTAAGAAACCTAAAGAGGTTAATATGTGCTATGTTCCTAGACCAGCAATTCAACCCACTATGCAAATTGCTAGTTCAAAATCTCCATATGCAACCTCAGTTCTTGTTAATGGGCAGGTTGCTAATGCACTGTTGGATACCGGTAGCTCCCAGACACTGGTGAAGGCAAAGTTTGTACATAAGGAGTCTTTAAACTTTGAGAACCTAGTAGGTTTGGGGTGTGTTCATGGGAAAGAACAAATGTATCCTACTGCTGTTGTGAATATTGGGGTGGAGGGCCAAACATACATGATGATGGTGGGGGTGGTTGATCAACTGGCTTATGATGTAATTTTGGGGGAGGATCTACCAATTCTAACTAACCTTGTTCAGGCTGTGTCAAAGTCATGTGCTGTGGTTACTAGGTTTCAGGCCAAGGGTTTGCAATCCCTTCCTGATATACATCAAAGTATGTTTGAAGGTGGTACAAAGGTTAGGAATTATAAAAAGCAGCGTCGCCAAGCATGTGGGGAAGGCCAGGGTGCAGGATCCAGTCCCAGTTGCTCCAGATCCTGACACCACTCTGCTGGACCCACAGTGGCAAATACCTGACAACGTTAAGGAGCTACAGAGAGCAGATCCTTTGCTTCAACCTTTGTTTGATAAGGTATGTGAAGTAGATGGTGAACCTGTTAAAGCAGCTAATTTCATTGGTGATAAATACATTCTCAAAAATGAGCTTTTTGCATACAGAGAGGTTCCACAAGCCTCAACTGGTTTTTCACCTTTTGAGTTGGTTTATGGCAGGCAGGTTAGGGGGCCCCTGGACGTACTCAAGGAGGGTTGGGTGGCTGGAGAGCCAGCCCAGTGCAGCGTTGCCTCATACATCCTCCAGATGCGAGACAAGCTGGACCAGATGAGAGAGATGGCCCAAGAACACCTGAGAGAGGCCCAAACCAAGCAAAAGGTGTGGTATGACAAACATGCCAGAGAGAGAGAACTGAAACCTGGGCAGAAGGTACTGTTACTGCTCCCATCCGGTACATCTAAGTTACTTGCTAAATGGCAGGGCCCTTATGTTGTGTCTAGAAAAGTTGGACCAGTAACTTATGAAATCCTGTGCCCTGAAAGGAAACGCCAAAAGCAGATTCTGCATGTCAACCTGCTGAGAGAATTCAAGGAGAGGGCTGTGGCCCCAGCTGCCAAACCAGTGATGATGGTGCAGGTAGCAGAGGATGGAGATGATGAGAGTGACATGGAACCAGTTCGACCACAAGGGGGTGCCATCGAACCTCCTGAACATCTGAGTGGGGAGCAAAAACAACAACTGGCCCAGGTACAGAAGTCATTCATTCCCCTCTTCCAGGAGACACCAGGTCTCACAGAGGCTATCAGCCATGACATAATTCTGAAGGTCCCTACACCA
This sequence comes from Protomyctophum parallelum, assembly GCF_964188405.1. NCBI lineage: Eukaryota > Metazoa > Chordata > Actinopteri > Myctophiformes > Myctophidae > Protomyctophum > Protomyctophum parallelum. The sequence continues at coordinate 46,220,704 of NC_139699.1, read as the reverse complement.
ATCCGGCAGAGGCCCTACCGTGTTCCTGAGAGAATGGTGGAGTCATTGAGGAATGAAATAGCAACCATGTTGGAGATGGGTGTCATAGAGCCTTCAAAAAGCGAGTGGTCAAGTCCTGTTCTTTTGGTGCCTAAGAAAGATGGAAGTGTTCGATTCTGCACAGATTTTCGTAAGTTGACCCAGGCGAAAAATAAATATATTTATTCCATACTTAAGTACACTTTTAGCACAGAAAGTATGTTAAATGTATACTTGTAGTGTCTCTAATCATATTAATAGTACATTTTTGCTAAATATAATATAAGTGAACATAAATTAATTTGTGATTTAGTACATTTGTGATAAGTGTACTAAATGAGAAATATATTTCAAATAGTATGAAAGTATGCTTTTCATGAGTGCATTAATTTTATGTTTACTTTTGTCTAACTTAAATACATATAATCACAAATACATTTGTGATTATTATATTTTAAGTACTTTATCAATATATTCACAACAAGTTCTCCTGAACATGCATTTATTGTAAGATGTACTTTAATTATAATAATTAAAAATATATTGGTGATTATTATATTTTAAGTCCATTAGCAATATATTTATAGCAAGTTCTCCTGAACATGCATTTATTGTAAGATGCACTTTAATATAATAATTAAAAATACATTTGTGATTATTATATTTTAAGTCCATTAGCAATATATTCATAGCAAGTTCTCCTGAACATGCATTTATTGTAAGATGTACTTTAGTATAATAATAAAAAATACATTTGTGATTATTATATTTTAAGTCCATTAGCAATATATTCATAGCAAGTTCTCCTGAACATGCATTTATTGTAAGATGTACTTTAATATAATAATTAAAAATACATTTGTGATTATTATATTTTAAGTCCATTAGCAATATATTCATAGCGAGTTCTCCTGAACATGCATTTATTGTAAGATGTACTTTAATATAATAATTAAAAATATATTTGTAGATTGTATTTTTTAAATGCACTCTTAGCATATTTTAAGTAAATATATTTGTAGATTGTATTTTTAATACATTATAAATACAATACAAGTATAAACTTTCAGTATATTAAGTTTAAGTACTAATGTGCTATAAATACTGCCAGGTGAAATGGGAGTGGCTAGAGGAAGTCCATTTCCCAGCATACACTGGGGCGCCAAGGACCGTGTGTTATTGTTCTTATTTGTGTTATTATTTGAATATTAGAATGTATACTGGAGTTATGTTATGGGTAATTGTGTTTAGGGTTTTGTTGTGGAGTTATTTGGTGATTTATGTTGTTTTATGTGATTTGTTAGTAAAACCATGAATCTAAATGTCTGTTGGTTTGATCAGTCCCTCTCCCCTTTTCCCATTCATATGTATAGTAACATGGTTGCTCCAATTAAGAGTTATATATGCAAATATATGCAAATTTATACTTTTCCGAAGTATATATATAATATATATATATACTTTGGAAAAGTATAAATTTGCATATATATTATATATAATGCTTAAAATTTATTTGGAGTATAAAAGTCATTAATTTGAAGTATACGTACTATCAAATATATTTTAAGCACATGAGTTTGTAATGTTATTATATTAACACATTGGTAGTATATTTTAAATGTATTTATTTATATACTATACAAATACACTATAAATATAATATAAGTATGCTTTTCACTCATCGGAAAAAGTATACTTGGGATACTGGAAGTATATTTTCAATTTAACACTATTGTTTTGTCAGAAAAGGGTTAAAAAGTATAGAAAAAATATATTTAAGATATGTTTAAGTAGATCTGATAGTGTATTCGAGATAACAAAGTATATTTTAAGCACATTAGTTCATAATGTTATTCTATTAACACATTGGTAGTATATTTTAAATGCATTTATTTAATACTTGATATACACTCGATATATTCGAAAATACACTATAAATATAATCTAAGTATGCTTTTCAAAAGTATACTTGGAATACTGGAAGTATATTTTCAATTTAACACTATTTTTTTGGTCACAAAAGGGTTAAAAAGTATAGAAAAAATATATTTAAGATATGTTTTAGCACATCTTAAGTGCAACTTAAGTATAAAAAGTACAACTTAAGTAGTTTCAAAATAGCACAATTTAAATTCAAATAGTTTCAAGTACAAATAAGTACATTTAGTATACTTTAAAAAAGTATACTAAATATATTTCTTTTTCGCCTGGGGAACAGTGTTAGCTGTTTTGACTCTTATCCAATGCCTAGAATCGATGAACTGCTCGAACGGTTAGGCAAAGCCAAATACATGACCACATTAGACCTTTGTAAGGGTTACTGGCAAATCCCACTCACTACTGCTTGTAGACCTTATACCGCCTTTCGGGCACCTACTGGTTTGTATCAGTACACAGTGATGCCATTTGGTCTTCATGGGGCACCTGCTACATTTCAGAGACTCATGGACAATGTTCTAGCTGATTGTGGCCAATATTCAGCATCATATCTTGACGATTGTGTCATTTTCAGTGAGTCATGGCAGGAGCATCTCCAGCACCTTGAGCAGGTCCTCCAGAGACTTCAGAAGGCGGGGTTAACCCTCAACCAAAAGAAATGCTCATGGGCACAGGAGGAGGTAACATACCTGGGGTACCGCATCGGGCATGGCCAGATCAAACCGCTGGTGGAGTAGTTGGAGACCATTAGAGGGATACCCAGACCGCAAACCAAGAGGCAAGTACGGTCATTCCTTGGTCTGATTGGCTGGTACAGAAGATTTGTGCCTCATTTTGCCACAATCGCTACGCCGATAACTAATCTCACTAAGAAGACTGCTTCGTCCCACCTTCCGTGGACTGACGAATGTGAAGAGGCCTTTAAAAAGTTAAAGGAGCTATTATGTCAAGATCCTGTTCTGAAGAGTCCTGATTTCAATGACAATTTTCTTGTACAAGTGGATGCCTCTGATGTTGGCTTAGGTGCTGTTCTAGCCCAAGGAGAGCCTGGAGAAGAGAGGCCCATTCTGTTCCTGAGCAGAAAGCTGTTTGACAGAGAAAGGAAGTACTCTACTATTGAGAAGGAGGGACTCGCCATAAAGTGGGCAGTGGATTCTCTTAGGTATTATCTGCTCGGACGGGAGTTCACTCTTCAAACCGACCATCGAGCCCTGAAGTGGATGCACTCAATGCAGGGTCAAAACTCAAGAATATTGCGCTGGTGTCTGGCTCTTCAGCCATACCGCTTTACAATTGAGTACTGTCCAGGGGGTCGAAACATCATAGCTGACTATCTGTCACGTTTACCAGGTATGCACAACCCAGAAGGAGAGGGGGTAAGAAATGTGACAGAGCAGCCTCTGTCAGAGTAATGTAATGTACAATATACATTCATTGTATTGTTGCTGTGTGTATATATATATATATATATATATAACGGGTTGATTCTCAGTCCCACAGAAGGTGCACATTCTGCTGTGACATGTGAATTAATACTTGTGTTTATCTATGCAGATGCTGTAGTTGGGAAGCTGCCTTGATGGCCTGAAGAGAGCTCTGATTGCTTGTGTTGTTAAATGCCTTGTGATTCGCTGACTGCTTAGCCAGGGGTGGAGTCAGGAGTCTATATAGAGGGGAAATGGCTCAGTAGTGTTTGTGCTGCCATGGGGAGAGGTTGACACCAGTACCTCTCTGTTCACAGTTAAGTTGTGTTATGTTGTTTGAGTTGTTTTGAGTTATTTCTTTTCTTTTTTTATTCACTATGTTGTCCAGGCCTGGAACTTAATTAAAACGTATCTTCACCTGCAAGTCTGCCTCCTGTCCAATATGTCATTTTAAAGGTTTTATTACTGACAAACAGCCGATCCACAATCCCACTTGGTAACAATATTGTTGTGTAATATTATGGTACAGACCAGTCAGGTAAAATCATGTCTTGAAGTTGTGTATGCTCATATACTGTAGAATATTGACATAAATAAGCAACAATATCTCATGGATATTGTTGTAGAAAGTAACTCTCTACACATCCAAAACAAGCTTTCAACTCTCAATGGTTTAAGACAAGGGAAACGGTTTAATTAAATGCACCCAGAGAGTTTATTCTGCAGACCTCAGACATCCACAGTTCCACACATTCAGTAATTATTCTTAATTAAAATAAAACCGCTTTATCTTGGCTCATGCTCATTTCAGTCCTGGGAAGAAAGGTCAACTTGCCATTATAGTGTGGTTTAATCCATGACATCAAGAGGCTTATTAGTTTAATCCAGTGGTTTTCATCCATTTTCAGGGAATGAGTGAGTTTTGCACAAGTCAGTGCATTGTACAGTACATGGGATTAAGGTGCAAGTGTCCGTGCGTGTTGACATGGGCCCTGTATCATCCCTATTCTGGACATGTCGTCATGGGGTGTCAGTGGCTCAGGAGGTAGAGCTGCCCAGGCGAAAAATAAATATATATTTTTAGTAAACTTTTTGCATAGAAAGTATGCTAAAAGTATACTTGTACTGCCTCAAATCATATAATAGTAAAAAAAATCCAATTTATATTTAGTAGGCCTACAATAGTAATTGAGAATGCAGAAATTACATTGAGAATGCATTTGAAACCTGGGCACTAAGGCCCGGAAACAGAGCCAGACTACGCCTACAAACCCTCCCGCGCACTCAGATCAGCCAACGCAGGGAAACTGGAAGTACCCTCACTAAAAACGCCGGGACAACGCTCCACACGTCCCAAACTCTTCTCCCTTCTGGCTCCAAAACTGTGGAATGCACTTCCCATTGCAGTCAGAACTGCAGCATCACTCCCAATCTTCCGCCGTAGCCTGAAAACCCACCTTTTCAGACTCCATCATGGCCCATAGCACTTACCCTAACCCCTTAGATAGCATTTCTGTTGGCTTAGATAGCATTTGACACAGACTAATAGCATGTTATGTAGACAGCACTATAATTGTATTGTATAAGTCATAGCACGCCATAGTACATATGTATAGCATAGTAGTAAATATGTATAGTTTATATGTATAGTGTATGTATAGTTTCATTATATAGATATTCCACTGTTACTTTCTTAGCTTACGCATGTTTCATGATATTGATAAATGCTTTTATGTGATGTATTCCCATGCTTTTGTTCTTGCTTAAATGTAAGTCGCTCTGGATTAAGAGCGTCTGCTAAATGCCTAAATTGTACGCCACTATGGGAATTTTACCCAGAGAATATATGTACAATACAGGTTGCAAGCCCACTGGGCAAAGATAAGAAGGGGAGCAGAGACGTGCAGGGGCCACAGGGGCTGGGAGTGGGCCTGGGGCCAGGGGTCCAGGGCCTGCAGGGGCCACAGGGGCTGGGAGTGGGCCTGGGGCCAGGGGTCACAGGAGCTGTGAGTGGGCCTGGGGCCAGGGGTCCAGGACCTGCAGGGGCCACAGGGGCTGGGAGTGGGCCAGGGCCTGCAGGGGCCACAGGGGCTGGGAGTGGGCCTGGGGACAGGGGTCCAGGACCTGCAGGGGCCACAGGGGCTGGGAGTGGGCCTGGGGCCAGAGCCTGTAGGGGCCACAGGGGCTGGGAGTGGGCCTGGGGCCAGGGGTCCAGAACTGGAATGGAAACTGAATTCCCAGGCTGGGGCCGAGTGGGCCTGGGGCCAGGGGTCCAGGACCTGCAGGGGCCACAGGAGCTGGGAGTGGGCCTGGGGCCAGGGGTCCAGGACCTGCAGGGGCCACAGGAGCTGGGAGTGGGCCTGGGGCCAGGGGTCCAGGGCCTGCAGGGGCCACAGGGGCTGGGAGTGGGCCTGGGGCCAGGGGTCCAGAACTGTAATGGAAATGGAAACTGAATTCCCAGGCTGGGGCTGGGGCCACAGGGGCTGGGGCTGGGCCAGCTGGCACTATGCACATTGGTCCAGGTGTAAAATAGAAGTAGAAAATGAAGTCCTGGGGTACCCTCCCGTTGAACCCCACGGCCAGGGGCCTTGAAACTGCTGCTTTACGGTTCAACATGGTTTGTCTCAAATTAAGAGGGCCACACTAGGCCATGACGTCATGCTCTGGTCCATAAACACCGCATGACACCGAACCGGAGCCGAAGGGCACCACATGCAGTCGGCATACGAGGCCATGACTCGAGGCGCCATGCCACACTGAACCATCAGCAGCTAATGGCAGACAAGGCCTTAAGCCTACGACATGTGGGGGGGAAGAAGCAGCCTATCCCAGGTAATCTGGGATTCCCACTGTCAATGCCTGCCCATCAATGAGTCTCTTGTTGCACCTAGACCCATCTCCAGGTGGAGCGAAATTCCTTCACGACGGACGACGTACGTCGCGACGTATATTTTTCCGTCGCAACGTATATTCGAGTACGTCCTGGCGTAAATATCAATTCGTCCCGGCAGAACGGACTCGTCGCGGCTATATCTACCCGTTTGCGACGTAATAAGTTGACTATTATTTTCCGTCGCGCCAGAACGGGACTCGTCGCAGCTATATCTACCCGTTGTGGCGTGAGCTGGACTCGTCACGGCAGAACGTGACTCGTCGCGACTATATCTACCCGTTTGCGACGTGCGCCTCGCCGGTCCGGTCTCCAGGCGAGCCTGCGTCCTTCATATATATTTTTTTCTGCTCTCGTTGGACTTAACTTTAAAAGTCCAATGGAACACCTCTTTGTAACGGGCCGCTGTAGCATAGTGGTCTAATCCCTCGCCTCTCTATTCTTTTTTGCTGAGGACGCTGGTTCAATTCCCGCTCGCGGCAGACCAAAATTATTATATTTTAGACAGACACACAGACAGACAGACAGACAGACTGCCTGTCTGCCTGCCTAATGTATTGTAAATAATGTATTCATTCCATACGGCTATTTTTTTTTAATATAAAAACTTTTGTCTTTCGCGCGATTCGAACCAGCGTCGTCAGCACCAAAATATTGAGAGGCGAGTGATTAAACCGCTAGACTACAGCGGCCATACGTTACAAAGAAGTGTTTCATTGGACTTATAAAGACAATAGCACCCAGCTGCAGTCTCGCAAGGGGAGGGACCGGAAGTGCTTTTATTTCCGGCTTCCACGTGCACAAGCGCACATACACGCACGCGAAATATAATGCGCGTGCACGACACGCACTTGCTGGTGCGCGCTTAAATGCCGGGTGTATATAGTACCATCTGTGCTTAAACATAATTACGTGGTCGGTTTGGAAAAGTTTGAAGTAGTTTGTTGTAGGTAATATTTTAATTGAAAGCTTATTAGTTGGTGGTATAAGTGTGCATATTTGAAGAAATGCAAATCTAACAATAATAAAATGATATGCAATAATAGGCTAGGCCTATATGGTCGATTATAACATAATGATATCAAGGCATTTAAGTAATGTAATAAGTTGCTATAACCCCGTACCCCTGTCCCACACACACCATGTCCAGACCATAGACCACAGACACACGACCATATGCATTTAATTTACTATGAAAACCTGCATTTCCCGTCAGTCAGTCAGTAAGTGTGTCATGTCACGCCTCGTGTCATGCCTCCATATATGGTCACGCCTCATGACACGTCACACCACCATATATGGCCGTTTCCATATGATATAAGATCCCGACACTGACCTCATCAAACCCTGGATAGCCATACATTGAAAAGACTGGATCATCACCTAGATCTCCATATATGGAGCTGAGGCGGCCAGCAACTCTACATCTGACCTCATAATGTAATAATCAGCTCATAATGTAATTAAAAGACGAGCACATAACTTAATAGATTTTTCTATAATGTAATAATGTGTTACATTAAGAACCTCCACATAGGCGACTCATACTGTAATAAAACTTCATAATGCAATAATGTCTTTATAATGTATGAGCTGATTATTACATATTGCATTATATTTCGCGTGCGTGTATGTGCGCTTGTGCACGTGGAAGCCGGAAATAAAAGCACTTCCGGTCCCTCCCCTTGCGAGACTGCAGCTGGGTGCTATTGTCTTTATAAGTCCAATGAAACACTTCTTTGTAACGTATGGCCGCTGTAGTCTAGCGGTTTAATCACTCGCCTCTCAATATTTTGGTGCTGACGACGCTGGTTCGAATCGCGCGAAAGACAAAAGTTTTTATATTAAAAAAAAATAGCCGTATGGAATGAATACATTATTTACAATACATTAGGCAGGCAGACAGGCAGTCTGTCTGTCTGTCTGTCTGTGTGTCTGTCTAAAATATAATAATTTTGGTCTGCCGCGAGCGGGAATTGAACCAGCGTCCTCAGCAAAAAAGAATAGAGAGGCGAGGGATTAGACCACTATGCTACAGCGGCCCGTTACAAAGAGGTGTTCCATTGGACTTTTAAAGTTAAGTCCAACGAGAGCAGAAAAAAATATATATGAAGGACGCAGGCTCGCCTGGAGACCGGACCGGCGAGGCGCACGTCGCAAACGGGTAGATATAGTCGCGACGAGTCACGTTCTGCCGTGACGAGTCCAGCTCACGCCACAACGGGTAGATATAGCTGCGACGAGTCCCGTTCTGGCGCGACGGAAAATAATAGTCAACTTATTACGTCGCAAACGGGTAGATATAGCCGCGACGAGTCCGTTCTGCCGGGACGAATTGATATTTACGCCAGGACGTACTCGAATATACGTTGCGACGGAAAAATATACGTCGCGACGTACGTCGTCCGTCGTGAAGGAATTTCGCTGTCTCTCCCCAACACACCACCAGGCAACCACAACAAAGCCAGCTACTCTGATGGCCGGGTGTGGCTCCCCTTTATTCAGTCAGCAGCCAGGTGTCACAGCTGTCCTGAATATGGGTGATTGGGGAGTCACATCACATGTCTAGGAAAGCTCAACTCAATACACATTGTAATTATATTTTTGCTAAATTATTATCGGAAAAAGTATACTTGGGATACTGGATACAACTTCAGTGGTTTCAAAATAACACCATTTAAATTCAAATAGTTTCAAGTACAAACAAGTACATTTAGTATACTTTCAAAAAGTATAATAAGTGTATTTTTACCGCCTGGGTGCCTCTTTGGAATTGGAAGGTTTACGGTTTAATTGATCCCTGCATGGCTCTTCCTAGCTTAGTGTTGAAGTGTCCTTGAGCAAGACACTGGACCCCTAACTGCTCCAAACATATCTACCAAAAGTATCTAAGGCCATAACTAGCCATGAAGATAAATATTACTCTTGAGCATTGCCCTCTTCAAAGCTTTAATTTGTGCACCTCGGTAAACTATGTCAAAGAGGATATAAGTATAACATCTATCCTTGACTCCTCATTTATTTCGTAAACATAAATATCAGTGCCAGAAATTGGTTGAAATTTTGTCCTGCATGTTAGTTTATGTATTTATGGTGTATTTACATAGCGCTTTCATCCAAAGCACTTTACATACATTGTGCTGCATTACATTCACACATGCACACACACATTCATACAACAGATGGCGGAGGAAACCATGTACGGCACCAACCTGCACATCGGGAGCAATTAGGGGTTCAGAGTCTTGCTCAAGGACACTTTGACACTAACTAAATCATTTTTCTAAAGTATGTCAGTGTGTTGAGAGTTGAGACACCTAAGCCTAATTCTGTGTAACTCGACGCAAATTAGTTACTTGATTGAGTTAATTGAGCGACGAAAGACTGCATGAAAGGAGAAAGACTGTTTTCTTTGACATGCTAATTGTTCCTTTGCTGAAAAGTCTAGAAAATCAACTCAGGCAAGATGCACTTTTCATATTTAATTCATGCCGTCTTTACGGGTCAATAAAAACAAAGAGGGTTAAAGAGTGAGGTTGATCTGGTCTGGTTGGATGAAATACAGTTCTCATTCATTCTACAGTTTGCGTCGTTATCTTTATTCTGTACTGTTCAGGCAGTACAGTACGTTAATGTGAGCTGGAAGATGGGGAATTGTCTTCAGCTACATGTACAGTGCTGTCGTCAGTGTTCTTTTAATTTTATTATATTAGTTTTTATTAGGCTTTTTTTTTTAGACATAACAAACACAGGGCTTAAAGTTCTCAGTCCTGGGGACTGATTTCAGTCCTGAATATCTCATAGGGGTCATTTAATGAGATCAGTGCAGATTTGCAAAAAACATTTTCAGTCTTGGGATTGTTTTTGGCTTTAAGCCCTGCAAACAAGACATAGGCCTACATTACATAACAATAACACATATAACACCAGACTAGGCAATGCATATAAAACGAGTGGCGGACCTATCGTGATGAGATAGCATAGGCCTATGAACACAACAATCAAGAGCACAGCAGCAGGGCATGCAGAACAGCAGCCATACAGAACATGAACATCAACGAGAGCACAGCAGCAGGGCAACCCTTATGTCTAACCAATGACTAGTCTAAACTAAGTATGCACCCGGTGCTCCTCGTGATACGTAGGTACAGTATCTCTATCTTTATACTTTGTCTCCCCCTCTACAGTTCCAAATTAGCATGTTGTCTTTGGTGAATGTGGGACAGGAGGGGGGTGGGCCTTATTATAATGAGTCAAAGAGGGTGGGAAGGGAGTAGCTTGGATGAGTGTATGGCGGAGAAAATTATTTGCAATTGCAGCTAAAACTGCTTTAGAAGCCAGACCGAAATTTCATGGACTGGTTATAACAGAGTGGTGGTTTAGGCTCAAACCATTAGAAATTCATTTGAGAGACATAAACAATATATTAAATATAAAAAACAGTTTTAAAATGCATGTTGTATAGTTCCTTTAAATTACAGACAAATGAGAAGGCTGGTCTGGGCAAGAATAATAAGTAAGTAAAGTGTTGTGTGGGATAACTATTAAGACACAATGGCACAATAATGGCTTTATTGATCTTTTCTTTCGATGTTTGCTAAACAGCTTGGTCATGCCACACATCTCAGCCCTATTTTAATTTGCCTGCCCTGTTCTGCGACCCACCACCCATCTCTGTTTTAATTGGCTGCAGTGCTCAGCCTGCCAGTAATAACAATAACAATTACTACACAACATTGTTTTTATTGATTCATAATATAGGCTACTGTTACTTGAATATGAGTACTGCCTGGAGATGCAATTTTTTTCCCTTTTTCATGTTTGCATGCTCTGAATTGGCAATCATAAGGTTTGTAAACTGTTTGTTAATTTTAAATATTCCGTATATTAGGTATGGCAGGGTTGGATTTGCTGGTGTGATGGTTAACATACAATAATGATATTAATCTCATTAAACCAATTGCAATATGTCAAAACCGATGAAAAGCAGAAAAGAAAATAGAAGATGTACAAGTGAGCTTGTAGCAAGTGAGCTTCATGCTATTTGTCAAATTGTCATATAAGTTTACAAAGGGTAAGTGGGTTTTACAAATTACAACTACATTTTATGTTGTTGGCTGTCAAGTGTCTTTGTCTTGTGTTAATAAAGCAAAACACCCTCTAAACAATTAAAGGAGATTTACAGTAGCATCAAATATCCCAGACATGTGTGCAATTATTATTCCCTGGTGTCTGCATGAGCTATTTATACAAGACAAAAGTCAGTAAACATGAGTGATTGATGAAGGCTGCAGGTGAGAGGTGCTGCTCTGTTAGAGGAATAGATTAATGACCGGCCTGAGGCCGTCCCCCTGTTTACAAGTATTTATTTGCATCCTCTTAATGGCATAATTAATCCAGCCTGAAATTGGAAGTACCACATAAAGCACGGTCTGCCCATAACAATCTGCATGACAGCCAAATAAGATCATTTTATATTCAGTTCGGTAACTCTTTCGAATGACTTTCAATGACAGCAACATTATGTTTATGTTTTTGTTTTTACAAAAAGAAATAACATGGAATGGATGGTCAGTTTCGGACACTCAGTTTTGGAGATTTTTGCATTTAGCCAGTCAAACTCTTTTGACTTTTAACTTTTGTTAAGCAGTAACATAGTAACAGTAAACAATCATACGTATATGCATCCTATAATAAGCACTTCATAAGTTCTTATCAAAATCACAGAATATCGTCACTGTCCTTTTCCTTTCTCATGAATTATTAACCTAGTTTTGTTACAGGGCGTCATATGACAATATCATACAAATAGTGGATATAAAGGAACACAGGTTATTCTTTCAAATTCCTGATAAGTAACAGTTTTCCACATTAATTTCTAATACAACAATATAATTCACTGAATCTGGCATGCTCATCTTGTAAGGCTGTAAGCTACTGTATACTGTATATTCATTACTGGGCCTATGCACTGTATCTGCTTTGCTTGCAACACATCAAAAGCAGCATTAACATGCACATGATCATAATTATATACTCTGGTGGTAACATTGAAGTTAATGGTTGACCTTATCGGGTCCGCCTCAATATGCCGACGGTCCATTGGTCCGATCGACAACCTACCTCAAACCCTCACCCTAACCCTAACCTCCCCCGGGGCAGCACACCTAAACCCCAACCCTATCCCGACCCCCAGCGCACCTCGGACCAATGCTCCTTCGGAGCAATGGTCCGTCATATCATATTGCTTCCCGACCTTATCACTCCTCTCTTGCTTTCTTTCCATGTTGATTGATGTACATTGAGGATGTTCTTAAATAGGATTGTGGCTACACAGCAAACAATGATTTAATGTGTATGTCTGGGTATGAAACGAGTAATTATACTCAAATTATTCTTTAAAATAATACAATTAAACAGAACCAAATACAATATAGAGGCGATGTATTTGGATCAATAATGAATTAATTTGACATTTCACACGGCATTTGTTTGTATTTGGTTGTGATCCTGTAAAGGGCAAGGACGGGCACATAGTACATCTGGCATTAATCATGTGTGTTCTGTTCATATGCAGTAGTATGCCTTCTGTCTAACAGATACACCCTAAAACAGTATAGTTCTCAAATATGTTCATGTTGAGAGAATATCCAAATTGATTGATTCATCTGTAGACCATTTTGGAAAATATGTTGTGCCAGGGTCCAGGGACCCCTGCAGGACTAATATAGTCTCGCCCCCCCCCCACACACACACACCTGGATGTCCACGTGCATGTCCACGTGCGCCAGCCAGGAGCTAGGCTCGACTGACTGGGGGAACCTCCGCCCCAGGGAGACCGACGGAGCTGTCGACTACCTAGGTTAAGGTCTGTGCCGCCCGGGAACATACTTGTAGAGGTTACCCATACAAACAGTTGCCACCAATGTAGCCTCGGCAGGGAGACGAACCCGGGTACGTTACCAGTCGACTAAAGAGACATGGCCCGATAGGCAAGTAATAATGCAGCACCGTATAGCCTACACTAATATACTCAACACAGTTAGTTCTCTGGATGAAAGATGCAAGACAGAAATACCATTCCCTTCAATCGTCCCATTTGAAGTAACCTGATGCTACAGAGATGGCTTTTCTCCAACCAAAGTATTGGCACTGTTCTTCCATAAATATTCATGTTGTCTATCCAATTATTGGTGGGAAAACATACGTATAGGGAGCCATTTATCAAAAGCTGCTTGTCTCCTAATAAATCTGAACTCGTATGTCAGTGCGAAGGTGGTTTTTTTCCCATTTACTCTTCACCTTACCAAGGGGAGACATACATTACTTGTCAGCACATTTGCATGGAAATATGATCATTAAAGAGATTCTACAAAATAAACTAACTATGACATTATATATATATATATATATATATATATATATATAATCTTTATTTTAGACAATAGTCCATATCACATAAAATCAACGTACAAAAAACCAAAAAGACAAACAACATGGAAAAAGGATCAAAGCGAGCAGTTAATACAATACAAAGTACAGTAGTCACAGTAGTGCATGTACAAGCACTGACCTATCTAATCAGCAGCAGGCTGCTGAGCCAGTGCTTGCGCAGCCTGGACGTGACCCGGTAACAGCTCTTCACAGGGTTCGTTAGTGCCTCTATGATGCTGTTACTAGACACCTCCAGGCGTTGCATAAATGTGTACATCAGATTCTTAATAAGGCATCACATGTGGGCACACCAACAGAGGTAAACAACTGACTGGCACTGTGCCACCTAGGAACACGTAGGAGTAACCTCAAGGCATCGTTATATGCCACTCTGAGCCGTTGCATGCTCTTTACTCTGTACGAGGACCATAGATGGGCTGTATACAGAGGGGTGACATAAGATCTGAACAGTGCACATTTAACATCTGCTGAGCACATAGAAAATGTCCTTAAGAGCATGTTGGCCTGAGCATTTTTCGACACCGTCGCTGGATGTCACTGTCATCCCTGAGATCCTCAGAGAGGATATGTCCAAGGTATTTTAATTCCTTGGACACAGCTAGAGTGGCATCTGCGAGACAAAAAGCTGGAAAGGTGGATTTCCTGTCCTCTCTAGAACGAACGATCATGATACAACTTTTTTTGGCATTAAAGGTTATATCATGCTCTTTGCCATACTGTGAGCATATTTTCAGCAATTGTTGTAGCCCTGCAATATATGGGCTAAGTATGACCAGATCATCTGCGTACATAAGATGATTGATGACACCTTCCCCAACAATACAACCTGTTTTACAGTCATTTAGCTGCCTAGATAGGTCATCCATATACACATTAAATAGGAATGGGGATAAAATCCCACCTTATCCCATTTTACCTGGAACGTTTGCTGGGCATACCAATAAATAAGAATCCTGACTATGTAGTTGGGGACACTTCTAGCAATAAGTTTCCTGAATAGTTTCTCATGGTTGATTTTATCAAATGCTTTTGAGAGGTCTATAAAACATAAAAATACAGAGGATGTATTACTTTAATACTTAGCAATCAATTCCTTTAGAGCATAGATACAGAGGTCTGTACTGTGTTTTTTCTTAAAACCAAACTGATTGTCAGTAGTTAAAACATACATTTCAATCCTGGTTAAAATTATTCTTTCTAGCTTTGATAGGATACTGGCAAGGGCAATGGGCCTGTAATTGTCCATGCTGTTTAACTTCCCAGGCTTATCTTTAAGGACCGGGACCAGTAAAACAGACAGGATTAAATTAGGAAGGACATGCACCATGAAACCAGTGAAGCACATAAATAGCAGTGGACTAAGTCTATTGCTGGCATACTTGAGATGCTCAGCAGTGATATGGTCCAGGCCACAGGCTTTGTTATTAACAAGCATACCAACAGCATCAGATATCTCACTTGACCTAATAATCATATTACTGTCAAGATCGATATATAACAACATTACTTTTGACACAGTTGAAAAGTTTGAGGTAATGTTCACGCCATACTTGGGCAATTTTGTCTGCGCCAAAGACCCAATGTCTGAAGGTAGAGGTGTTTTGTTACTGTTCATAACACGGACCGCTTTCCAGAAGTCAACCTAGTTGTTGGTTTGAAGCTTTCTGGATAGCATATCAGCTCTAATGGTGTTCTCATTGATACCCCACGGGGGTCCTGGAGGGAAAATCTAAAATATCGGAGTTGGAACCTGAGACCTTGACCAGCCCCATTTACCCGCTGAGAGCTGTTCATGAGGTGGACAGATATGCCGGAGAGCATATTTTAACCTGGCATTGGTTTGCTTTTTATGTTCGAACACATCCCCCTGTCTTGGCCTACCTGCATGATTCCAGTGTTTAAATGCTTCTCTAGCTGCAGCATGATGTTCAGCCACACACTCGTTCCACCCAGGTTTAATATTAAAAACCTTTTTCTGTCTACAAAATGGCTCACTAGCAGCATTTAGAGCTGTTGTGATGTTATCATAAAAATTACAAAGATCAGCAGCATGATGTGTGTCTGTGCAATTCAAAACACCTGTGCAATTTAAACACCTTAAGGCATCACTTGGCAAAACAATATTCTTTAATAAACTGTCAGTTAGGACAGAATATCTGTCAATATCCTCCTCAGATAGCTTAGACCAGTCTAGTTTCCCTGTGCTAGCAGTATTACTAGTGGCAGCCAGGAGGGGCACATTTTCAACATTTAAAGTCATAGCTATAGGTATGTGGTCTGAGGTGGCCAGTCCAAATCTCAAGTTTTCCCAGAGAGGCATGGGCATCTGCTGTGCACACACAATGGTCGAGCCACGATGTAGTGTGCCATGCTTTGCTCACATAAGTAAAACTATTATCTGGTAAAAAAGAATTTGCTAGATAACATTAAATTATTTTCATTACAGAAATGAATCAGGTGTTTTCCAAAAATATATATATGACTGATATCCGATCTCCGATTATTTGCAAGGTCATATCTGCCGATACCGATTCTGACCATTTCCGATATTATACAGAGGACCACAATGGAAACAAGCCTAGGCCCTATAGGGGCTTGGCCAAATGCCTATTAATAAAGTATGCAATCAATCAATAAATAGCCTATACTCTTTTCACAACTGAATGACTACTGAATGAGATGAGTACACAAATGAAAGAAAATGTGAAGTTTATTTTTAAGTGGTGCAACCACTTCTACATCCAGCATGCAATGTCCATGTACCTGTGTACCTGTGACCCTGTGTACCTGTGACCCTGTGTGAGCACGAGTGGTGTGCGCGTGCGTGAAATTGGAACGAGATAAGTATGTGACATGGCTGCCACCTGCTGGACGCAAACGATACAGAGAAGAAATTGGAAGGATACAGAGAAGAAATTGGAATGATACAAATTGGAACGATACAGAGAACCAATAGACGGGAGTTGCACCACTTGGTTCACACTGGTGTGATTTTTACGTAAGATTTGGCTTTTGTTCTAGACTAGACACTTTTGATTTATATTGAACTCATTGGTGCATTTTTACACTTTGAGACCAATCCGATACCGATATGGCATTTGTATGGCCTATTACTATTATTCTGATTATATCGTGCATCCCTAATCTCACCTAAGGTCATGAAGTGTGGGTCATGACCGAAAGAATAAGGTCGCGAATACAATCGACCGAAATGAGTTTTCTTCGGCGGGTGGCTGGCATCTCCCTTAGAGATAGGGTGAGAAGTTCAGTCACACTCAGTCAGACTCAGAGTAGAGTCGCTGCTCCTTCGCCTGGAAAGGAGCCAGCTGAGGTGGTTAGGGCATCTGGTTAGGATGCCTCTCGGGCGTCTCCCTAGGGAGCTCTTCGAGGCACGTCCCACTGGGAGGAGACCCCGGGGGGGCAGACCAAGGTGCAGTTAGAGGAAACGCATCGACTCACTGGCCTTGGAATGTCCCCCAGGAGGAAGTCACTAATGTTGCTCTGGAGAGAGAAGTCTGGAACACTCTGGTGGAGCTGTTGCCCCCGCGACCCGACTATGGATAAGCGGTTGAAGAAGGATGGATGGATGGATATACATGCTAGGGTCCATGTGGTTAAGCATATACCTGTAGACCTAACATTTTGACATATGACCAAAATAGAAACAGCATGGTTAATGTGGTTAAACTATGTTTGACTGTGCATAGCTACCTTGTTATCCAAAAAATCATTGGTTAGTTGGAACCTGGTCCCTGGTGCAGGAACTTGGCGTAATCCATGTGACACACACACAATCCCCATCACCAGATCAACACATACACCACACATACACCACAGAGAGAAAAGCAGCACCTGGAATAAATAAATAATAAATAACACTGCATATTGCATCCTGCACATGACTTGCCACCATATGGCATCAGTGGGAAATGTATTGTGGGTTGATGCAGCAGAGGGAAAGAGGGGGGATGGGCGTTCACCCTGTCTGCCAGTGTATTCATTACCCCATGGAATAGGTTCGTCTCTGGCTGTGGAATGGAGATGGCTTGTTGTGACTTCAGGTTCACTGACACAGAGATGACAGGAGAACACAGCAAACGTCAAATACAAATTGGCCACTAATGCCAAAAAATGGCACGAGCTGCGTAATTACACTGTGGCCTATTAAGAGGCTAGGATTCTGGCTCCCTCCCTCCTAACACAGATCCCTTTTTGGATGTCAGAGAATGTGTGCTAATGAGCAGCTTCACTGCCTGACAAACAGGCTTATGTCCAGAAAGGTATCTCTGCTATTGTATAATGTGACATTTTATGTGCTATTTTTGACATCACACTCAGGGCGGCTTTGTGGAACTGGAACTTGATGATCTTTATCTCGCCCACAAGCACGCCCGTCGACAGGGGGTGGGGGGGGGGGGGGGTAGGGACAGGCGTGGCGGGGCCTGCTGTTACCTCGCTCGCATGGGGCTCTCTGTCCTACAAGCACACGCTGGTAAGTGGTCAGTGACTACATTTCCTGTCAATAATAACCAGTGCACCGCCCTACAAGTGTAATGGTGGCATAATTTATTATTATATTATATTATATATTATTCTCTAGCCTTGGAGTCACAAGTTTTCCATCGCATCCAATGTAGTTATTATTTAGTCACACTCACAAATTGTCACAATATGTTAATAACCTGCATATTGCATAGTTCTGAGCTTGTAGGTCTACAACAAAGTAGGGCATTATACTTTGTGACATTTAAATGTTTGAAACATGGAGGTATGAGCTTTGTGCCCAGCAGCAGCTAGTGAGGTTATATGAGGCAGCTGGCCCTGCAGTAATAGAGAAGTGCTGATGCTGAGAGAACACGCTGAGTGAACAGTGGAGCATGGATGTAGTAGCTCAATAACTGATGGCAACGTTGTCACATTCTGTGTGGCTCTGTGGTCTACTGTTAAAGGCTGGCCTGTAAACTGCTTGCTCAAAAAGCACCTACCACTTCCACCCACATCCAGGCTCTCTCTTTTATAACAGATAATGGCTCGTAGCTCCGCCCCTCTAACGTCTTTCACCATGCAAGAGCAGGTCAAAGCAGGCATTGAGCAATTACGTTACTTAGCATACAGTGCTTGTCCTTTATAATTGCCACTTCCTCGTAACTTACACGCTAGGTTGCTGTAATGACTACGGAATGACAGTCTAATAATGGCTGTGACTCGCTTCCGTGTTCAATCTGTATGTAACGGGTGGGTGACGTGACATGGTGTCCCTGGCTGTCCTCAGTGTCACTCATGTATAAATAAAAAATATATTTGTCAAAAACCTTCTGAATATTGTGCAGGACATTATGCTTCATGTGAACATACTCAAGATTAAAACATTTCATTCCTCATTTCTTCAGAATTTTCAACCAAACACAGCAAAAATCATATGGTGCGACTGTCCCGGCCTTGTTTCTCAAAGTAGGAACTTAAATAAAACTAAGGAAAAAAATGCTAAAATTATTTAAAAAAATCCATAAATATAATATAGATGTCTATTTGTGAGCCTAATCTTTTCAAAGTCCAAGCATAATGTTTTCAGTCATTTCTGATCCAAAAGGTTTGTCCCCCAAACCAAAATCATATTGTGTGACACCATTTTGGGACATTTCAACAGGCAATTGTTTGGACACCCATTGGGATAGAGAGGTACTTCTTCAGTAAGGCTGTTCAGCACTTGCATTACAATAGCATGACAGGTGTCTGTGGTGAATTATCATTTTAACATTTTCATGAAATACGATCTTGTTGGAACGCTGACCAATGCTTCCAAGACAAGTGTCTGTGGGTGTGACACCTTTTTCATTAAAAAAGCTAAAGGTATTAGATTTTTTGGTCATAATTACATGTAAATCTATGTTGCTTTGTTATAGCTAGCATGTTGTTAGCATGCTAATGTGTAGCTAGTAGCCTCAATGTTATGTTAAGTGCAGAAAACGTAATATGGTGTGACACTTTATCATAATGGTGTGACTGTTTTCCTGTCACGCCATATGACTTTTTTGTCACACCATATGATACAAACTGTATTTTCCTACAGATATAACACTAAATAGCAAAGTCCCATGCTTCTTTTATCCATTTAAACATTTGTTTTAAACATTTTCACCTAAAATCTGCAACTATCCACAATAAATTGTGTTTAATTTCATTTAATTCAGTCATTGCCATGTTATTCAATGTTAAAGCAATTTTCCTGTTGCTGTTTTTCCTGAGTAATTGTTAAATCAATCTGTAAAGTTCAGTACTCACTAATAAGTAGGTTTGCTTTGAAAAATGAAGATATGATCATACGGTGTGACACTAAATCATTTGGTGTGACGTTCCAAATAGTGAAAAAAATCATACCTTTATTAATGATGAAACCATTAATGTTCATGGATTACATAGCAAATAGTCTAAGGAAGAGTCACAAATATTTGTGTAATTTTAGAGAAAGTTTTGTCACAATAAATACAAAATATATTGAAAGACCGATAACATGGGCCTCACATTGAGTGTTGATTACGGAAATAATATACAGATTTAATACATTTTCACAAAACTATAGTGGATCACAGGTTAGTTATGATAAAGGACTTTGATAAAGTGAGCAACTTAAGAAAGGTGTACTCCATTTTCATTTTATAAACAATTATTGTCATGTCACACCATATGACGATTTTAGGCACAAGTACAACAAAATGCTGAATAAATTCTGATTCCAATAAAATATCTAAAAACAAAATATGTTTCCATAAAGATGAGAGTGAGTAGAACAAAAGTAAATCATTTTTATTCCTGTTATTTAAAGGTTTTTAAAAAACACTTTTTTACACAGTTTGTAGGCGTACCGTTTGTAAATTTAGCACCAACTTTTAATTGCATGACTTGATCCTGTAGTGTGTGTGTGTGTGTGTGTGTGTGCGCTCGTGCACGCGCCGAGGGGCGCCTGCTGATTTGTCTCAACGTTGTACAGCACTTTGGTCACTCAGCTTCTGTTGTTTTAAATGTGCTTTAATTGATTTGATTTGATCAATGTTAATGTAAACTATGTGTATAAATGTTAACCATGTTTAGTTGGGAACAGAGCGCCTTTCCAACGCACCACCATTCCGACCATTGAGTTCCATTGATCGGAATGGCGGGGTGTCTCCCCTTTTCTATAGGTAACGTTGAATACAGAGTTTGACATGAAATATGTACGACATGATGAATTTCCAAGGGACCTATAAACATGCCTGCCTGCCTGCCTGCCTGCCTGCCTGCCTGCCTGCCTGGAAGGACTGGTGGCAGCACGCCTTAGGGTGGAGCTTGCCTACCACAAACTAGTGGACAATTTAGAGGCGTTTAGCCTTTTCTGGGCTCAGAGAGACGTGCTGTGTGTGGTGCAGGACGGGGAATTGTGCCTTTCCTTTTGAAAAAAGGTGTTATTTATATTTAGTCTTTTCATATGAGCTAACTGCAATTTTGAAGTGACATATTTTATGTACTGCAGTTTTAATAAAGGTGCTTTTAAAGGTCAAAGGTCTCTCTCTCTCAACAGACAAAGTTATGAGGGCCTTGAAAAGAAGCTGAAGGAGGTGTTCTGTGAAAGGAGGAGATTCTGCACCAACTCTCCAGGACATCAAAAGGAGCTGGACAGCATCAAAGGCAACCTTCAGGTGAGAACCTTTCTGCTTCTGTTTGAAACATTAGGAATGTTAAATGGGGCCAAGCGGCTCCATTTGAACCTGGAGGCAATTTACCACCCCTTTTCCTTTCTGCCGTGGCTGCTGCTTAATGATGTGATTATAAAACACAGAAGTGCAAATGTTCTGTAATTTGGTGATCTCGTCTCCTGTTATGAGGTTGTGACACTACATCAGACCTGTAGCTGGCTGCATAAGTAGTTCGAGTTAGAAATATGGATCACTTCCCATCAGGACGAGTAATGAAATCTAGATAAAATGTCCCACTCTTTAAAACCTTTATCAGCTGCAGTCATTGAAACTCTGTAAGAGTGTGAGCTATACTTACATATTTTGCATAATACAAAATCAGACCAATCGATTTAGTCGCTAAGTGGTCCATTTTACAAGCCTATAATTGGCTAATTAATAATAATTGGTCGGCAAGCGGACCACGTCACCATTTCACTATGACTATTAGGAGTTCCCAATAGAGCACCGAAGTCCTGACGTCACTCGCTCGTCCCCTGGTTCTGCCTGGTTCACGGAAGTAATTTCTCTATGGAGAATAACATGGGCTCATCTTAAAATCGTTTCATATAAGCGTTGTGGTCCAAAAATAAACAAGCTGTCTCTGCGTTATTGTCAGGGAGGTGTCCCTGTGTCGTTTGCGACACAGTACATTTTGCGACACAATACAGTCGACACAATACAGTCTGTTTCTGCTACTGAATACTAATTAATTAGCAGAAACAATAGCGTTTTCTCTCAGTTAGTTGATTCTTCATATCCATATGAGTGAAGCGGCCTGGGTGATTTGTTTATTTTTCAAACACAGTTATTATACGAGGCGGTCTAAAATCCCCCTATGGGGATTACAATGAAAATAAAAAGTACATGAACCCGTGGATTTGTGTCCTCCACCGAGATTGACCTTTGAGAGCAGTTTTGAAGGAGTCAAGGGATTTTCATGTCTTAATGACTGTTGGTAGGGTGTTCCACATTTTGGTGGCATAGGAACGAAATTAATTTAGTCCCTTGTTTGTGCCGAATCTGGGTTGCACATGGTTTGTTGAACTCCCTCTGGTGTTGTGGGTGTGGACTTCGTTGACATAAAGGAAGTATTTAGACAGGTATCTTGGTGGTGTAGCGACTCTTGTGGACCAGACCCATTGCAAGATGCTGTAGTCTGTCATCAACCCTAAGCCATTCCAGCCATTCTAGTAGGGATGTCCAGATACACTTGTTTTGCTTCCAATCCGATCCCGATACCTCAATTTCTGTGTTAGCTGATACTGATACCAAATACCAGTGTCGTGATCTCATGTTGTGTTTATAGCTATCTAGCTATATATCTCGTGTTGTGTTTATAGCAGACTCCTCACTCAAATGTGTACTCCAAAGCAAACTCCACTCCACTCCCAACATTTTATTTACCTGCCATCCAGTCTTCTCCATGTATGGCTATCCAGGGTTAAGGTCAGTGTCGTGGTTTCATATATGGAGAAGGCCCATATATGGAGCGTGTCAGGAGGTGTGACGGACTGACCGCGCTAAGACGCGATAGGCACAAGGATTGTCATACATATCTAAATATGTATGACATTTTCCCAATTCCATAGCAACCATATGTAGCCCTAGTTGCTATCGTGATCAATTTACCATATTAGGGAGGTCAGCACGCATCGACATCCTTGATTGGTCAAACCAAACCATCGGCTTCACGGATTGGCCAAACTGTGCGTGACGTTTGTGCATCTGAAACAATATAAGTGAAGACAGAGAACATTCCATGCTTTTACACAGCAGGACCAATGGGATACCATCGGTCAATAGGACTTATTCTAGTGAGTAATGTTACACTGGGGGGAGCGTCTGAGAGGACCAGAGACAGCCAATCAAAGAGCTGTGACAGTGAGACACTATGTGTACTCCTTTGGAGGAGACTGTTGGCACAACGAGAAGAAGTTTGAGGTGAACGTCTTCAACACAAAGTCTTTGATCTGGAGGAAGTTGACCCCAGAGACACGTGGAAGAGAACGTCACCATGAGGTTCCCTCCAGGCGCCAGGACCACACAGCTGTTCTGATTGAAGACACTGTCTACCTCTGGGGAGGTTATCCTAACTGCAACGTGCTTTATGCATTTGATGTCGACGCCCATACATGGTTCAAACCACAGGTTTCTGGGACCGTTCCAGAGGTTCCAGAGGGGAGGTGGTACCACTCAGCCTGTGTTTTGGGGAAGGTCATGTATATTCATGGAGGATCAACCTGGAATGGACTCACTAATGACATATACAAGTTGGACACCACCACAATGGTCTGGACTTTAATTAACACCAGAGGAACTCCACCTCCTGCTACAGAACATCACTCTGCTACCATTATCGGGACAAAGATGTTTGTTTTGTATTTGGGGGCTTTGGGTGGCGTCAGAGCTTAGGATTAGGGTTAGGGTTAGGGTTTTTGGGTGGCGTCAGAATGTTTGACACAGAGACCAACCTCTGGCTGGACACACCTTCTACACAGCTTCGTCCAGAAGGACGCATTCATCATTCAGCCTTTACCTACAATACCTACAGTGGTCGCTACGGTAACAAGTACTTCAATGATCTGTGGAAATTCAGTTCAGAGACGTTCTCCTGGAAGAAGGTTGAGCCCAAGGGGAAACACCA
Source organism: Protomyctophum parallelum (assembly GCF_964188405.1). Taxonomy (NCBI): domain Eukaryota; kingdom Metazoa; phylum Chordata; class Actinopteri; order Myctophiformes; family Myctophidae; genus Protomyctophum; species Protomyctophum parallelum. The sequence continues at coordinate 46,196,623 of NC_139699.1, read as the reverse complement.
ACATATGTATAGGATGTGCTGTTGCATGGTCGGAGATCGTGTCATCCTCTTTGGAGGATACACACCTGATGACCTGTATGTGTTAGACTTCAGTCCTAGCCTCAAGACATTATGTAAGCTAGCAGTTATTCAGTACGGTCTGGAGCAGTCTGAACTCCCACACAACATCAGGTGGGAACTGGCAGCCATGACTATAGCAACAGCTGCTGATCTCAAGCGAGTGGTTAACCAGGCTACTAAGAAAGAGTGCATAGAGTGGATCATATGATTCATACAATCATACAATTGGGAGTTCTAAAGGTCAGAGGTCGTTATCTGTCGACTACAACAGAGGAGCACAGAGTGGGGTAGGGCTTCTGCCAGCCAGCTCGCTAGCATAATGGTCTAATCATTAGCCTAGCGATCCACACCTCACATGTTTGAATCCCGCTGCTGCCACTACTTATTCCATAAAAACGTTTGTTTGTTTTCTTTCTTTCTTTTTTTTTGGCCGACTTGGAACTATAGTTTTAGACCACGATGGAGGGCTGCCGTCTCTAGTGAACTCGAGCCACGGGAGACACCACAGAGTGATGTTCACTAGAGACACAACACAGAGTGATGTTCATTAGAGACACCACAGAGTGATGTTCACTAGAGACACCACAGAGTGATGTTCACTAGAGACACCACAGAGTGATGTTCACTAGAGACACCACAGAGTGATGTTCACTAGAGACCACAGAGTGATGTTCACTAGAGAGACCACAGAGTGATGTTCACTATAGAGACACCACAGAGTGATGTTCACTAGAGACACCACAGAGTGATGTTCACTAGAGACACCACAGAGTGATGTTCACTAGAGAGAGACCACAGAGTGATGTTCACTATAGAGACACCACAGAGTGATGTTCACTAGAGACACCACAGAGTGATGTTCACTAGAGAGACACCACAGAGTGATACCGATACAGTATCGGGACATCTCTACCAAGTAGTAGCCTGACCTGTCTGGAGCCTTGTTTTAAGGGAACGTGTTGTCCATCCTCAATATGACGTCATACAGGCGTACAGGCGCAAACAATCAGTCAGCTCCATATTATGATCGGCAGTGGCCGCTTGGTAACCGGAAGGTTCCCAGTATGATCCCTTTGGGCTCCCCCAGAGTTAGTGTCGAAGCGTCCTCGAGGCTGAACCCATACCCGGTGCCAACGTTGTATGAATGAATGAGTAAAGTGCCTTGGATAAAGGTGCTATATATAAATGCACCATTTAATATTCATGGGCACAAAAAGTATATGGACATATAGTGATGCTATCAGGGATCCCCATAATATGGGCATAAAAGGGACAAGGACTGACAGATCCAGACTTCCAGAATGGTTTCCTTGACATTTCAGAATGTTTACTTTGTCATGGCCCTGATCCTGGCCTGCTTCCTGAAGTTTTAATGGCAATAATCACTTTATAGAGCTTTGATCGCTTTAGTTATTGCATTAGTTTTAAATGCAGCCTCAAGAGTCAAAGTAATTATATTATCTCTCTCTCTCTCTCTCTCTCTCTCTCTCTCTCTCGTTGTTGCGAGAGAGAGAGAGAATAGCACACCCAAACAGATTAGTTAGAACTCACTGTGATGGCCGGCTAAAAAGCGAAGACAGCCAGAAAATCTGAATCGGGCAGTATCCCACGCTGTGCAACAATGTTCTCCTGTGGATCCTCCAAATGTCAAAGCTATCTGTATTGGGGTACTAACAAAAATAGAAAATACAAGGAGTCAGGACACAATAATGATACAAAAAACAACAACTCAGATCCTATAAAGTATGAGAGATTTTAAAGTATTTGAATTCTGGAGCCAAACATATTGTCACAATTGGACACACAGTTTCACTCCTTGAACAGCATACGTTTGCAGTTTATATACCCAATGCAACAGAAACAGGAACAGACAAGATCATAGACAGCCCACATCAGTCAGTGTCATCTGACGGGTCTGAGAACCTAGCTCTGTCTGGTGCTGTGCTCTCTGGTGGCCACTGTCCCTCAGGCCAGACTTTGATGTCAATTCTGCTGAGGCTGGCGTCAATCCCAACATACTTATATCCAGGAGCATCATTTGGGGTCCAGGGGGATGGCAATTGCCATCCAGTAGCGTTCACATTTAGCCTCAAATTCAGGTCTTAATTGCCTCCATATCTTCTCCACCTCGGAACGTTATTTGAATTGAACACAGATATTAAACTGAACATTTGGTGGCAGAAACAAGAACCGGGTCTTAAATGGGTACATTCAGTTGTACCCTACAGTATGTACAGCTGTATGTACTGTACAGCTCTCCATAGATATACGTGACCTTCCCCAAGACACATGGCGAGTGGTACCTCTGGAAGTGTCCCTGAAACCTCGTTCTTGCATCTGTGGGTGTCGAAATGAAAAGTGTAAAGCACAATGCAGTATCCCACAATAATGTAGTTAGAATATCCTCAGATATACGGTAAAATATACTCTCAGTACAGCTGTGTGGCTGTCTAAACAGTTTTTTAGTTCACACAAAATTTTGTATTTGAGATATAATGTAGTGTACAGTAGGCATTCTCCAGGACACGGAAGCGTTGCTGACATGCCGTTGGCATGCAAAGTTATCAATGTGATACTTCATGCAAATGAACTCCCACGTGAGATCACAAGAAAGACCACTAAACAGTCATAGCCTACTGTATATCACTCACACATGCATGCACGCCCACATGCACGCATGCAGTGTGCACACACATGCTCACACAATTGTGTGATCACATGCAGTGAGACAATAATGACACCCATCTGTACTCCCAAAGACAACCTTTCACTTATTTGTTTATACAAAAAAATGCCCCGCGGCCACATGCAGCATGAGCACATCCATGGTTCTATATAGTTGGTGTTTATACAAGCCAGCTGCTTAAACGTCTTGCAAAAACCTCTCCAGCAGTTATTATTGTCTGATTAATGTTGTGTGTAATGAGTCTTTTAATGATGAGGGGACGTTTTGCAGCCTTTTCACTCACATGAAATGTCAGCTTCTGATTAAGGTCCAGGCCTCCGGTCTCTTGTGGGTAATATCCTGATAACCGATCAATAAAATAGATCGTTCAGGGGAGCCATGGCAGCGCTGGCTTTAGCCCAATTTATACTTTGTTGTGCCATTCTGTGATGCACTGAAAATAGCAGACTTATAAGCTAGTGGTGTAAAAAGTACAATATTTGCCTCTGACGTGGAGTAGAAGTATACAAGTAAAAAAAAAAGTACAAACTCAAGTAAAGTAAAAGTACCTCAAAACGGTATAGTACCTGAGGAAATGTAGTCATAGTCACTTTCCACCATTGCTCATGTGTCGCGCTGCGACGCGGTATGAGCTTGTAAATCGGCTATTTTCAGCAAGTGTAAAACCATGCAGTCATTACGACAGCATCAAAGCCCGCAAAAAAATACATTTCAGTCGACTAAATCAACTGTAGATTTAGTCGACTAAAACTAGACTAAAACACTAAAACATTCCAGGTGACTAAAATGCGACTAAAACTAAAATCAAAATTTGCTGCCAAAAACAACACTGCACCGTTGCTCACAATGTGACACAGACCGTGACTCGTTGCGAGCTTATAGATCGCTTATATTTTCAGCGTGCCACGCTGTCATGCAACAGCGTATAAATGAAGCCTCCTCCAACGACACCCATAAAAACAGCGACATATATTGCAATGTTTATCGCAGCACGGCACACTGCTTAACAAAGCAGTTGAGAGATTTTTTTGACAACACAGCTTTTAAAGGTTCCACTTAAACACGCGTCGAGTGCAATTACCGAGCGACTCCATCATTCAGCTGATTTATCGCGAGTGATTTGCTTTCGACAGCTCCTAACTTTCTTTTGATTGCTTTCTGGAAATCATTTTGCATGTGAGTGTAGTTACCACAACACGGGAGATATTTATCAAAGGCATACATTAGAAAGGAGGGGGTTATGTGACATTTCAGCACCCTTAATTTGGGGGGGGGGGGGGGGCTCCATACAGTAACTGAATCCTGGTTGCAACCCTATCAATACTATACAGATGGGATGGGAATACTGTACAGATGGGATACAGATACAGAATTATATATATTTCATACATTTTCCACATGGTTGGTTCTTAGAAAATGGGGTGGGATTTTGTACTGTCTGAGACCAAATGGAATTATAATAATTATGTTTAGTAACTGTAAAAAAAAAAAAAAAAAAAAACAATAAAATAAATTATAATAATTAAAGCAATGCACTATACCTTTTAAATCTGCAATGCGGGTCTTGCAGATGAGAGACCAATTGGTTCTACAAAATCTGATATTGTCCAGGCAGTTCTACTCAATAGACGAGAGTAGGGATGACCACGAGACGAGAGAAGGGGCCTCAACACCACAGTGGGACCACACAGGTCTGCAAGCTCCACAAACGACAGCGGGGAGAGACTGTTGATGCTAACCAGCACCAACGGTTTCAGCATCGGAAACACCTTTTTTGGGCACAAGCAGATCCACAAGATGACCTGGGTTTCACCTGGTGGTGGGACCTGGAACGAGCTGGACTACATCTGCATCAACGCAAGGTGGCGCTCGTCGTTGCTAGACGTTCGCTCCCACTTCCTTGTGGTGGGTAAAATCAGGCTGAAGCTAAAGAAGATGGAAAAGGTGCAGCCCAAGAGACCTTACGACAAGCTGAAGAATAAAAACATATCAGAAAGCTTCCGTGAGGAGTTGAGTAAGAAGCTTGCGGTAACACAACATCCTTCATCCATTGAGGAGCAGTGGAGCCTGTTCTCACGTGCCATCACTGAGACTGCAGAGGCAGTTTTAGGCAGAAGGAGAGGTACCAACAAAGAAAAGTGGATAACAGACCACACATGGAAGTTGATCGATGAACGGAAGGTGGCCAAGATAAAAAGAGAACAGAAGAGGAGGCTCCGGAGTTAGAGGACGGAAGACGAGGAGTACAGGCGTCTGGACAGAGAAGTGAAGAAGAGCTGCAGAAATGATAAAAGACAAGAGAGGCACAGGAGGCAGCGAAGAAGAACAACACAAAAACTCTGTACAGGATCGTGCAGCAGCTAACCAGCTCCAAGAGCAGTGTGCCAATCAGGAGCAAGGATGGCAGGGCACTCCTGACCGACGAAGAACAGGAGGCAAGGTGGGTGGAGCACTTAAGGGAGGTTCTCAATCAGCCAATACCTTCCATGCTCTTCAATTTTGATCACGAAACACCGGCTCCAACTCTGAACGTTACTTCAGGAGAGATATCCGGGACTGAGGTTGTCTGAGCAATCAAGAGCCTCAAAAACAATAAGGCACCGGGACTCGATGAGGTAGCCGCCAAGTTGTTGAAGCACGGCCAGGACGTTGTTGTGGAGAGCCTCACTAGCCTGTTCAACATGATTTGGCATGCTGAAGACGTTCCAGCCGACTGGAGACGTTGGGTCATTGTGACGCTGCCCAAGAAGGGAAACCTTGCGGACTGCAACAACTGGCGGGGCATCACACTGCTGTCTATCCCTTGCAAGGTATTCTGCAGTGTATTGCTCCAACGCCTTAAAGGGGAGGTGGACAACATCTTAAGGGAAGAGCAAGCTGGCTTCAGGAAGGGAAGGTCCTGCTCCGAACAGATCTTTACTCTTCGCAACATCATTGAGCAGTGCCAAGAGCTTCCGTCACCCCTCATGATCAACTACATCAATTTAAAAAAAGCTTTCGACAGCATCCACCGGGAATCACTGTGGCAGATCGTCCAGCGGTATGGTGGATCACCCAAGTACGTAAACATCTTCAGGTCCCTGTACCACAACTCCACTTGCAGAGTCAAAACCAACAACGGCACAACCGATGACTTTGACATTGTGACCGGTGTAAGACAGGGTTGCATTATTTCATCACTGCTCTTCATCATTGCTCTTCATCATCAGATTAAGTAAATTTAAAGCAATTGACAATTTAAAATAAATAATTAAATAATTATACTGTATATGTGATAACATATTTTATTTCAGTTTATATAACTTTTTTTCATCAGATATAGATGATTTATTTTTCTTTGAGAAACTTAAAAGGGATCCAGAATTATTCTAAATCGATAAAACTGTATTTCTTTTATAGATAGAAACTTGTACCATACTTCATAATACTACTTTTTTACATGCATAAAGTATGTAGGTAGCAAATAACTAAACCTAATAATTCAACATTTCAAACGTTCCTTCACAGAGAAGCTGAGATTTGACAGTTTGTAGCGGTCGACACTTGCGCACTCTGCTTGCGCACTAGTAGGCCATTTATGGCCTACTAGTGTGCAACAAGCAAGTAGGCACTAGGCATTCGACAGAGTGGATGGATGAACTTGTTATGGTGAAATAAACCATTAACACTGGTTAGTTTGGAGGGGGCGAGGGGACTATGACATCACCGTTTCAGCAAATTAGGCGGAATTTGCTATACACACGGAGACGAGAAAGTCGCGTCCCCCAAAACGCTGTCTCCGTGTGACAAAAAGGGCAGATCGGCTAATGACTTGCCCGAGTAACACAGAATACTCGTCTGTACACCACCTCAGTCCTCACACTATGAGATATGCAGACAAACATTGTTCTGTTGTTTCCTGATGAGTGAGTGGGCTCGAGGTCGGAACTGTGTCATGTAATCAGAGCAAACGTTCAAACATTGCTGCACTTCAAAAGCCTTCCTGTTTGCTCCCAAACCCCCCGTGGAGTCTTACTTGTTTGGAATGGTTGTTAGTAGCAAGACGCGAGCAAACAGCAGCTCCCTGTTACTCATTATTTGTTGGTTTCGTTGGAGTGCATGCAGTTTACAGAGACAGCTCAAATCCAAGCTGCTGGACAGACGAACACGTAAAGATGGAAGTATGCACACTAGGCCACAATGCCTGTTGAGAATATATCCCTTTCTGGTCGGTCATCCAATGATTATCCGTTGTACTCGTTGTACACTACTTAGTATACAGAACCCATTATCAGTCTATCACATCATACTGATGATGGCATCAGTGAAGAGTGTTTCTCGGACACATGTAGGGAGGAGATGAAATCTCTCCAGGCAGAAGGCAGAGGCCATGGTAACACGCACACACACGCACGCACGCACACACACACACACACACACACACACACACACACACACACACACACACACACACACACACACACACACACACACACTCACTGTGACATTAAGATGAACATTCGTATCTCTGTTACACTGACAGAAAAAACTGTGATACCATCATATTGCAAGTGGCGTCCTTGCCATTTTCATGATAACGTGAACAAAAGACACATCCCATGTTGTACAGTGTTCCACTGTTGATTTGACATTTATGATGTGGGAGAAAGTGTTGAGTCCCTTACCGAGGGACACGTTTAAACGGCATAATCTTCTATCTGCAGTCAATCTGATTTAAACTCTTGGCGTTGCTTTATGTTTTCAACTTTAATCCGATTTTTCACACGAACAAAACAAAAACAACAGAGATTCCATCTGGGTGGCCCCATAGAACGAATCGTTGCTGTTAAGCAGAAAGCTTGTAACTCCATACTTTAAAAAAAATAATTCCCATGGTAAATGAAAGCCCTACTGTACTTCATCACAATTAAGTGAATACAGCCGATCTACAAGCTGGCGACGTGTTGCAAGCTAATAGATTGGCCTTTTCTGTCATGCTTTGACAGTTTTAAATTAATATTGAACCAATGAAAAGTATTAACAAGAGCTTGTGAGCAAATAATAACATTAACAGCATTGTAACTCAGGCTCAGTTTTGGACACACAAGGTTTCCACCCGACAGCAGCGATAAAATCTGTAAAATGACAGTAATTCTTCACTCACTGGGACATCCTGGTTCCTGTGCCGCTGTCACACTGTCAGGGTTTATTTACCAATAATGTCCGCCTCACTGTAGTGGTAGTGTGCTCATAGCACAGCTATGACATGCACAGCTAGCACAGCTTGACATGGAATATTGATGTAAAATGATTACTTTAGCTTACAAGCTAATAAACAAAGGCAGAAGAACAAAGTCCTCTGTTACTCAGAACAATCCGTCCGACGTCCTAGTTAGTAGGGGGATCAGTTTGGGAGTTGACTGGGGGTCAAACTGGGGGTCAAACTGGTGAGCTTCCAATTCCCAAATGACCTCTCTACCCACTCAGCTACTGGACACAGGGTAGACAATTCACCCTTTGTCAGCCTTCTGATTGGTCCCTGACTGACTAAACCAGCAGGCTCTTTCTGTCTTGTTCCGCCCTGGTTCCGCCTTGTTTATGTTGAATTTGCTAAAACATAATTTTTGGGAAAAACTAAAAACAAACCTGATATGCCCAGTCACAATGCTGCACCTGTGATGTTCCTTTTTACCGACACCAAGTTTAAAATAAGAATTGAACGCACAGAATATCAATACGAAGCAACTGAAAAACACATTATTTCAATGGTAGTGGATGGAGAGAAAGGATTTGTGTCCAACCACGAAACAGCAACCAATGGGTGCGAAGAGGGGCACAACCATGGGCGGGACTCGACAAAGGGTGAATTGACAATCCCATCCCTCGCATGCAACAACTATCCCATAGGCTGAAGTGACGGTCGGCCTGCAGACTCGGCCAATAGAATCAAGGTACGGCGTCACATGGTGTTGCAGGGGGAGATACATATAGCTCCCGGAAGTACCGAACGACCCAAATGAACTAAATGAACGGGTCTTTTAATCTTCATACTGAACGAACAAACGATGATCACTGAAATGAACCATAGTTCCCATAACTAATTGGCAGCACAGTGGTGGAAAGTAACTAAGTACTTTTACTTAGGTACTGTACTTAAGTACAATTTTGAGGTATTTGTACTTTACTTGAGTATTTCCAATTTCCAGTACTTTTACTTCTACTCCACAACATCTCAGAGCAATTTTTTTTACTTTTACTCCACTACAATTATTTGAAAACTTTAGATAATAGTTTGGAGAATTTCTTTTGTTGAAAACATACATTAACCACTTCAACCCTATACATTTCGGCCATTTGAAAATAGCTGATCTACTGTATAAGCTCACAATGCGAGATTTTTAGATGTTGTACTTTTACCCAAGTACATTTTCAATTCCGTACTTTTGCTTGTAACAAAGTAGTTCTAAATTGGTACTTTTACTTAAGTAAAACAATTGAGTATTTTTTCCACCACTGGGGCAGTCCTGTGTGTGTGTGTGTGTGTGTGTGTGTGTGTGTGTGTGTGTGTGTGTGTGGGGAGTAGGACAGAGTTCTGTGTGTGTGTGTGTGGGGAGTAGGACAGAGTTCTGTGTGTGTGTGTGGGGAGTAGGACGGAGTTCTGTGTGTGTGTGGGGAGTAGGACGGAGTCCTGTGTGTGTGTGGGGAGGAGGACGGAGTCCTGTGTGTGTGTGTGGGGAGGAGGACGGAGTCCTGTGTGTGTGGGGGGAGGAGGACGGAGTCCTGTGTGTGTGTGGGGAGGAGGACGGAGTCCTGTGTGTGTGTGTGGGGAGGAGGACGGAGTCCTGTGTGTGTGTGTGGGGAGGAGGACGGAGTCCTGTGTGTGTGGGGAGGAGGACGGAGTCCTGTGTGTGTGTGGGGAGGAGGACGGAGTCCTGTGTGTGTGTGGGGAGGAGGACGGAGTCCTGTGTGTGTGTGTGTGTGAGGAGGAGGACGGAGTCCTGTGTGTGTGTGTGTGGGGAGGAGGACGGAGTCCTTTGTGTGTGTGTGGGGAGGAGGACGGAGTCCTGTGTGTGTGGGGAGGAGGACGGAGTCCTGTGTGTGTGTGGGGAGGAGGACGGAGTCCTGTGTGTGTGTGGGGAGGAGGACGGAGTCCTGTGTGTGTGTGTGTGAGGAGGAGGACGGAGTCCTGTGTGTGTGTGTGTGGGGAGGAGGACGGAGTCCTGTGTGTGTGTGGGGAGGAGGCGATTGGCATAACGTCTAAATCGGGAGGGTGGCTTTTGTCTTGTTCTCCCATGGCAAAGAAAAGTCCTTTGATTGTGTCCTCAAAATCAAGTTCACGGAGGATGTCACTTTCAATTGTGATGCAGGCTAGCCTAGAGATCTAAGGCACAAAAATATTTTTCACCATGGACAGCTTCGAAGAATGGCTCTCCACTTGCGTTGGTCGCTGCCAATGTCAGTAATACGTGAACAGGGGCGTAATTTAGCCCCAACCCCCTCCCCCCTTTAGTTTAGCCTATATTATGTTTTTATTGGCTATTATATTAACTTTTAGCTATTATATATCTTAACAATATTGACAAAGCACTTGTTAACTGTTAAGCTTATAGTTCTGTTCAGGGAAATACTGTGTCATAGGACTTAAATTAATTGAAAAATATTATGTTAATTTGAAGAGTCAGAACTGTTTTGTTTTAATAGTGATATGAATATACTGTATTTGGTAGTCAAAGTTAAATCAAATTGTATTTTATTGGTAGGCTATCTATCTGTCTTGAGAAGCAGGAAGAGATAGATAGATAGATAGATAGATAGATAGATAGATAGATAGATAGATAGATAGATAGATAGATAGATAGTAATCGTGACTGAGTCACCATTACTCATGGTCTGCCATGTGGGAGTAATTTTGAGTGGGAGTAATTTCGAGTGGGAGCGGGATGGGATCAGGAGTCATTCTACAGGAGTGGGACAGGATGGGATTTTCTTTTTTACTCTGGTCCAGGATTGGGACGTACGTGCGTGCGTGCGCCCGCGCACATGTAAGATGTTCTCATTTGTGTCTCTGACATGTGGGTTAACTGCTGAGGTCTAGTTTACTGTCTCTCCTAGCAGGGATGAGGTCACCAACACAATGAATCTTTTAGTCTTTGTCTTTTACATTATCTGGATGACCTCTCTCAAGGACTGTCAGAAAGGAAATATAAAACAAACCATCCAGGGTTCATCTCTGCTTCCAGCAGTCAGAAATCACTCTTAGATATACTGCAAATAGCTTGTCGTTACTCTCGGGTGGAAAGCTTTATAGAATATAGAAACCTTTATAATGGTAAGAAAATCCTTGACAATGATAAAACATTTTGGTGGAGACTGTGGCTGGTTGGAACAGATGTTTTAGCTCAATTCATATTGAGCATAACTTATATTACAAGGTGTTTAATTCATCTTAAAAATAGAAATCATGTGCTCATGCATGCACGCACGCACACGCACGCGCACGCGCACGCGCACGCGCACGCACACACACACACACACACACACACACACACACACACACACACACATCCGTTTAACCACATTATATTTCCGCTATTTAACATCACAAATCCACTGTTATGGAGGTCCACGGCCATATCGATTTGGGGTCCTTGACATGGACATGTTTGAGTGAGAACCACAGCCATAGCATTGACATGTTTGAGTCCTGTTTCTCTGCTGTCAGGGTTAGTATTATAGGTGCATTTCTCCCCTATCGTGTCACATGTGACTGCCATACTGTATAGCATTGACATTTTTGAGTCTTGGGTCCAATCAGTCTTTTCAGATTTGAGGGTCTTTTGTAGTGACATACAGTACATGAGGGGTGGTCTGGGATCTTCTGTGACATCTGTTGCAACCATGCTGACATTTAAGTGCATGGCGGCTCCATCCAGGGAATCATGGGAAACGTTCCTCTGCATCTACAATGAATCTAACATGTCAGAAGAGATTCCACTGTTCAACAAAAGCAAAGGTCAAGCGTATTTTTGGTATTAATGCTGTAGTAGTTTTACTGCATTCTCGGAAACACCCGAGGTTAGGCTGTTCTGACAATATAATCACATGATGGAGATTAACACGGACACACACTTTAAAGGACAACTTTAGTTTTTTTCAACCAAGGTTCATGTTTTAGGTTGTTATTAGAGAAAGTAAAAGATTATTTTTATTTTTTTCATTTGCTGCTTTCTTTTGTTTTAGGGATTTTTGCTCTTTTTGACAGGGGGGTGGGGGCATTCGAGCATGGGGCTAAATATGTATTTTTTTTACAAAATGTTATGGTGATTTATTTTTCTATTATTTACTATAGTCCTAATAAACCCCAGGAAATTACATCTGGCCACAGAAGATCACAGGATCTACTGAATGTGAAGGTAGCCTACTTGGGGAAGGCTTATACTGTGTGTGTATAGGCTCAATATGTCAGTTTGTCACATTCAATAGATCCTGTGATCTTTTGTGGTCAGATGTAATTTCTTGGGGTTTATTAGGACTATAGTAAATAATGAAAAAATGCTAAAATCCCCAAAACAAAAGAAAGCAGCACATGAAAGAAAATTAACACTCGCCTTTTAGTTTCTCTAATAACAACCTAAAACATGAACCGTCATTGAAAAAAACAAAAGTTGTCCTTTAACCATTAGACCTTATACTGTACAAATGTTATTAAATGATTATCCATATTTTACTGTGTGCAGTTAATTTATGTATGAATGTGACATACGGTGTCTTGGGAGAGTATCGGTTTGATCATATAAATATTTCCACTGTGAAACAAAATCGTTTCAACTGTAAAATGATGAACGTATAGTGATGACAACTGTGCAATATTTCAGAAGTCATTTGTACACCCTGCAGTCTCCAATCGTCGTTGTTTTACAATCTGTTTTCATGTTGCATCTGAGGTTGTGCATTGGTGTCGGTGAGGGGACATTTTATAACCGCAATCCACAGTAAAGTCATTATCAATGATTGGCTTATTATGTGTATTTTGAGTCAGAATGATTTACACATAGACTACTATACCCTGCTGGGAGTCATCAGCTTCTCGCAGTGCATTGAAATAGACAGCTCAGCTCTGCCATGAGCTCAACTCTCTCTGCTCAGGTCTTCGGTGGGAATTGGTTTCCTGTTACAGCCGTGACAACATTCACTTTGTGAGTCTCCACGTGCGTGTGTCCGTCCGTGCGTGTGTGTGTGTGTGTGTGTGTGTGTGTGCGTCCATGCGTGCGTGTTATCATGGCAAAGTGTGGTCCTGGAGACAATAATAATGATAATATAGCATAAACTACTGTACCATAGAAGTGCTTTTCAGTACTTTGCTACAGTAGGTGCTTTGTCTGACAAATATATATTTTCAGTCATTACATGTACAGTACAGGGATGTAGAGGGAGGGCAGAATCCAGTCGTGCCGGCCGGCCGGTCGGGTGGCCTGCTGGTCCGTCGGGAGCTTAGTCTTAAGTTAGGATGCTGGAGAACCAAGAGGTCAAAGGAGGGCTGAATTAGAGCACCCGCAAGAGTCTGGAGAGCACTTTTGTTGACAAAAGAGGAAATTCTCGTCCTTTAAACGTATTTTTTTTAAAGGCTGTCAGAAGCAGACGTCAGCCCCGTAATACAACCTAGAGCAAGCTGCTATATGCGAGTGAGTGGCCGTGCCAAGCGGTGTGAAATCCTCTTCAGACCATTCAGCGGCATTCGAGTTGCGTTCAAATCGTCAAATGGGTGCCGCATTGTCAAATGTCCCACCCGTTTGACACCAACGACTGTGAAAATGCATCATTGATTTCATTAACCGAGGTCCCTCAGTGGTCTATCTATACTTGGCCGGTCCAGTGCCGAATCAACCCCTCCGAGGGCCCTGGCGCTACACCAAATCAATATTCATATGATTTGCGCGCGCGTAACACAATCAAGAACGTCACGTTTTGCATTTGTGCTCCCAGGGAATGAACGTGCGTGTGTTCAGCGCATCGCCAGCACTATCGCCGCTGCTCCCATAGAGTTATAAGGCTGCTCCCATAATGCCGCTCCCATAGTTATAAGGCTGCTCCCATAGAGTTAAGGCTGCTCCCATAGAGTTATAAGGCTGCTCCCATAGAGTTATAAGGCTGCTCCCATAGAGTTAAGGCTGCTCCCATAGAGTTATAAGGCTGCTCCCATAGAGTTATAAGGCTGCTCCCATAGAGTTATAAGGCTGCTCCCATAGAGTTATAAGGCTGCTCCCATAGAGTTATAAGGCTGCTCCCATAGAGTTATAAGGCTGCTCCCATAGAGTTATAAGGCTGCTCCCATAGAGTTAAGGATGCTCCCATAGAGTTATAAGGCTGCTCCCATAGAGTTATAAGGCTGCTCCCATAGAGTTATAAGGCTGCTCCCATAGAGTTATAAGGCTGCTCCCATAGAGTTATAAGGCTGCTCCCATAGAGTTAAGGCTGCTCCCATAGAGTTATAAGGCTGCTCCCATAGAGTTATAAGGCTGCTCCCATAGAGTTATAAGGCTGCTCCCATAGAGTTAAGGCTGCTCCCATAGAGTTATAAGGCTGCTCCCATAGAGTTAAGGCTGCTCCCATAGTTATAAGGCTGCTCCCATATAGTTATAAGGCTGCTCCCATAGAGTTATAAGGCTTCTCCCATAGAGTTATAAGGCTGCTCCCATAGAGTTATAAGGCTGCTCCCATAGAGTTAAGGCTGCTCCCATAGAGTTATAAGGCTGCTCCCATAGAGTTATAAGGCTGCTCCCATAGAGTTAAGGCTGCTCCCATAGAGTCATAAGGCTGCTCCCATATAGTTAAGGCTGCTCCCATAGAGTTATAAGGCTGCTCCCATAGAGTCATAAGGCTGCTCCCATAGAGTTATAAGGCTGCTCCCATAATGCCGCTCCCATAGTTATAAGGCTGCTCCCATAGAGTTAAGGCTGCTCCCATAGAGTTATAAGGCTGCTCCCATAGAGTTAAGGCTGCTCCCATAGAGTTATAAGGCTGCTCCCATAGAGTTAAGGCTGCTCCCATAGAGTTATAAGGCTGCTCCCATAGAGTTATAAGGCTGCTCCCATAGAGTTATAAGGCTGCTCCCATAGAGTTATAAGGCTGCTCCCATAGAGTTATAAGGCTGCTCCCATATAGTTAAGGCTGCTCCCATAGAGTTATAAGGCTGCTCCCATAGAGTCATAAGGCTGCTCCCATAGAGTTATAAGGCTGCTCCCATAGAGTTATAAGGCTGCTCCCATATAGTTAAGGCTGCTCCCATAGAGTTATAAGGCTGCTCCCATAGTTATAAGGCTGCTCCCATATAGTTATAAGGCTGCTCCCATAGAGTTATAAGGCTTCTCCCATAGAGTTATAAGGCTGCTCCCATAGAGTTATAAGGCTGCTCCCATATAGTTAAGGCTGCTCCCATAGAGTTAAGGCTGCTCCCATAGAGTTATAAGGCTGCTCCCATAGAGTTATAAGGCTGCTCCCATAGAGTTAAGGCTGCTCCCATAGAGTTATAAGGCTGCTCCCATAGAGTTATAAGGCTGCTCCCATAGAGTTAAGGCTGCTCCCATAGAGTTATAAGGCTGCTCCCATAGAGTTAAGGCTGCTCCCATAGTTATAAGGCTGCTCCCATAGAGTTATAAGGCTGCTCCCATAGAGTTAAGGCTGCTCCCATAGTCATAAGGCTGCTCCCATAGAGTTATAAGGCTGCTCCCATAGAGTTAAGGCTGCTCCCATAGTCATAAGGCTGCTCCCATAGAGTTATAAGGCTGCTCCCATAGAGTTAAGGCTGCTCCCATAGAGTTATAAGGCTGCTCCCATAGAGTTAAGGCTGCTCCCATAGTTATAAGGCTGCTCCCATAGAGTTATAAGGCTGCTCCCATAGAGTTATAAGGCTGCTCCCATAGAGTTAAGGCTGCTCCCATAGTTATAAGGCTGCTCCCATAGAGTTATAAGGCTGCTCCCATAGAGTTAAGGCTGCTCCCATAGTTATAAGGCTGCTCCCATAGAGTTATAAGGCTGCTCCCATAGAGTTATAAGGCTGCTCCCATAGAGTTAAGGCTGCTCCCATAGTTATAAGGCTGCTCCCATAGAGTTATAAGGCTGCTCCCATAGAGTTATAAGGCTGCTCCTACAGTAAAAGTATAACTTTTCACCTCTGCTCAAGGTTTTTGTTCCAAAATTCACCGGAGAGTGGATTATTTCCCCTGTGCGTGAAACATTGCATCATTCATTGCATCATGTCCCCAGCAAAGCCAGACAAAAAGAAAAAAAGCACTGGTCCACTTCCACCCCATTGGCCTTGCAGTGCTGGTAATGAATCCATTGAGAGGATAATTGAATTGCACATTCATCAACGTCACATCAGATCATTTGGTCTGCGTTTCAGTCCACATGAGGTCCTGGGAGGGGATGACATGACACCAAACTTGTCCAGAATTCTGTTTGTGGATGTCTCATCTGCATTTCAATAAGACTGGCTCAACACTCAGTATGGCTGGAGCTTGTGTGGGTAACGTGTGAACTAAGTTGTGGCCAATTTTGGACAGATAGCCATGGCTCTTTTTGGAATCGGTTGCAGTCAGTCAGACAGACAGACAGACAGACAGACAGACAGACAGTAACATATTTACATACTGTGATAATGTAGGCCAAAATATTGGCCTATATGTTCCACTTCCTTGGTTTTAGTAAGGACTAGAGCAGCAGCGTTCTGAATGGACTGCAATGTGATTGTTTTCAGGGAGCCTTGTAACAACACCATTAGTCTTTTTTTCCCTAAATCATGCCTTAACCTTTATAATCCTTGATATATTTTTATACTAGGCTGGCTTTGCAATTGTCTTAATGTGGCTGTTGGAATCCAGGTCTGACTCCATGCCTACACCAAGGTTTCCTGCTTGGCTTGAGGTTTTTAACATTACCGATTGAAGTTGAGCACTGACTTGTAATCGTTCTTCCTTGGCTCCAAAAACAGTTACTTCAGTTCTGTCTTTGTTTAATGGAAGAAGGTTCTGGCACATCCAGTCGAGGACTTGTTCGATGCATTCACTCAATGCAGGGCCGGTCCTGAGCAATCTGGTGTCCTAAGCAGGATCCCCCCCCCCCCCAAAAAAAAAAAAAAAAAAAACACTGCAGAGGTACTGTGGAGGCACTGGGGGGGACACTGGGGAGGCACTGTTGACTGTGGAGGTGCTGGGGGGACACTGGGGAGGCACTGTGGGGACACTGGGGAGGCACTAGGGGGACACTGGGGAGACACTGGGGAGGCACTGGGAAGGCACTGTGGAGGCACTGGGGGGACACTGGGTAGGCACTGTGGGGACACTCATGGGGAGGCACTGGGGAGGCACTGTGGAGGCACTGGGGGGACACTGGGGAGACACTGGGGAGGCACTGGGGAGTCACTAGGGAGGCCCTGGGCAGACATTGGGGAGGTACTGGGGAGGCATTGGGGAGACACTGGGGGAACATTGTGGGGACACTGGGGAGGGACTGGGGGGACACTGGGGAGGCACTGTGGGGACACTGTGGAGGCACTGGGGGGACACTGGGGGGGCACTGTGGAGGCACTGGGGAGACACTGGGGAGGCACTGGGGAGACTCTGTGGGGACACTGGGGAGACACTGGGGAGACACTGGAGAGACACTGGGGAGACTCTGTGGGGACACTGGGGAGACACTGGGGAGGCACTGGGGAGACACTGGGGAGTCACTAGGGAGGCCCTGGGCAGACATTGGGGAGGTACTGGGGAGGCACTGGGGGAACACTGGGCAGACAGAGTTGGGACAGAGGAAGAGCGTCTGCCTGTAGGAAGGGCCGGGCCTGACTCAATGCCTGTATTGTCACTGCCATGGAAACCAGGAGCTCAGCCAGCCAAGCAGGATGGTAACTGGCGTAACCGCAAGGTTGCCAGTTCGAACACTCCCCCAGAGTTAGTGTCGAAGTGTCCTTGAGCAAGGCACTGAACCCCTAATTGCTCCTGATGTGCTGGTTGGTGCCTTGCATGTTTTAAACTGATAACTGTGACTGGAGGGAATCTGGGAGGTAAGGTTATTGCTGAGTTTAACATTGTGAAATGAAATATTTCTAAAGAAGAAGAAAAAATATAATAAACGTTACGAGGCCGAACTAGAGAGACAACCCATTAATCCATTTCTTCTCCATCATTGACGTCTCATTTTCCTGCCCTCTATGGCAGAGTCTCTCAGTCCTAAGAACAAAACAATCAAATCAAATCAAATCAAAGCATCATATAAATCAGGTTTAACCCATTTTGGGTGGGAACCCCTTTTGGTGTTCTACCTCTGTTCTACTTTAGCTATTGAAAAATAGCAGATCTACAAGCTCATAATAATAATCAAACTAAACATTTAACCACCAGTGTACCATCCCATGGCCTCCACCTGACCTTCAGACTGTTGCCCCGACGTCAGGACATCTGTGGCGTCAACATTGATTGATTGATTGATTGAAATATTTACAGTTTTTACAGAATTACAGTACATTTCAAGCACAAACTCAATACAAAGACTGTGAGTGGACGACCCAATTAAGCATTACACTTGTTTACAACAGGGTCCACCATGTTCAATTCATCAAAACATTTAGAGACGTACAAATAGACACTTCTATATAGTTAAAGAACAGAACAGGAATTCATCATAACATCCAGACTGTCAGGTGGCTGGTGCCCCGAGGCTGTGTGGCTTCTGAATTACAACTCGTCCTTCACATGCACGCACATGCACGCACGCATGCACGCACGCACCCAAACAAACAAACAAACAAACAAGCATGCAGCATTTTGGTTGTATACTGTATGTCATTGTTTCTATTTTGTCTATACGGTATTCCAAACCTCATTGCCTTAATGTGTTATATACTTTGTTCTGAGCCACATTTGTCATGACTCATGTCCTCTGTGTCCTGTGACTGTCATTGAATGGCTAGGTTTATGGCCCTCCTATATACAGCCTTTCGTCACAACACCTGTCACATTTGCCATTGGCAATGAAAGGAGAATTTACGTCATAATGTGTCCGAGCAAATCGGCTTTTTGAACAATTGTTTTTGTGTTGACACAAATTTGTTCAGATCTATAGTATTATTATTTTATTGGATGATGTACGATGATACAAGCACCCCTCACTTCACACGGGTGTGATTTTTTAAAGCTTTATTTGAGGGATTTTATGCTTCATTCAGAGAGAGAGAGAGAGAGAGAGAGAGAGAGAGAGAGAGAGAGAGAGACAGACAGACAGACAGACAGACAGACAGACAGACAGACAGACAGACAGACAGACAGACAGACAGACAGACAGACAGACAGACAGACAGACAGACAGACAGACAGACAGACAGACAGACAGACAGACAGACAGACAGACAGACAGACAGACAGACAGACAGACAACTTGCATATTCATGCCTTGGGCGCAAAAAGTTTGAGAGTCTTTCTTTTAATAGTTTCTTACCGGTTGCACAGTCTACAGTAGTTATTTTACTGTCAAGAGGGCTTACCAGCACTCGATCCCCAAAAACATCCTTCAGGCACTTTTATTTCCTTGGTACAGCCAGCAAACAGAGCAACCTGCGTGGTTCATCACAAAGTGTTCTACAGATTTATACAGTCAGTACTGTACGGACAACTGGCTATTCTAGGCATCGATCAGGCCAAAGGAAACACAAAGCACCTAGGTGTAATGTCAGAAGTCTCAACTCACTGTTTTCTGCAAGACATTACTCTATAAGCCATATCTCCAAAACCGGTGGGTCAAACTGAACAACCAATATGTCAATTTGAAGCTATGATTCCCTGATTTTATGGAAGAAAAGTGTCTTGAAATGTCCATGGAAGTAGGCATCATATTGGAACATGTCCCAGAATGTTCTCACCAGCAGCTACAGTTTCAATATAACTGTGTGTATTTGCATTAACCATATACTATACATGGTCATATAGGACTAGAGGTCACATGGTTAACCACTCAAGCCAATCAAAAATTTTCAGAAATAGCTGATCTTCAAGCTCCCAATACCTAACATTGAGACAGTTTGTAAGCTTGTACAATAGATCTTCTACTTCTTCTACTAGATTTATTTTCCTTTTCCCTTTCTTTTACCATTTCTGAATTTATTTGAAAATGTTTGTAAAATGTCTGACAAGGTTTAAAAATGGTTAAGGTTTAGTTTATCTTAGGAAGTGCATCTTGTTGCATGTGTGTGTGTGTGTGTGTGTGTGTGTGTGTGTGTGTGTGTGTGTGTGTGTGTGTGTGTGTGTGTGTGTGTGTGTGTGTGTGTGTAACTAACTGTGTATAGCAAACACCTGCTGTGATCTCTCAGCCAAGTGACTCGGAAAAACTCTTGCGCTCTCTTAAATAATGTAGTAGTTGAGAGGGAGCAGAATCTGCCAAAGGCATGATTTGCGAATACATTTTACTCTTACTTCCAGAAGTAGAATAACATTTGCATAATTCTTAGAGTTGTTTTTTACGGTGTGTCTCTGCAGGAGACACGACCGTCTGCAGGGTCGGTCTGTGTGTTGAGCGTGTCCAGTGCTAACCTTGCAAACGGCACCAGATTTATTGTGCCCACTGGCAGCAGAACTTAATACCTCTGTGGACCATTACCTCTAAAGAGCCCAAGTAAAGTGAGGCAACATTTGTCTAATGTTTACCAACGCTAACCAACGTGAAGTGATTCAAGATACTAGAAAGGAACACACCTAAACGGTGATTTTGCATCTAAAACAAGGGTGCGAGGCGTGTTCATCAGGGGAATCCAGTTGTTGTTGTTTTTTTATTTTCTAAAGATGGAGCTTCAGGATCAGGAACCATAATCATGGATGAACGACGTGCACCCAAACAGCAGCCATAATGAGATCCAGTGCCTTTACAAACTCTGGGGGATTTCATTCCTTCTTCAGAGCTCAAACACTATTTAAGCTCTTTCCACGCAGTATGGGGGTTTTGCACTGAAGGATTATTATAGCTCAAACAACTACTATAGTTCTTCATGTGGTGGCATTGACATTAAGCTATAATATAGCTTATTATATAGTTTATAGTAGCCTACGTGACTGTTTGAATTGTAACACAAATGGAAGCTACAATGCTTACACTGCAAATGATGATACTGCACCCAAAGTCACTGTAGTACAGAGCCCCTGAGTGGCCATGGTAAGAAAAATAAATGATCTGGTCCGGACGAGATAATATCTCGTCCGGACCATATTATCTTGTCTGGACGACATACAGTAATATCTTGTACAATATGTTATATCGTCCGGACAAGATAATATCTCGTCCGGACAAGATATTAGCTCATTAGTAGACAATGAAATTATGTTTTACTGTGTTGCTCACTAAAAATAGCTGATCTACAAGCTCTATGAGTGTACAACATCATTGTATACATTAGGCTTAAAACTTGTACTTTGTCCGGGACAATGCATCAGGCTTTATAATGACTTAAAAATGAATACCATAATAATTACAGAAGTTTAAGACTATGGAACATTAGAGGGATCAGGTCAGTCAGTCGGTCTGTCTTTTATTGTTAATAGTCTACTATATTATCGAAAACTTGTCAACCGTGCAATCAATAGCCATAATTATGACGATTTTGGGGCGTGAAATCATAATGCATGAGGCAACTATACTATATGAAAGCTGTGTGTGTGTGTGTGTGTGTGTGTGTGTGCATGCGTGTGTGCATGCGTGTGTGTGTGTGCGTGCGTGCGTGCATGCATGCGTGCACGTAGTCTTAATGGTGCTCTTGAAGCAGTCAGTCATGAAGGACACTGGAGGAACACATTTTATCTGCAACAGAAGCGTAATGAAAATATGAAAGCCGTACAAAGTGTTGTTGTTTATTTCAGGCTCCCTCAGTATGCTTTGTATGCTCAGTATGCTTTGCGAATAACACTTTGTGACATGTGTGTCTCAGTGTAACTCATTCTACATGATGTGACAAGTGTGGCTCACTGTAACTCATTCTGCATGATGTGATGTGACATGGCCATATAACAGGCTGTTTGGGGCAGGGGTTCATCGTTGGCATCCAGGGATTGTGTGTGCAAAGTTTGGCTTCGACCGGGATAACGGTTGTACATCTTTTTAGTATTTTGTGGGTTTTCACGTATACAAGGCAGAAGATTGTGCGACAGTGAAAAGTCTCTATAATGACCAATTATATGTAGTCTTAGTGATTGTTGTTAGTATCAGCTATATCAAGAATTAGCTTAGGCTAAATTAAATAATAATGAAACAAACTTTATTTGTATAGCACCTTTCATGACATGAAATGCAGCTCAAAGTGCTTTACAGAGCAATGGAGAAAGAAAGAAAAGAAAAGCAAGGCATAAAACGTTAAAAAATAATAGCAGTAATGCAATACAGTGAGGACATGAGTGTAGAAGTGGGTCTTGAGCTGTGATTTAAAAATGTCTACAGAGGCTGCCTGTCGAAGGTACAGTGGGAGTTTGTTCCACACCGTCGGCCCGTCGAAGCAAAACGCTGCTTCACCGTATTTCTTTGTTGCCATTTTTTTTTGCAAAGCGAGCAGGCCAGCAGTGGAAGACCTTAGGGGGGCGGTTAGGGACATATTTAGGCAGGCAGCCATGTAGGTAGGAAGATGCAAGACCATTGAGAGCTTTATAAACAAGTCAAATAATTTTAAAATCAATCCTAAAAACAACTGGAAGCCAGTGCAGTGAAGCTAAAACTTGAGTTTTAGTTAAAACTCTGGCTGCCGCATTTTGGACAAGTTGTAATCTGTCAGTTTCTTAGGCAGTCCAGAAAAAAGTGCAATCAAGCCGAGAAAAAACAAAGGCGTGTATTAGCTTTTTTGCATCGTCCAATGACAAATAGGCTTTGATTCGTACAATATTTATATTAAGGTGAAAAAAGGCAATCTTGGATTAATGTGTGAATTAAAATTCAATTCAGAATCAATAATGACCCCCAAGTTCTTTACTGTACTGTTACTTTCTACAGTCAGGTTGCCATGTCACACAGCACAGGGATCATCTGGAGCTACAGAAAGATGTAGTTGGGTATCATCACCATAGAAATGAAAATTGACTCAGTGATTGGTAATAAGTTCTCCCAACGGCAGTATGTACAGGGAGAATAATAGAGGACCAAGAATCGAGCCCTGTGAAATACCAGAACCGTCGTGTTTGTCTGAGTCAAACTCAGCTAGATTGACAAAATCTTGTTAGGAAGGAGGAAAACCAGGACAGCGCCATACCAGACAAACCTATCCAGTGCTCCAAACGTTGTATTAAAATTGAATGATCAATCGTGTCAAATGCAGCAGTTAGATCAGGAAGTAAGAGAACAGATAAATTTTTCTTGTCAGCAGACACCCTAAGATCATTCATTACTTTTACAAGTGCTGTTTCTGTGCTGTGAAAATCGTTCAATGGTAGAGAATAGGACACAAGGCGATCTTGCGTGCTGCTCAGCGGTAGGATCACCGGCACCTTGACCAGTCAGGTCGGCCGGGCGTCTGACGGGCTGGCATGAGCGGCCCTTCCCCCTGGTGGTCACTGGCCAAGAATGTTGCTGGGCCAGCTGAGCCTATATAGACCGATTCACAGAGGGTTTCCTGGGTGCGGCCATTACTGAGGTGTACCATTGAGTGCAGCAGCACTGATTAGCTACACCTGGCCTATGCAGCACCTGCTCAATGGATTACCCCTCAGTAATGGCCGCGCCCAGGGCACCCCTCTGTGAATCGGTCTATAGGTGGCGTCTTGCGCCTAGGCCACGAGTATTACTTACTTGGTAAGAATAGTAGAGTTTAGGGGGCATGTTGGCGAGCACTGATGGCAAGGATATAGCCACGGTCATGGCGCTCACCACTTATAGGCTCTGATGAAATTAAGGGTTAAACTGCCGCGGGCTGCCGTGGCCCGTGGGGGCAGCTGGGTCTGCTTATTTCCTTGTGGTGTGTCTTAGAGTGTTCCCGTACATATTGAATAATTTGTAGTCTCGAACACGATAGAGAACGGAGGGTTACACTAACCCAGGTTCTCTGAGTGGAGAGAAATTCGTGTGAATCAAAAGTTAATCAAAGTGGCCATGCCCAGATGGGGCTTAAATTGCCCGCTGGTTGGCATCAGGGCAGGGCCACCATAGATGATGTGTCTTAAAGAGATATGCACGTCCACTCTCTCCACTCAGAGAACCTGGGTTACAGTGTAACCCTCCGTTCCAATGTACCTAATGCTGTAATTATTTAGTAGCAAACTCACAGACTTAAACACGGTCAGTTTTTTTTTTGTTATTGTTTTAATAGCAAAAATGTCTGATCGCCAAGCTCCAAATGATGTAAGCTTATGGATCACTATATTTTCACAAATGTTGCCAGGCTTTTACAACAAAGTAGCTAGGCCATTAATTTCTGATGGAGATACATGGTTTGCAGCTGCTGACAGTGATGATAATGTAGTGTGAAATATGAGCTCTCTAGTGGATATCATCGTCACTCTGGGGATGTTCTGGGGGCCACCATATGTCACTTTTTATGACAGCTGTCATTTCATTGCTACTCATCAATCCGCACAGAGACTCTTATTTAGAGGTGAGAGGAGATGCAAGATGAATTGACAATCAACCAAATGTACCTTCTGAAGCACAGAATAATCCCATTCCAGCTCATTAACTCTGGTGTGTGTGTGTGTGTGTGTGTGTGTGTGTGTGTGTGTGTGTGTGTGTGTGTGTGTGTGTGTGTGTGTGTGTGTGTGTGTGTGTGTGTGTGTGTGTGTGTGTGTATGCGTGTGTGTGTGTGTGTGTGTGTGTGTGTGTGTGTGTGTGTGTGTGTGTGTGTGATAGATAGATAGATAGATCTTTATTTGTCATTGCTTGCATGAAACAATGAAATTCAGTTTAGAGCTTCACCTTCACCACTGGCATCAAATAAATATCCATAGCCTACTGTACAGTAACTCAAGTGCAATAGTGCTGGTGCAATGTAATAGTGCAAAGTTCAGTGCAAGACCAAGTCCATTTTCAGTACCCTTTTAATACTATAGAGGGGGCTCGGCGATGGGGGGCGGGGGGCAGGTTGTTCATTCAGCAGCCTGACAGCCTGTGGGTAAAGGCTGTTGGACAGTCTGTTGGTTCTGGACCGGATGGATCGGTATCTTCTACCAGAGGGCAGACGTTGGAAGAGATGGTGTGCTGGGTGGAACTGGTCCTGTAGGATGTTATTTGTGCGGCGTAGGCAGCGGGAGTGTGTGTGTGTGTGTGTGTGTGTGTGTGTGTGTGTGTGTGTGTGTGTGTGTGTGTGTGTGTGTGTGTGTGTGCGTGTGCGTGTGCATGTGTGTGTGTGTATTTTTTATGGAGCACTGTATAGATATTTTTACTTATTTATTATTTAATCGCCTGGGTAAAGCCAGAGCTGATCATCGAAAATGAAAACTTCCGTCATGTCCATGGGAAAATAATTCTGAAATTCATCCCTCCGTCATCCCTCCATTTCTTCATTGTCAATAAATCCCTTAAACCTCCCCAATGGTGTGTTTATTCCGAACCGTCTATGTGTTTGTATATGCTCTTTATCTGTCTGTGCTTTTGTCTTGTTCGTCTGACTCTCTCTCCTGTTCTTTGTTATCTGTTAATTGTTATGTATGTCCTGCTTGCTGCTCCCACTCTCTGCCTAAACCTCCTCTCACTGCTCCACTGATGTGTCTTTATTTCTGTTTAAGGTACAATTGATTCCGAAAAAGGGCTGAAGGTCATTCACCTCAATATAAGAAGCCTTGCACCAAAAATTACTCTGCTTAGAGCCTGGGTCAATCTCTACAAACCAAATATTATTACTATTTCTGAAACATGGCTACATAGTGGAATCACCGATGATGAAATCAAAATTGAAAACTTTGTTTTATATCGAGCGGATAGGGCTACTAGAGCTGGTGGGGTAGCCACATATGTCTCCTACCTCTAATCTAACCTCTGAGCGCCTCTACTGTAGATCCTGTTCACTTTGAATGCCTTTTCATTAATCTCATGTTTCACAACAACAAACATTTAATCATTGGAAACATCTACCGGCCCCCTTCTGCCCCAGCTGACTCAACCAACTGTATTCTGTCAACCATCAACTCCCTGGGGAGACAAAATTAATTGGTACTCCTTGGCATTTTAGGACTGGAGTAGCTGCGCCTCCTCCTACGCCAAAAACATATTTTCTAGTTTAAATCTCTCTCAGTTAATTTCAAATAATTCCCTCTGTTGAGGATGCATGGAACTTCACAGTCGGTCGACACTTTTAAGAGAGGACTAAAAACTTTCCTTTTTACCAAAGCATTTTTATAGCCTTGCATTATGTTTTAAATGTTCGTGTTCTTTTAGATGTTTTTAATGGTGTGTTGTTTCTTGCTTTTATTCATTTACTGTAGCACTTTGAGATTCTCACGAATATAAAGTGCGTTATAAATAAAATCCATTATTATTATTATTATTATTCAGATCACTATAAAAATAGCTTCAGACATGACTTCCATAACCCCAAACAGTTTTGGAATAGATTGAATCACTTTCTTAACAAAAACAATAAAAGCTCCATAAAACACCTCAAAATGAATAATGATATAATATCGGACCCACTGCATATTTCCCAAGCCTTTAACAATCACTTTTCCTCTATCTGTGCCAACTCCCCCGATGCAAACTCATATATTAAAGCCGGCTCTCCTACAATTAATACACACAATGGGTCCTTTTCATTTAAAAAAAAATCACAACTTGATGTACATCGTGTCATCTGTGAATTGAAGGAAAGCTTGTGGGGCTGGTCCGGATGGCCTTGGATCAAAATACATCAAACTTGCTGCTCACATTCTCCCTTTGCCGATTTATTGAACCTGTCAACCTGCTCATTTCCATCAATATGGAAATGTGCGAAAGTCACCCCCATCTTTAAAAGTGGGGACACATCGTCCCATTTCCATTATTTGTATCACTGCAAAAATATTTGAAAAACTAATCTATAATCAGCTCTCACAATATCTGAGTCTCCACAACATCCTGTCCCCAGTCTATAAGTGGGATTGTGCATGTGTATAGAATTATTTAATTTACATGCATTGTAATTGACTAATTTTATATAAATGCATCGGCAGAGCTTGTGTTGACGCAAATTAATTTAATTGCACAGCAAAACACACTTACATACACACACCATATATATATGGTGTGTACTGTGTACACCGTGAGCTTTATTTTTTATTTAACCTTGTAGAGTTTTATGGAGTGCCCCAGGGTTACATTATGTGAATTCCCTTTAAACTGAGCGACTGATGACCGTCTTGGGACATTAAAATACTCTAATGAATGAATCTTGGTGAATCAAGATAAGGAATATCATAAAAGGGAAAACGTGCTTGTGAACACAAAGTTATTAACTTGCTGTAAGCAAAAGATCTTATTTCATGTTAAATGCATAAGCATTTTGTAAGAATTGCATTTATAGAATTGCCATCCTAAAATGTATTAAAAGTATAGTTACACAAACGTGCATATTTGTGAGCATTAATGCGTGCATGGACAAATTTGCTTTGGTGTGCGGGGATGCGGTGGGGGTGTTGAGATATGCAGTGATTGTTGTTCATGGTGTGTTGTGTAAAGCAAGTGCTGTACTGGGGGAGACATTGGGAAGGAAGCCAGTGTGTAGAAGCATCATTGTGTGGGCTTCGCAGTTCAGTGAAGGGGACAATTCGATATTTTCTTTTCCTCCGTCGGTCCTTTTCCTTTTAAGCCACACGGCTTGGCCAATGCAGGGAAGTCTCCCCAAAAGGCCTCTTCTGGCGGTGGCTGGCAGAATTCTGCTACGTGATCTAAAACCAATTTCACTATTTTGAATAAGCTAAACACTTATTTTTCTTATCTTTCTCTTGCAGTCCAAGAATCAAATCCAGGCTCAACTGAAAGAACTGCGCTATGGGAAAAAGGATTTACTCAACCTGAAGGGGGGTGCATGGTCTTTGTAACAGTTCCAGACTGAAGCTAGACCTGTGTACCAGGACCACCTGGATAGAATGACCCCATCAGGGCCATACAACTGAAATCACTCAAACCATAAATGCAACAAATCCCCAGGCTTGAGGTTCACTCATGTTAAATGTTGTCCTCTATTTCCTAAACAATGATGAGACAATCTGCACTGTGTATAGGATTAAGTTAATATGGTCTGGAATAATACTTCAGATATTTTTAAATCATGAGAAATGCAGATTTGAAAAGTAATTTAACCACTTGAACCGAAGCATCCCTCTTATGGGGCAAACATTTTGTCAAAAGTTGTAGAACAACAATCTCATATAATGTGTCGCACACATTTGTGAGTTTGTAGATCAGCTTTTGCAAAGAGATTTGTGGTAGATGGGGAAAAAAGGAGCAGGTAAAGTGTAGAGCCTTGCATGGTTTACACCAGTTAACAAAGTAGGCTATATTTTCTCTGTCGGGTGGAAACCTCATGTGTCCAAAACTGCTACTTCAGGATTAGGATATTAAAAAGTAATACCAAAAGTAGCAGATCGACAAGGTCAAAATTAAATCAATTAATACAAATACAAATAAATAGTGTTTCGAATTTGTGCATCTGCTATACTTTTGACGCTTTTGTTTGACTCTGTACAATGATCAAGTAGGGCATTAATGTACGACAAAACAGTTAGAATTTGGAGATATCTAGGTTTCTGCTCGACATTAACGATTTGAGACATTTAAACAGCTAGTCCTGCAGGGTTTGATCCCCGACTCTCTCCCTATGTGCAAAGTGTCAGTTTGCACATTACTATTGACATAAAAGGTAGAAAAATCCCCTGCCCCCAATAAATAAATAAATATGTGTTTTTTTTACCCTGCTGTATTTTTATTTGTTTTACCTAGTGGAACATCTCATTTATGTTACGCCTGCTGGGTGTGGAATATTAACAGCTCAGTTGATTAAATACATACGTACTGTAGCGCAAAACTACATTTCTATTCACGAATAATTGCTGCTTGTATCTCAACTAGTATAATAATCATTATAGTGGCATTTTCCAGTTCAGAGGAGGCTGACCTTCAGGCTGTTGTTTACATTGCGTGGGTTGACAAATATGTCAGTTGACATTTCTGCCACGATAACCCAGTGTCATTTCATAAATGTACGATTTGATCCCTCAGACCCATCATATATAAAGCTCTGTCAAAAGGTGACAGAAATGAATACAAAATGCCTCATTCCTCATCTGGCGTTTTATGCTGTTCGTGCGGTGGCTGCATATATTGTTCCAGTCTATTCATTTATTATTCTATTTATGGTCTGTGGATGATTGATGCATTCACTTCTGGTGTCACAGGCTGTAAATCCTTCATCACTAAATCCGGGCTTTGATTCATTTGAAAAAAAAAGAATGCACGCACGCACGCACGCACGCACGCACGCACACACACACACACACACACACACACACACACACACACACACACACACACACTGAGTGGGAAACATTTTCTTAATCACTTGTTCACTTAAGCACTACATCGTTGCTGTCATGCAGATATCTCTATATTAAAGGTATATTCATCGATTTCACTCAAAAAACCTTAGGTTTAGTTTTTGGCTGTGGGACCCAGCCTTTCGTCCAATCAGGATAGAGAGTCAAAAACGAATCCTAAGGTTTTTTGACCCCCAGGGGTTAACTGGGGACAGGGAGGAACTCCTTATATGGCCAGCACACTCTATAGTAGGGAGGATTATCACAATAAAACAAAAAAAATAAGTGATATTTGAATTAAGTGAAATCACTGAATATACCTTTAAACTAGAAAAAGTGCCCTTCTGGGCACAGGTCTCCACCAGGATAGGAATTTAGGACATTGCAGCTTGCCTTCATCTGGTGGTTGGATAACAAAAGTAAAAAATTCCAGGCAAAGGTTCTTCCTTGGCCTCTAGGGAGTTGGCATACAAAGTTATCCACAGATCCGTGCAGTTTGAGGTAAAAACACTTATCGGCCAGTTATAGCGCCACCTTGAGGCTGAGTTGAAATTGTTTATGTGGCATTTCTTCCTCGGCCTAGTGGGAATGTGCGTGCACAATTTCACGGAAATCACGCGATGTGTTCATGATTTGCAGCATTTTGTTTGAAACTGAGCACTCCTGTGAACTTTGGAAGCCAATCTTAACCAATCAGGATGGAGTCTGAGAAATCTGAAAGACCCGTTTCGTTGAATGGCTCTAGAGAGACTGTGTACCAATTTGCGCGATGTTTGGACAAAATCTGTAGGTGTACTGTGCAAAAACTTGTTTTGCACAAAGCGGCCTCCTGGTGGTGCTATAACAGGCCGTTCTGGAAATTTTGGGGCAGAGGTTCATCGTTGGCATCCAGGGAGTGTGTGTGCAAAATTTGGCATCGACCAACTTGTTTTGCACAAAGCGGCCTCCTGGTGGCGCTATAACAGGCCGTTCTGGAAATTTTGGGGCAGAGGTTCATCGTTGGCATCCAGGGAGTGTGTGTGCAAAATTTGGCATCGACCGGGTTAACGGTGCCGGAGATTAGCTGCTCACGGACACACGGACGGACGGACGGACGGACACACGGACGGACGGACGGACGGACGGACGGACGGAGTGCAAAACATACTCTCCCCCCATGCCTTCGGCCTGGTGGAGACAAAAAAGGCTTGTAGATCAACTATTTTAGCTTATAGCAAAATATGGACACCAGGGTTAATGTGATGTTCTAAAACGGTTAGTCCCAATGCTTGATTCTGATTGGCTGGTTAGCGTACTGCCTACGCCCCCAGCCATTGTAAAATACCTAGTAACCTGAGACCTCTCGTGGCTTATTGCTTAAATAACATAAATTAATTGTAAAATTGTGATATTATTATTGTTATTATTATGCCTTTGAAGTTTGTTAAAATAACCGCATTAACCAGAGCCTCATTATATTCTGAGCATGTCATAATCTGCAAACATTTTGCAAAAATAGATGAGCATTCTGTGAAAATAGTCTAACAAACCCTGAACTCACTTGTGCACTTGTAGAGTGCCTCTCGTCTGTGAAGGGAGTTGATGTAGAGGGGGGGACGGAGGGGAAGAATAGACCCCTGGGGTGCATGGTTAAAAAAAGTTATATATCATTTTTTAACAATATATATATATTTCAGTATTAACCCATTCTAGACGGGAACCTCTTTTGGTGTTTTAGGCATTGTGTTATACTTTAGCTGTTGATAAATAGCAGATCTACAAGCTCATAGATCTGAGCTTGTAGATCTGCTATTTTTGAAAAATCGTGAAAATGTGACACAAATCTTTGAATATATTCTTTCAGAGCAAATGTTTTTAACTCAAATCTTTGCTTCTCGGCCTGGGCCATGCTCAGTGGTCCAGGCACCTTGACCTTGGCCTTTACTGCATGTTTCCCCCAATCTCTCTCCCCTTTTCCTGTCAGCCTACTGTCTGTCCCTCCATAATAAATCAATAAAAACAAAAAGGCAAAAGCCAAAAAAAAGGTCTTTGCTTCTTGGGGTCCCTGGAACAACATATTTTCAGATGGGGGTCGGTGGCCAAATACATATCATTCTGGGGGTCCTTGACATACACAAATATTGAGCACCACTGATATAGAAACATAGGTATTTCAGAAAACTTATTTAGAAGACATCTTTTAAATTTCGATGTAAGGCCTACAGTACATGGGTTAAGGGAACTCACAAAGGATCGGTCTGAGTCTCTCGCCAATTGTACACCGTGCATCACATCGGTCAGATCAAATCTGGCATCAGGTGGGCGTGTGCACGAGAGAGATAGTTTTTAATGGGACTGTGCCCGCTTGTCGCTCCGCCTGTAAGATTGACCGCACCCCTCTGCCTGCCCGGCTCGCTTCTCATTGAAAATGAATTACCGGCACATCAATCACTGGAACGTCTGGAAATAAATTTAGAACGGATTCAGTGCAGAGAAAAGGTTTGACTTTGACACACTGGTCTGGAATACACATTGTGAGGGTCAGGCAGGGCATGATAAATAAAGAATTGCAAAAACACAGACACACAAACATTATTCAGGTCTTTATAAGACCTGAAGAGGAAGCTCTTTTAATGATGATTGTTTTTTTATTAAGACCCCACAATCTTTCCTGAAAGTTTCCTTTCATTAACGAAACACTCTTACGCATTTATGTATCGGAATCCTTCTGTTAGACTAACGCAAGTAACACCACTCAATGCTATTGTCCCTACTTGATATCTACTCCAAGTCCAAACATCAAAAGCTTTCATAGCTGCTTTTATTGCTGATGATTCAACTGTTATCCCGTGGCTGAAACACATCATAATTTATTCTCTCAGCCAAATGTATGATCATATAGCGTCTCCGATGCCAATTCCTGTGCCGGTTGCTAATGATATAGCAGCCAGCTGGTCAGAAGGCAATTAATGAATACTTTACTTACTGCCTCTCAGTTGCCATTTGCTACAGAGACACAATGTACAAATTTAATTCCTCTGGATTCCCTCTTCAGCTCCAGTCTGACAGCTACGAATGGCTTTCTGAGATACGGCTCAAATTCCCTGTGATGGGAAAATAACAAGCTATTGCCCCGTCCTTGACTGTTACCAAAGACTGCAAAGTTAAAGACTGAAAAATAAAATAAATCAAATGTGTAATACAGTAGCACAGTAGTACAGTAATACTCACCTTTTCAGACTCCATCATGGCCCGTAGCACTTGCTCCAGCCCCTTAGATAGCACTATGTAGACAGTTGATTCGAGTGGACTTTGTCGTGTGTGTCTCCATTTTCGTCGTGGGCCGTTGTCCTCACGTTGCCTTGTGAATTGAGCTGTGCTTGTATCAATAAAACTGTGATACTATACATTGGGATTGAAAAGGAGCTCCTCTGTCTGGTTCATTGAGGGTCGCCTCATCTTGCTCCTTTACGCACACAGCGCCGTGATCCAGATACATCAATAGCATTTTACTTATAGCATGTTATGTAGACAGCACTATAATTACATTTTATGTAGTCATAGCACCTTATAGTATATATTGAATAGTATAGTATGTATAGTTTATATAGATATTTCACTGTTACGTTCTTAGCTAACGCATGTTTCATGATAAATACTTTTTATGTACCGGTATGTGATGTATTGCCATGCTTGCTTAATGTAAATCGCTCTGGATTAAGAGCGTCTGCTAAATGCCTAAATTGTACAGTACACCCCGAGGTGTATTCACCACTGAAATTAACACTTGGCTGCAGCCTGCAAGGAATAATCCCAGTATAGGAATCATAATGACCGAAGACATTGCGATGAAATGTGGCATTGAATACTAAATTATCACATTCTCAGCATTGCTTGTTCAGGATGTTTGACCTTGGGCGTTTATGGATGGAGGCCAGTATTGTGCATCACTTCAGGCCAATTGAACCGTTTCTATATGAGCATTCACATCATGAGGTCATCATGAAGGCCAGTGTTCTATATATTGTTTGTAAAAAGTATCCATAGGCTTACATTGTAAATTAATAATATTCCTATAATATTCAATATTCAGTCCGTTGTTGTAAAAAAACAACTTAACAGTTGAATTTGAATTTGTGATAACAACAAGAACAATGCCGAGCTAATGCTTGCGATCGGACAATAGTTACAATGGCAAGCATTACTTCTGCATTCTTTGTGTTCTTGTTGGTATTTCTGAGCACACAAACTGTAAGAATTGGTTGCCAAAAAGACCAGATCCTCAAACTATCGACATTTCAGAGTAAAATCCACAATGTACGCTTTGTGTGCCCAGTCCACACAACACTTTCTAAATAGTGACCCAGGGTGCCCAATGTTATTTTTGTCTTTTTTTTCTTTTTACTGAAAATCACAAAAAAATCAAACATTTGGTTACATGTACACACACTCAGGCACACACACATGAACACAGTTACAATTGGATCACTTTTCCCTGATAATTGCTTTGTGTATTGTAATAATCAGTTGGCCGATATAACCATATGGACTGACCATAAAAACACATGTTCAAGCTAAGGATGCTCATAAGTGTACTTGGCACCAGAGCACCTTAGGCC
The DNA here is from genome assembly GCF_964188405.1 of Protomyctophum parallelum. Lineage (NCBI taxonomy): Eukaryota > Metazoa > Chordata > Actinopteri > Myctophiformes > Myctophidae > Protomyctophum > Protomyctophum parallelum. Next base: position 46,162,787 of record NC_139699.1, on the reverse strand, counting down.
AAAGATCAATAATCGATCTTGTAATCGTATCAGCTGATCTAAGCCCATTATGTTCTGGACACTCAGGTGAAGATGTGAGAGGGTCACGGAGAAGAGTTATCTATGTTTCTTTTTTCTTTTTATTTATTTCCCCTATGCAGGGTAAATGTCATAATAATGATGATAATTCTGATACCAATGTATTCTGTATGTAAATGTGATTATGATAATGCCGCCTTCTCCCTGTTGGTTAACGAGCGGTGGATGCGCGCCACTCAGGGGCGGGCCCAGGTGCATTGAAATGGACACTCTCAGTCAAGGCAGCGAAGAGGAAGGTTGTGTGCGACAGAGAGCTCCCAAAAGTGCCGTAAACCAAGAGAGTGAGACGGGTGGAGAGGACTAGAGACCACGGTTCCCACGCCCAGACATCGAGTCGGGACAGTGACAGCTCGAGCGTGCAGGCTGTGTAGAGTGAGTGAAACAAAGTATAGATATAAACGAGTATAACAGCGAGTCATTCTGGGATCGACATCGCTGGAGGAGATCCGGAGAACGAGACGAGAGAGACGAGCCTAGACAGCGGCACCGACCAGAGAGAGGGACTGAGCCCAGTGGTACTGCACGCCAGACACAGACGGACCCTGCAGGCTAGGCCTGGGTTTCCTGTAAGTACCGAACCAGCGCAGTACACACTGTACCATACCTGTCTGCAGCTCTTGTGCTTAGTATAGGAAATCCATACGTGAACAGTTGAATTGGCGCCCAGTCTCCTGTGTGTTACAGCCTACAGGCCCAGAAGTATAGAAGTCACCTGAGAGACACCCGACTGGTGGCCCTCTGCAGCACTCCGCACTTTACCGCACCTTCCTCTGATATGTGATGAACAGTTTTAAGCTTAAGAAGTGAATGTCCGCCTTTTGTATTTATTTTTGGTTAAGTGTTTATTTTAGGGTTTCGTTAGTTTTGTATATTTGTAGGATTAGGGTTTTAGCATTTGTTAATAAAGATTGTGTTTTATCCGGCCATATATATTGCCTCCCTGTATTAGATAAATAAATTCAGTTGATATTATAACCCCCTTACAAAAACGGTTTCCGCCTCAGTCCTTCTTCCTGGTACCTTGAAATGAAATGCTCTTTTACCTGGTTAAAAACACGAACCTTGTGTGTACCTTAGTGATTAATATACAGAAAGGAGTTCTTGATCTCCATATCAAAAGCAAGTGGCGTAGTCAGCAAGCATTGTTTTATTGAGTTACACAGTAGTATGCACCTTGCACTTTTAAACAGTGCGTCTGAATATATATATATATATATATGAATGTGTTTCTCAAGAGTCAAACAAACAAATTGATCAAGTTTCGATGTGACTTATTTCGGCCACCGGTCACAAAGAGAGGGGCTGAACTAACGGATCACCATCTGGTGGTGAGTTGGTTCAGATGGCGGGGGAAACCTCTGGACAGACCTTGCAAACCTAAGCGTGTAGTGTGGTGAACTGGGAACGTTTGAAGGAGATCCCTGTCCAGAACAATTTGAACTCCCACCGCCGGTGGAACTTCTCTGGCATCCCTGTGGAGGTTGGGGACATTGAACAGAAATGGGCAATGTTCAAAGCCTCTATTGCTAAAGCTGCAGCTATGAGCTGTGGTCATGAGCTGTCATGAGCTGCCTCAAGGGGTAACCCTAGATCTCCCTCGTGGACAGCGGAGGTCAGGGAAGCCGTCCGACCAGTGTACATTGTCCCGGGGGACTCCTCCGGAGGCAGTTGTAAGGTACCGACAGGCCCGAAGGGCAGCAGCCGCGGCTGTGACTGAGGCAATGCAGCGGGTGTGGGAGGAGTTCGGAGAATCCATGCAGGAGAAGGACTTTCGGGCAGCACCAAAGTTGTTTTGGAAGACCCTATGACACCTCAGGAGGGGAAAGTGGGGAACCATCCAAGCTGCGTACAGCAAGGATGGGACTCTGCTGACTTCAAATGAGGAAGTCGTAGGGCGGTGGAAGGAACACTTTGAGGAACTCCTAAACCAAATAACATCAGACCCACCCTCCCTGACAGGAGAAGAGCCTGAGGATGATGGGGGATCGTCATCAATCTCCCGGAAGGAAATCACTGAGGTAGTTAAGCAGCTCCACAGTGGCAAAGCTCTGGGGGTTGATGAGATTCTTCCAGAAATGCTGAAGGCTCTGGTTGTTGAGGGGGCTGTCTTGGTTGATACGTCTTTTCAACATTGCGTAGAACTCTGGGGCAATGCCAAGGGAGTGGCAGACCGGGGTGGTCCCACTGTTTAAAAAAGGGGGATCAGAGGGTGTGTGTGCCAATTACAGAGGTATCTCAGCCTCCCTGGGAAAGTTTACGCCAAGGTACTGGAAAGGATCCGGCCTTGACCTTGACCGTCGAACCTCAGATTAGAGGAGCAATGTGGATTCCGTCCTGGCTGTAGGAACAACAGACCAGATCTATACTCTTTCAGGGATCCTGGAGAAGGCCTGGGAGTATGCATATCTGGATCTGGTACTATGTGTTTTGTGGATTTGGAGAAGGCATACAGTATATGACCCCCGGAAGGTTCTGTGGGAGGTGCTGCGGGGTGGCCCTTGTTGAGGGCCATCCAATCTACAATGTACACCCAAAGGCTATACGGCTCAGTGAGCTAAGGGTTGCATCACTGCTTTTTGCAGATGATGTGGTCCTGATGGCACCGTCCATTCAGCTCTCACTGGACCGGTACACGGTCGAGTGTACAGCGGCTGGGATGAGGATCAGCATCCCCAAATATGAGGCCATGGTTCTCAGCAGGAAACCGATGGACTGTGCAGTCCGGGGAGGGAATGAGACATTACCCCAGGTGAATGAGTTTAAATATCTTGGGGTCTTGTTCACGGGTGCGGGGAGGATGGGGAAGGCGATCAGCCGGAGAATCGGAGCGGCAGGGGCGGTATTGCAGTCTCTGTACCGCATTGTCGAAAAGAGAGCGGAGCCAGAAGGCAAAGCTCTCTGTCTACCGAGCAATCTTCGACCCCGGGGCAGACCAAGGTGCAGATGGAGGGATTACATCGACTCTCTAGGCTTGGAATGCCTCAGGATCCCCCAGGAGGAAGTTACTATTGTTGAGGAAAGAGGGAAGTCTGGAACACTCTGTTGGAGCTGTTGCTCCCACAACCCGACTACGGATAAGCAAGCTGTTGAAGATGGACGGATGGATGGAGTACAGTATGATGTCCCAAACAATATCTACTCTCATGATATCACAATACCAATATCAATATATTGCCAGCCCTACTGTTGCTTGTAGATCTGTTCTTTCAGGCAGGCAACAACATTGTACTATGAAGTGGATGGATGAGAAGAGAGTTGTTATTTTAGGCAGGCAAGGTTGTACTACAGTATGGAGTATAATATATAGATTAGGCTTAAATCCCTCACTGTTCATGGATGGACGGATGAGAAGGGGACACATAAAAAAGCCGCATAATCCTCTTGTGTATAATCTTGTTTCATGTCACAGGAGTCTCAGCTGAAAGCTTTGAAGGACACGGTTCATATCTGCTTCTCAGCCGTGCTACACAACCAGCCCAGCGGTGCCCACAGACTCCCCTTCATGTCCGCCTCATCTCACCTGCTGAGATACCCATCTCTACTCAACAGCTCCAGAGTCACCTTTCAACAACCTCACGCCAAGGTACACTCTTTCAACATTGACCAGTTAAACCCAGTTGTACAATTACTCAAGTACTGTGCTGCGCCTGCACGTGCACAAAGTGTGCACGTGTGCAGTGCCAGCCTGTGTGCACGCATGTGCATATTTAAGTGGAGCTAGCGTTGCAGTGTCTCCTCCATTTGTCACATTATACTGGCATGCCTGAAAGTATCACCTCCCATTGAGGATGCTGTTTCTCACTCTGATGGACCCTTGCACACAGAAATGGTCCCGAAATGACTAAAATAAAATAGTCAGGCAAACAATTTCATTTCAGATTGTTCCAAATAATATCATTGAAACTCAAATATGGATAAAACCTTCACAGAATCAAAGGTTTTATGGTCATGATTCACCATGATTTATTCCTTGATGGCTTGATTCTAGGCTTAAAAATAAAAATAAATAAAAATCTCTATGGAAAAGATGAATGGCCGATCTTTTTAGTGGCACCAGAAATTAAGTGAAGGTGATACACTCTTTGATTGAAACTGCTCAAAGTCAATGTCACGAGGGTCTCACAGAACACCCACAAATGAATCCTTTGTATGGCTAAAACAAAGGTGAAATCCAAGAATGGAAATAGGATTACTGTATGCATGCACGCACGCACACGTGCAGATTCTGTGCATTTATAGTTATAATTATGCTAGAAAGAAAGGAAGTGTTATTTAATTTAACCCATTTAGACCGATTCTAAAAAAAAAACTTCAAATCCTAACAATTCTTTTGTTGTTGAAAACCACCAAATATTTATTCAAACATTTAAAAAATGATAACAAATGGGCTCAAATATATACTGAACAGCCACAACTATTGACACGCATGTTGCTTTTGCGCAGACTTTCAGAATGGAATTGAAATGTGCAGAGTATCTACCTACGATTACATTTGTTTCTTGGATATAGTGTGTGTATACCATCAATGGCTCTCTGTTCCCTGCCAAGCAGCCATGTCTGCCTTAATCAGAGACTGTGTTGGTTTGGGTTTCAGAACAGCAGTCACATTTATATCATCACGTCAGTCCCAGCACTGCAGTGTCTTATCAACTGTTTTGTCTTTCCTTTATACAGTCAGAATTTACTCTGCCGCTTCATTGATGCCTCACAGCTTTGGCACACCTTTGGCAAGGCCTTTTTTTGATCACGCTCCAGTGCCACCATGCATATCGTCGTAAAGTTTATGGTCCCAAAAACCTGGAAACGGTTCTCTCTCACAATGTTATACTAAGATTTCTACTTCCTCACCTCCTCCGTCCTTTCATTCTCCAGCATGGCACTGTTATAGAGAAATTTGTGGCCTGACAAAATATTCGACCATCGTGTGTAGGATAATAACAAAGTACGATTTACTAGGTTTAACTCCGACAGATCTATGCTGGAATCATGGAAGACGGAGAACGGAGTAGACAAGGAGGCTAATATTACACCTGCTTTGAATGTTATCAACCGATATCAACCAGTATGGTTACTTATCAAGACGATGCAATGATGGCCTAATAGGGTTATTAATAGTTGGACAACGTGACCAACGCCACGTCGGACGTCTCTGCGTTTCCTAAGCCAGTGTTTCCCAAATGTTTTCATTCATGTCAAGGACCCCCAATTATTGACACTAATTAGCCTGCGGACTCCCATTTGAAAATATATGCCAGGGACCCCCGTTTGATATGCATTAGGCTACGGACCCCCCATTTAATGGCATTCATATCTCTGGGACCCCCATATTATATTGTAAAATCAATGTTAATTTAACTCTGAGAGTACAGTGTACAAACCAAATGGTTCCATTTGTACACTCTCAGAGTTACAGACCCATAAGGGTCCATTTGTTCCAATCTATCATTTAGCTGGGGGGACCCCCTGGAACTCCCTGAAGGACCCCTGGGGGACCCCACTTTGGGAACCCTGTACACACATGCAATGGTATAGGCTCCATTGCATTGAAGCCTACTGGCTCCATTGCATTGTTTTGATAAGTAACCTACTGGTTGATATTGGCAGATTTTCATACAAATCCGCTAGACCTTAGTATCGTATTAGTATTGGAATTTGGCTCCTGGGTATTTGGTTAAATGCTGTGGTTAACACATGCAGACCCAGACCAGGAATGTGCTAACTTCCTGCTTTCAACTAAAATAAATACATCATCTGAACCACTACTATAGCCTATCCACCACTGTCACTGTATACCTACTGTCCCAGTGTAGCACCACCATACAAAGCAGTGTCACTGTAACAGAAAAGTGTTCAAAAATGGAGCACCGAACACTCTTTTATATTCCTTCCTTGCTCCTCTTTTCATTACTGCAAAAAGCTCAACGAAACGGCAACATGAATGTTCGGGAGAAAAGAGGAGCTCCTCACACCAAAAGACAGAGACGGAAACTCTGCAGGTATAGGTATGAGGAGACATTTCCATGCTAATCGAGGTATTACTTCACACTTCATTAGCATACAAATAGTGGATCCGGGAGGACCTCTCATTGTACAGATGTACTGTGTGGAGCTCCATCTGCCCACGCCGTTGGTGTCAGTTGGCACATTGTGCCGTTTATATCGCTGCCAATGATGTTCCAAGATCCAATTTAAAGACAGAAAAAAATCCAGCTCTCAATAGCACAGCATAAAAGTAACAAGACGTTGAGTCCCCAAACTGCTCACAGGGACTGAGGCAGAGACGCCACTGTCAGGCGAGCATGTACCTCGTTATGTTCATGAACAGCAGCGAGGACCCTTCTGTACTGCACAGGCAGAACAGAATGGAATCGTTTTTGTTGTATATTTCCCAAACTATAAATGATGAGATGTTTTGTTTGACTTATACGTGTTCACAGGGCCTGCATGGCTTGTCATATAGGGTCATAATTATCATTGGAGATCAAGGTGTGCCATTATTTGACATTTCCACTTCGGCCACTCCCCCCTCCCATTGCTTCTACAGCCCCTTACACACACCTGTCTCCAACTGCCTCATCAGCCCGACAATTCCCTTCTCACTAACCTGTGCCTACTTCCCCTATCAAGCCTCCACCTATAAGACTGGACTAATTCTGCTCATTCGTATTCAATGCTAAAATATAAACTAATGTTTTGTGTTTTTGGGTTCTACTTTGACACTCACCATAACAGCGGTGCAAGCCTTTTATGATGCAATACATATGTGTGAAAAGTAAGTGTTGGAGGAGAGAGCTTTTTATCCTCTCACTAGAGGCTAAATAATTCATACACACACATACTGTACAAGACGCACCATAGGAAACACCATAGACGACAGGGAAGCACAATAGGAAGCACTATAGAGCGTCACAGTCCCACCCACGACAAGGGCCCAGGAAATAATTCCCCATTAATTTTCCCCATAGACTTTTTAAAAAGTATTTATTTATTAAAGACGTTTACAAAGCCAACTCTTGTTGTGACAATAAACAATGACAAACACAATGTTTTGGGCAGATCAAATAATTAGTAAGAAGGGAAAAAAAGGCAGCGGGTACAACACTTTGTTTGGTTTTTCTTCTTACCAATTATTTGATCGATGCAAAACATTGTGTTTATTGTCCTGTTGTCACAACAAGAGCTGGCTTTAAATGAATACTTTTTGAAACGTCTATAGGGAAAATGAATGGGGAATTATTTCCTGGTTGCCACTCGTCGTTCTGAATGGGGCCGTGACTGCGACGCTCTATAGTAGACAGTGAAGCACCATATGATGCACTGTAATGACAAGGAAGCACCATAGAATACAGGCAATCACCATAGGATGAAACCTATGGTGCGACTGTAGCTCAGGAGGTAGAGCAGGTCGTCCAATGATCCATGGGTTGGCGGTTCGAATCCCAGCTCCTCTCCCGATGTGCTGGTAACCCCCAACATAGACTTGACTTGTCTGTTTTTTGGAAGCCTTTGTGCTTGTGGAATCTTCATTGATGGCAAACCACAAGTGTTCTCCCACAGGGAAAACAAGATTGTTTTGTAAACCTAAACAACCCTACTAATAGTAATAGTATTTTATTTATCTTTTTAGATTTTTTTTTTTTTTTTTATGCCTTTACTGATAGGGTACTAGGTTGACAGACAGGCAATGGGGGAGTGACATTGGCAATGGGACTCAAACTCCCAACTCACTGTGGGGCTACTTTAGCCTAGATGCCAGGACCGCTGTGCCAGCAGTCCGGGCAGATAGTCATCTGTTTTAACATGTCCACTCTCTCTGTGACAGCCAGACTGCAGACCTCAGGGAGACAGGGAAGGCATTTTCAAACACATCCCTGCCTCTGCCAGTGCCAGATGTACTGTGCAATTCTGCTGCTTCTGATGGATGCCGTCAAACGTTAAGAATTCATTATTCATGGTATGTTCGTCCATAATGGGGGGGTACTTTACTTGCACTGAGTAAAACCAATTCCACTGAACCCGCATAAAAATACGTTTTCAGAGACAGAGGGTGACATTGACGGTTAAGATGGCCTCTGTTCATATTCAACCATCTTTCCTTTCATTCTCAAGAGTCTTGAGAATGAAAGAAAAGATGGTTGAATATGAACATAGTCTTGAGTCAAGACTCTGTCAAACGATGAAGATGTTACTATCAGAGATATGTAATTATGTATAATTTAGTCCACCCCCGCACTGCCTTGCCGAAATTCGATGTGCATGCTCTCTCAGTTAAGCAAAATTGTTTATTTTACATTGGGAATTGATACATTACTATAATAATTCTCTCTGCCCCGCCCCATTATAATAATCCCCCCCCCCCCACCATAAACAAGCAACCAAACACATATTTCTCTGTTGTTTCAATCCCTTGACAATCAGTATGATGTATGATCATCAAACATTCGGTTGCTTGTTAAACTAGAACTTCACTCTGTCGAGTGCCTACTTGCTTGTTGCACACAAGTAGGCCTACTAGTGGCGCAAGCAGAGCGCGCGAGTACTGTCGACTGCTACACACTGTCAGCTTCTCTGTGAAAGAACGTTTGAAATATTGAATTATTAGGTTTAGCTATTTGCTAAACGTACTGTACCTAGTTTTTGGAGGTAAAAAAGTAGTATTGTGAAGTATATGTATATGTAATTTGTAAGTTGATTAGCGGTATACTGTGGTTACGTTGCATATGCCCCGTTTAATGCGTATGTATCGTAGCAGCATATGACGTCAGGGTATAACATACTAACATACATACAGTACAGTATGTAAATACATTTCACTGATTACAGTACTTGCGCAAGTATCTATATAAATGCACTCTGTCGAGCTGCCAACCTGTGCCATGAGGTGTGCTCACCACTGGTATCACCACTTCCAAAAAATACTGATATATTATGATATATTGTAATGACGACATAATGACGTTGCCAAAGATGCTGGTCCCTGATTGATCAAGAGAGGACACTGACATACATACCCCGTCATACACACATACAGTACATGCCCAGTCAATCACTTGTGCGCTCATAATCATAATGTGCCGCTGTGCCGCACAACACATTGGAAGCTTGCAGTTTGGCTAATTTTGTGTCAAATCGTCCCCCCAGGAATAGAGATACTAGGGTCAAGGGGTTAACTAAACTTGTGAGTGACAGCTAGCTGTCTCTGCTGTAATCATCAAAACATTTTTTTTTCCTCTTTTCTTCCACAGGATATCTCTAAAGTTCCGCGAATTATCACATCCAGTAAATTGCCCGTGAACCCGGGGGTAATGAGGAGAGTCAACGAAGGAACTCATAAGTGCCAGATGGATTCAGTAAGTAATTAAACTTTAATAGTCTATCTGTGACCCTGGGACTGCAGGCATCAGGGTTGTATGCTCATTGCTCATTGGTTTAAAGATTTCATCAGCAATCACTATTGGTTTGATAACGGAAGACATATGTTTTAACAAGTTGTGAGTTCTCTGCCTGTGACGCCGTTCCCTGAGAAGCATCACATTCTTTGGCTGATAGCAACAGTGGATCTGATTATGTTACACAGTAGGAAAAGAGACAGCCACCCTTAATTTGGACAATTTATCAGTTGAGTTCAGGGGCACATTGAAGGAACACTTCACTTCAACTCTTCCATGCGGTCTTTCTCCCTGTTGTCCCAAGTATCTCTCTCTAGCTGTTTGGCAACCAGCACCAACATTTAAGTGGAGTTTTTTTTAAGGCCTTTTAACCATTTGCTGAACATTTGGCTCAAAGAGCAAATCAGCTTTTTTCTGTTAAGATATTTTCTTAAGACGGAAAATAAGTGGTGGCCTATAGGCCCCACCCTTGGTGGACCCCCGGGCTTAAGTATGTAGTGTCCAACACATTCTTACACCCATTGGGGCAGGATTTGAACCAGGACCACTGCCAGCAAAGCATGAATGAGAGGGGGATTTGAAAAACAAATGTAAAAAAAAAAAAAAATAATAGCCTACATCAGTATATTACAGGTTTGAGTCGGCTAGCCATGGGAGACAGACGGGAAATGACCCTCACTGGAGAGCCTGTCACACAGATTGTCCCTTAATGAAACTGTGCCGAAAATGATATTGGCTGGTGTCCAATTATGGATGATATAAAATTGTTGTTAGGCCTGCAAGAGGCAGAGGCAGCATTGTGATATAGATAAGAAGAGACATTATTTAGAAGTTGACTTCACTGTAAATTAGTGTTCTTCACATTTTTCAGCAGAAAGAAGAAGAATCTGACAGTAAACGGATTATTAACCAACCAATATTGATACTGTAGTGTAGGATAACAATCCTGAGGTAAAAGAACACTATCTACATGGCGTCCTCATCAATGTAAGCAGATTAGCACTATAGTGCAGTTGAGCTGCTACTGTATCTTGTTTAATTTACGTTCATTTTGTTGAGGAAAAAGCAATGCAAGTGGTTCCTTTGTTGCTTCCTGGCATTCACACAACATGAGCCATAGACAAAAGTAATAAGAGAGGTGCATTATGAGGGAACAATTTAATAACATTGGTTCATTATGAGGAGTAATATGGGAAACAATTGATGTTGCTTGCTGAACCAATTATCTCAGTATGTAATGTCATTTTCCTCCATCCATCCATCCATCCATCCATCTTCAACCGCTTATCCGTAGTCGGGTTGCGGGGAGCTCCACAGCTCCACCAGAGAGCTCCAGACTTCCCTCTCCAGAGCAACATTAGTGACTTCCTCCAGGGGTAACCCGAGACATTCCAAGGCCAGTGAGTCGTCATTTTTCTGTAAAATAAATACATAATAATAATAATAATAATAATAATAATAATAATAATAATAATAATAATAATAATAATAATTTAATTTAATAAACTAATTAAAAAGAAAACCAACATTTTGGTAATTATTAATCTAAAATTATTAAATTGATGCAACAAATTAAATTATTGGTTACCCCGGGTGCGCACCAAATGATTGGCAGAACATGTTTTCGCCAAATGTACCCCTATTGTGACATTGTGAATATCTGACCGTTTCTGACTAAGGCTAAGTCATTGAATTTTTATTTTTTTTATTTTTCATGTCATGTGAAAGCAGGGAATCATAGCATCAAATTGACGTTTTGGTTGTTCAGTTTGACCCACCAGTTTTGGAGATAGGCTATGACCTAGTAATGTCTTGCAGAAAGTCAGCGAGTTGAGCAAACAGGCTTGAAAGGTTCACTTTAGTGAACTCTAACATTACACCTAGCTACATGTTTAAGCATTTATTTCAATTTTGTATGTCGATTATCCACACCTGACCAGCCCATGCACAGGAGATCAGGACAGATTATATTATACTGTTACCCTTGTAATGAATAGCATTTTATGGCACTTTTCTATGCACTACGTGCCTACTCAAAGCGCTTTACAATGGTTCATTCCTTCATTCATACATTGGGAGGTGAAGCGGCGAACAGTCAACGCCAGCGTCCTCACTTCCCACCCCCAATCCAACCCTTGATGCCGAGTGTCAAGCAGGGAGGCACGGGTCCCATTATTAGAGTCTTTGGTATGACCCGGCCGGGGATCGAACCCCGACCTCCCAGTCTCAGGGCGGACAGTCTAACCACAAGGCCACTGAGCTGGTACCTGTATTTGTGTTACTACTTATTCTGTACTTGTTCTCTACTCTTACCTGTAACTGTTTACTTACATCCTTACTGAGGCGGTGCTATGACAAGTGAATTTCCCTTGGAATCAATAGAGGTCTATCTGATGTCTCTCTGTCTGGCTGTGTTCTTTCTTTAGAATGGAGGTCACTGCTTTCTTTTACAACCAGACACATGACTCATCTGCAGGAAGTACAAAGCAACAAAGACAACAACAATAGGTGAGGTTTCACTTGCGGCTTATGGAAATGCACTTCATAAAAGATTCCCACACTCAACTCTTCCCTGCACTCTTTTTTTTTTCTTTTCTTTTCTATTTAAACCTAGGGGTGTCATGACATGCCGAAAATTTATCCTACTATAAATGCACGCAGACATCTCTGTCTGCGTGCGTGTGTGTGTACGGTTGTAATGCACGTAACTCGAGAACCGTTTGCCCCACCGACTTCTAATTCGGCACATGCGTTCCACACCCCCGCAGGGAGTGCAGTGCCCGGCCTCGAGTCGGTGGCATACACCGTTGTCCAGAAACACCACACAAGGCTCTGGTCAGGCTCTGCCAGTGGGCCTAATGAGGCCAACTCTTCTCACCTGTGCAATTTCCAGCCTCTGCCTCAGCCAATTTATTGCCATGGCAACCCCGGCCCACACCTGCCAATTGATTACTTAACCAGTCCACTTTTCACAGTCAGTTTGCACTCTTCAGACACAGGCAGACAGACAGATACAGAGATCTCCATATACAGTATGGACACAAAGACAGATAGTTAAAACGGGTGCTATGACAAGTTGACAACGGGTATTATTATAGGTTCCTAAGTCGCATCGTTCTCAGGTAGGCCAGGTGGCCGACGGGCACGTCCTGGTCTAGTATAATTTAAATATAAAAATAAATAAACTCATTTATGCCACTTGTATTAAGGTGACTCAAATCCACAATACAATTATTTGTTTTCAAGAGTGATTCATTGATGTATTTATTAACAGAATGGGTATATTTCAGATGAAAGCACAACTCAATACTGTTACTGTGGACGACACACTGATAAAGCATTTCACTTGTCTACAACAGGGTCCACCATTTTCAATTCATCAGAATGTGTTGCGCACAAATGTCAGTATAACTTTGTTATACAAAGTTATAACAAAACTACCAATTGTTTGCCCAAGAATAGCGCAACCTTTGACGGAAATAACAGATCTACAAGTTCACAACGGATCACAATTTAAGTTAACTAGACCTGTGCCCGTTGGCTACCGGCCTACTTGAGAACGATGCAACACAGGAACCTGTGTCAACTTGTCATAGCACCCGTTTTGGACATGGAGATCTCTGTATATGCCTTTGTGTGAAGAGGGCAAACTGTGGACTCAGTTTGCCCTCTTCAGACACAGGCAGATACTAACCTCGACTCACCTGGCTGTCGACTACAAAACAATACTACAACATGATGTAACGATATCATCCGCTCCCGACAGGATCATATACCCTAAATGAAATGGTGCCCAGGCTATAGGCAGATACAGACTGTGAAAAGTGGACTGGTTAAGTAGGCTAATCAATTGTCAGGTGTGGGGTTGCCATTGCCATGCATGGCAATCAATTGGCTGAGGCAGAGGCTGGAAATTACACAGGTGAGGGGATTTAGGCTGATTAGGCCCACTGGCAGAGCCATGAGCAGAGCCTTTTGTGGTGGTTCTGGAGAACCTAATTGAGTTTATTTATCCATTTATATAGAGTCGGAGTGGAATGAACACAGAGGATGTAGCTGTGTACAGGGGCACGCCGTTTGTTTTTGTTCGCATTAGAACACCTGTTCTGACACGGCTGATGCAAAAATCCAATCATTTACTAGCAGTGAGCGAGCCTGGCGGCATGCATCCACCAATGTGACATTATGGTAAACTCCAAACAGACGCTTTGATGAATTCAGGCTGTGGAATTAGTGTCTTGTTCCCCTGAATATCGTTCAAACGTGAATAATAATTACAATAGTAATAATCCAGTGTTACAGTATACGTCGTACCAATCACTTTCTGAAGCACTCTAAATGTCAGGAGCCTATATTGTACAATAGAAACATCTTATTTAACTGGCCTACATGGACCCTAGTGTCCTTATTCTGGGCAGAACATCTCGTGAATAGCTATTTTACCCCACTGTGCCAAAACGAGATTACGAGATTTGATTAATTAGATTTATTTTTTAATCAACTAATGGTAGTCTAAATGCGAATCCGACACTTATTACTCTTTTTTTCTGCTCATGATTGGCTACCTCGTCTCTACCTCGGCTGCCTCTACTAAGCCAATCGGAGACTTACATAGACTTAGTTCATTGGGCGACGAGTCCTCTCCATTTACTCCGGTCTCTGGCGACCCTTCTTGCTCCGTGCCAGCTGACACCCATCTCGCTTAGGTCTTCCTTAGCTGTCTGTCTCCATGTCTTCTTTGGCCTCCCTCACTTCCTCTTTCCACCTTCTGGCATCCAATCCATTGCCATACTTGCCGGTCTCTCTCTTGGCAGTCGGAGTATGTGCCCAGCCATTCTCCTTCTCCTTTCATCGACGATGACAGACAGTGGTGCTAAACCTGCCCTTCTCATCACCTCCTCATTGGTGATGTGGTCTCTCCATGAGATCCTCAGGATGGATCTGAGGCATCGTCGGTGGAAGACATCCAACTTGTTGGTGGTGTTGTCTGTCTTCGGCCACGTCTCACAGGCGTAGGTCGCTGTTGGGATGACCACTGACATATAGAGGCTTAGCTTGGTGCCAATCGGAGACTTACCCATAAAACCCATAGCCTGAACGGCATAAAACCCATATATAGTCTCACTCTAAATGGCATAAAACCCATTATGACTGAGTCATTCTTGTTTTTTCCTCACTGCTTTCTCTTCTTTCTGTATATGAGATGGTTCCTCCACCAACAGCAGCAGCTTGGCACCCTCCTGGTTTTAGCGGTTGGCATTTCAGAAACCCTGGGTTCATTCCAGCCTTGCCCTCCTACAGTACCTTTGCATGGCCTTGCTTCACGCTGAGACACATCGACATGGCAGCACACCCCCTGCCCTCCTCCAGACACATCCTAGCCCAGGGCCAGCTCTGCTGTGGGCCGTGCTGCTGCTCGTGGCATTATCTTTGCTCAGCTTATGTAAATGGCAATTTCTCATTCCAATTGTCTCTCACACTTCAACTGTTTCTTCATTTTAATTATATTGCATTCCTTTGTTTTTATTTAAACTCCACCAAGTACCCTCAGCAGCTTGTAGCTATAGGAGCTTCTCCAACTTCAACTTCACTACGCTCTAGGGCTGGACAATATGCAGTTATATACAATTTAGGCATGTATCAGTTAATATGATATGAGACTAGAATGTCGTTTACATGAAGCACTACAACTCTAACGATGATAACAATCTATATCGTTCACCATTGTACAGTGATGGAAAGTAACTAAGTATTTTTACTTAAGTACTGTACTTAAGTACAATTTTGAGGTATTTGTACTTTATTATTTCCAGTAATTTTACTTCTACTGCACTACATCTCAGAGCCAACATTTTTACTTTTACTCCACTACTAGTTACTTTGGCGATTTAAATTTTGATTAGAAAACATACATTAACCACTTCAACCCTATACATTCACTAACTTTACTTATTAAAAGAAAAATAACTCCACTATACAAAAAAAAGGTGCCGGTTCAGCCAGGTTAAAAGAAAATACACTCTGTTGAGTAGGTTGCTCTCAGTCATTTGTTTGTGAATGAGGTCCTCTTCAGAGTGACTCATTCTGAAGACCTTGTATTGGACGACTCACAATCAATATTAACTATTCACTATGTAAGGGATAATATCTGGCTATAGGGATAATATCTGGCTAGGTGATCATTGTCGGGAGATAATTCACGACAGGGAGTTTAACCACCGAGGCCAAGCCGAGTTGGGAGTCGCTGAGGTGGTTAAACTCCCTGTCGGTGAATTATATCCCGACAACGACCACCTAGCCAGATATTATCCCGCTTATTACATGGCTACCTAATATAAATTAATACATTGACCCAAAACACAACAGAAAAAAAGTATTCCATAAGTTTGCGGTGGCTGCGTCTGACCAGCTGCAGGGCTGCAGCACTGTCTGTTTAGCTGAAAATGAGTCTGACATTGTGTGTGTGTGCGTGCGTGCGTGCGTGCGTGTGTGTGTGTGTGTGTGTGTTTACATGGCTGTCATGTTGGAAACAGCAGTAAATCAAGCGGGGCGCAGCCGCGCAGCTGGTGCTCAGAGGCAGAGGTGTGTTATACAGCGGGGCGGTCATTATCATCACATAACTCACTTCTGAGCTGAATTCAGCGATTGACCAATCAGAATCAAGCATTCAACCAAGCCATGTAATAACACCAGTTATTGTCACTGTGCAACTATGCATCTTGCAAGCACTGTTGAGGGTGTATAGCAGGGGTATTCAACTGGCGGACCGCGGTCCACGACCGGACCGCGGACCACCTCTTTGCGGACCACCCCCCAAAAAAAAAAAAAAAAAAAGTTTTTTTTTTTTTTTTCTTTTTTTTTAAGTTAATAATATAAATAACATCAGATGGTACATTTCTCATGTGAAATTGCTGCAAAGGCCCCCAAAATGTCCCCCAAGGGCCCCCAAAATTCTGGCGCGCGCTACGCGCGCGCGCGATTTGGATTTGGAGTTCCACTCCGGGCCTGCACTCTGCACCCCATTATTGGTTGGTTGGAAGGGGATCTGATTTGTATAAGCTTGGCTTGACCATACTAAACGGGCATAGAGCCCCGCTCTCCGATGGACGCCGCGCATGGGACCGGACCTCGGTCTTATTCAAAAAAATATTTGTGGACCTTCATCATTTCTAGTTGAGGACCCCTGGTGTATAGTGTCGCATATTGTATAGTGTTGTATATTCTATATTTTGCCCTTTCGAGGGTGTTGCATTGAATATGATGTATTTTTCTGAATACAAGAAGACTCACCCCGTTTCTGTTTTCCTCCCAGAATTTTCCCCAGTGAGGGGTGGGAGAGGCTGGACAGCAGACGGCTGGATTTTGAATTTCTCTAACTATAAACTTTCATGACAGCAGACAGCCTAAATACAAATATAATTTATGAAAAGCTACTACAGTGAAGTCTGTTCACAGAAGTTGTTGTAGGATATGTGGGGATTATCTGACGAGGTTCCATTTGAGGGGGCAAAACCTATATACTAAATAATACTAAATTGTTTATAGGGTCAATATAAGTAATATAATATAGCCTTTCCACAGGAGTATCTTTTTATATTTTTCCAAAAAGAATACAAACAGCCAATAGCATATTACAAAGTTATCCCCCTCACTGGGGAAAATTCCGGGAGGAAAAACAGGCACGCACCGGGGTGAGTCTTCTTGTTACCATTTTTCTTACTGTGCTGCCTTTGGCGACTGCAATTCCCTCGTGGGATCAATAAGTCTTATCATATTTTCATGTCATGTCATGAAAATCGTGTTTATTCTGTACATGACTGCCTCTCTGTGCTCTGATCTGACATGTTTTGGTGAGTGTTGGGAGGATCACAATGGCAATAAGTCCTGGACTTTATTGTTCATCCTCTGAGGGTGGAAGTAATATTCTCTAAAGTCCATGTGCAAGCTTCGTTCCATTGTCAGACAATGACAGATACGTCAGACTGATGATGGTCCCTGGGCTTCCCATAAGGAATCTTCTAAGACAGACAGCTATATATAATGGAGAACAGTTCACTTAATTATCCTGGCGGGCCATCGTCACCTCTCTTTGACTTCTGATTGATTTTTCTTTTCTTTTTTTAAAGATATTTTTGGGGGCTTTTTCTGTCTTTATTGAATAGTACGGTGACAAGAAATGGGGAGAGAGATGAGAGGTGACACACGGCAAAGGTCGTCGGGATCGGCTTAGCAGCCTATAGGTGCCTGGTCCGCTACACTAGCCACCCGGGCCAACCTCAGATTACATTTTGACCCGGTAATACTCTTGACTTGATCCTCCCTATAGATGCTTCTTCAACAGGCCAGCACCTCTGCCCTGTTTCCATTTCCTTTCTCCAACAAGCTCTTTATCTAAAGGTTGTCTTTCATCCTTTCTGCCTTATTGTATTCATGAGAGAACAGCACACAGAGAGAGTCAGGAAAGAGATTTGGATTGACATGCATCCCAGCTCTCTGAGGCCGGCATTTGAACCTGGGGAGCTTGTGGTTATAAAGTCAATGCTCTAAGCCTATATGGTCTAATTGGTCTTTAATGTTTTTCAGGCCAAGGACCCTTTAGCTGAGAGAGAGATGAAGCAGAGTCCTCCGTTACATATTGTATACAATTGTGTTGCAGATTACACTTTTACAAATAAATGTAATAGATAGCCTCAGACTTGTTTGACAGCGCTATCGTGTCGTTAATGTTCTCTCCCGAATAGTGATCCTAGGGTTCAAGTGGTTAACACAATCTATGCCAAACCCATGAAATCTTGTGTATGGAGCAAGAGTATTAATCCAGAATTAATACTATTATTTTGACCGTATTTTAGCTTACCGTCGCTAGGCAACGCTTGCTTCCATGGTGTGATGTCATTGAAATTCAAAAACTCAGATTGAGGTGATATGGGGTGAGGGACAATGTTCAGAGCTCAATAAAGAAATGACCACGACCTCCCGGTTAGCATATTAGCGTTTCTATCGCTAGATTAGGGTCCCGACGGTGACTCCGAAATGGCCGATTACTACTTCGAGTTCACGTGGGCAAATCATAGGGTCTTCTCCGTCAATGGTGATGGCATGTAATTGGGATGTAAAAGAAGAAAAGAAAAAAATAATCACGCTAAGATTTGGCTCCCTGTAGTAACTCTGAGGACCCCTAGGGGTCCCGGACTCCCTGTTGACGACCCCTAGTCCAAGCACAAAGACACCTGGGCACCCGACAAAGTATTATAGTATGATTTCCCATAATGTGAAATCAACCTCCTCTTGTTAGTTTGAGCATAAGTTGTGTCAATTGTCTAATGTAATCCTGGGCGCTACACTTCCTCTGCCAACCTGGGGGGGCAGCAGACTGACCTCATGTCTCCTTCTATGCATGAGGAGTCCAAGCTGCTTCTTTTCACCTGACAGAGGGGAATTTCCCCAGCCGGATGTAGCGTGTGGAAGGGACACGTTATTCCGACCAGTTCCTTTTCCCTCTATCAGGCGCCCCGGCTGGCCAGGGGGAGGTAGTTTTAGAGACCAGGATTACGGCATGTTTTTGTGAGGGTATCTACCCTAGGGGACACGGGGAGAACATGCAAACTCCACACAGAAAGGCCCTTTCACCAACCCCCGCCTCGGGTATGGGCACTGATGACGCAGAGGAGGGAACACGCCGCCAGTGCCCACAGCGTCCCCAGCGGGAATCGAACCCAGGACCTTCTAGCTGTGAAGCGACAGCACTACCAACTGTGCCACCGTGCCCCCATATATATACATTTTTTAATAATTTGGGGACCCCCCAAAATAATTTGGCGACCCCCTGAGGGATCGCGACCCACGGGTTGAGAACCCCTGACTTAGAGGTAGATCGAGACTCAAAGCTCAGCTGTGCACCTGTGCTGCTTCGTCAGCGATCCTCCATCCATTCATTCATTCATTCCACTACAGTCTAATCCTCATCTTCTAATCCCCAGAAACTCTGCTCTGGGTTGTGCTTTGTTCTCATGCTCCACACACAGGAGGATCGACCGCCTCCACGTCATCTCTCTCTGCAGAACAATGTGTCACATCATTTGTAGAAGAAAATGAACAATCTCCCCCAGGCTTCTTCTCCAGAATCCACTGCTTCAATTAGCACGCACGCAGGCACGTACGCACGCACGTGCACACTTTAAAGAAAAATCTATCAAATATAAAGACAACACAATACAGGAATATCTGTTCCAAGGTCTCCAGACATATCAGTTAGATCGAGCCCTTAAGATAAAAATGTTTGACGCAATTAAGCTGATGAACATTCCTCGACACAATGTAGGCACAAGCATCATGACTTGTCGTCATCATTTTTCGACCGCGGTCGAGATCGTGGATTTCACAATAACACGACAGACTTCCCAGTCCTTCATTGCCATCCCCAGTTCCTGCTTACTGGTGCCTGTGTCCCTAGCGATGACATCAGGGAACGTCAGTTTTCTACCTCTGGCAGGACTCCAGAGAAGAAGGGAAGATATAACCTCATGACTTGTATACTTGTCAGTCCTGGGAGCTTAAACAATATTCTGAATGCATCTTTCCACTTGACCACTGTCAAGTTGTGTCAACCTGGCGTCCCTATTTCAGATTGAATTATTCAAAACGTTCAAACATTCTGTAGAGAAAAAAATCTATAAAATAATACACTAGAACAAAGATACAGGTGAGGTAAGATTAGTTTCGGGAGGATTATGCTGGGTTGCACAACGTGTGTCCCTTAGGGCAGTGGTTCCCAAACTGTCTCGTGTCAAGGACCCCCAAATCAACATTTATTAGGCCCATTTGAAAACATTTGCCAGTTACCCCGATAAGGGAGGGTTTTTACGGCTCTAGCAGTGATTCCAAAACATATTAATTTCATGGACCCCCAGTTTCACACGCATTATGCTACGGACCCCCGGTTTAATGGATTTTCTATCTCTGGTACCCCAATTTATATTGTAAAACCACTGCTAATTTAAATCTGAGAGGTCCATTTGGTTCTATTTGTACACTCTCAGAGTCACAGACCCATAAGGGTCCATTTGGTTCCTAACTATCATTTAGCTGGGGACCCCCTGGAACTCCCTCAAGTACCCTATAGGGGTCCAGGACCCCACTTTGGGAACCACTGCCTTAGGGGCCCCTGACTGCAGTAGGTTTGGTTGAACCAGAGCCATAGATTATAGACAGAGTTGCGACATTGAGGGGGCATAAAGCAGCCCAGTCACGTGGTTCATGTTCTCGCGCGAGCCCATAGACTCCAATGCATTCCGTAAACGTAGAAGTGCAGCCATTGGAAGTGGACGAAGTGTGTCGTAACTCTTGTCTTACTCTATGGCTCTGGGTTGACCAACGTGGGCCCCTGGGGCACCCTGACACAGTAAGCTGCGTTGTATGCAGTGTTGTTTTTGGCAGCAAATTTAGATTTTAGTTTCTCTTGAATAGTTTTCATTTAGTTTTAGTCACATTTTAGTCACCTGGAATGCTTTAGTGTTAGGCTAGTTTTAGTCTACTAAATGTCATATGATTTTAGTCGACTAAATCTACAGTTGATTTAGTCGAACAAAATGTATTTTGGCAGGCCTTGATGCCGTAATGGCTGATTTTACACTTGCTGAAAATAGCCGATCTACAAGCACACAACGCGTCACGCTGTGTGGGCTTGTAGATCAGCTATTTTCAGCATGCAACCAAGTGTAAAATGACTTATAGTGGATGTCTTGTCCACTAGTCCCTTCCTAACATTTTGTATTTGTTGAGGAAATCATAGTCATCATAGCTTAGTTTTCATTTAGTTTCCATTTAGTTTTCGTCAGTGAAAAAAAGATAGTCAACGGACATTATTTGTCTTAGTTTTAGTCATCATAGGACATTTTTTGTCTTAGTTTTAGTCGATGAAATCAACACTGGTTGTATGGTGTGAGTATTCTCATAGCAGACCCCTGAACATTGTTTGTGCCAAGTTTGGTGCAGATTGAATCAACAGTACACCTGTAGACGCTGGGGGCCACTGAGGCCTATAAAAGGGTCACATAATGGCCCCTGGGGGGGGGGGGGGTGGTCTATTCTCATGGCAGACGCATGGACAGCGTTTGTGCCAAGTTTGGTGCCTGTGGGGCCACAGCCACACACCAGGGGCACCTCGCAAGTCTGAATGTTTCCTTTGTGACGTCCACTGTTTAATTAATCCATGATATTTTATACTTTGTATATTTGGAAAAAAGTTAAATTGATAATCTTCAGACGTCTTTACTGTAATTGTAGTGCTGTGCCTCTTGGGGGCGCCTCTGACTCTACAACTGTGTCCCCTGCCATTGTGTGTTGCACTGGAGTTGTGAGATTTTGTCTACTTATCTGCGTTCGGTTTATTGCCTAATTTCTACTTGTCGCTTGGCGACAAAGATCTGCACCTGTACGGTTGTATTCTAACCTTTATTATCTACTAGTTTTATACCTTGTTTTTTTATTTTATTAGCTCTGTCCGGCATTTTCATTTTGTTTTCATGAATAAATAAATCAATTTGTCATATGACAGCAAAATAAGTGAAAATAGCCTATCCCAATCGCCTTGTAATGCAATGCGTTGTTAGATTGTAATGTTATTTTCGTTATTAAAACAAACAAATGTATGTGACACCTGGTGTCCCAGGTTATAATCTCTGAACGAATGAAAAGTATAGAGTTTGTGATTAAATAATAATAACTACACCGGATCTACAGTTTTGGACAAACAAGGTTTCCACCTGACAGTCACGATACAGTCATTGTTGGTCTTTCTTTCTTTCTTTCTTTCTT
This sequence comes from Protomyctophum parallelum, assembly GCF_964188405.1. Classification (NCBI taxonomy): domain Eukaryota; kingdom Metazoa; phylum Chordata; class Actinopteri; order Myctophiformes; family Myctophidae; genus Protomyctophum; species Protomyctophum parallelum. The sequence goes on along the minus strand of NC_139699.1, from coordinate 46,140,504 downwards.
TCTTTCTCACCTTTATTTATACTTGGAATACAGTTGAGGGCAAGCCCTCATTTTCAACATAGCCGAGGTTACAATACATAAAATACAGTCAGAAGATAATACATCAAACATTATAAATCAGGGTAAATTACAAAGGAACTTTATACAGAACAACCATCAGTAAAATAAATCAATTGAAGCATGAGCAATCACGGTGAAAAATATTCTGGAGCATTCCTTTGAACTGAGTCTCTAGTGCAGTGGTTCTCAAAGTGGGGTCCTTGGGGGGGGTTCCCCAGCTAAAGCAGTTAATACAGCATCACAATCACTTCAACCACTTTATCCATTGATACATTGGCTATTAAAAAAGTAGCAGATCTACAAGCTGCAAGTTTGCACATCTGTTTCTCTATTTTTTTAATGCTTTTTTTTTAATATCGAAAATGTTTGGAAAAGTTTGAATCATGTTGATAATTCTTTAATATAAATCTTCTCTTCTGGGGGTCCCTGGCACAAAACATTTTCAGATGGGGGTCCGTGACCAAATACATATCAATTTGGGGGTCCTTGACATTAAATAAGAGTTTGTGAAGACAGCTGGTTTAGTGGAGACTGACACATCAGAGCTTTTACTCCATACACATTTTGTACAATATGTGCAGTAAAATGGTGTGACACCATTGGTTCAGGGACTCAGGTGTAGAGTGGCCGGATGGTAACCACATTGTTGCCAGTTCGAACCTGGGCTCCCCCAAAGTTAGTGTCGAAGTGTCCTTGAGCAAGTCACTGAACCCCAAATTGCTCCTGATGTGCTGGTTGATGCCTTGCATGGTTTCCTCCGCCATCGGTGTATGAATGGGTTAATGTAATGCACAATCTATAATGTAAAGCTCCTTGGATAAAGGTTATATATAAATGCACCATTTACCATTATACAGACCACTCCTTTTTTCCCAGGGCAGCAGTTAAGTGGCTCAGGAGTTTCCCTGATTGGGAATCAGAAGGTTCCCGGTTCAATCCCCCATCTGGGTTAGCGTCGAAGTGTCTTGAAACAAAAATACTGAACCCCTTACTGCTACTGGTGAGCAGCTTGGTGCCTTAGATTGATCTAACATCATAGATTTTTAGATTCATTCTCAGTTCTTCAGCAGTCCGATAACTTACGGCGGCAGTCAACTCCATCCCACCTGGCACTTTATTAAACAGCTTTTCCAAATTCCAACATCAAAGTATGTCTGTCACAGCTAGTTCAACCCAACAGGGTAAGTGGTTTCGTCTGCTGTCTGTATGAAGGAATGGGTGAATGCACATTTTGTATGCGCCTTGGATGAAGGCTGTGCGCTATTAAATGCACGATTCATCATTTCATATTTACCATTTTACCTCCACACACCAAATCTCTTCACTGAAGATAAGCCGATCCATAAGGTCACACATCAATGTTGGGTTGATGCTGTTAATTGTCCGATAAAAGTGGACCTGTCACTCAAATGAATGTCAGTGCTTATACTGTATGTACAGTAGCAGTTATCCAAGGCAGCACTGATGGGCAACTATGGCTGCTAGAAAATGCTATAAAACATTTATCACAAGTAGGCCTAAAGAAGCCTGATCCTATCTGTAATAGCTTAACAACAGAGTGACAACACCTCTTCCTGTAGGAATCTGATCAAATCACATCACAGGCGTTTAGTTATTTAGTTTCCTTATGAAGCATTGTTTTGATTAACAGGTGCAAAAGTTAAGAATATTTTGTTTTAAGCAGTGCTTCTACTTCAGCTAAAGCTTTGTGCCGTCACGCATTTCAGAAAACTTGAGCATTACATTTGCTGCCCTAATTGGGGAATGTTTCTCTCTTCCATGAGAGTAAATAAATAAAGTTGGTTTCATTACAAACCCTCTGTAAACAGAGATAGGCTAACAGACTATGAATATTTTAATGAGTATCAACTTATCTTATATGCTACTTCATATTTATGCTGAGGGAAAAAAAAGAGTGCGTATTTTGTTTTGAAGTAGGAAAACTAATTCTGACTTCCATTTTGATCACATTTTAATTGAAAATGGAGGATCCTGATGTAAACACGTCTTAATTTTTCTGGTTTTATCCTCTTAGCAGATTTTGTATTGACCTCTACTTTGGTTGAACTGTACCCATTCTACAAACTGTTTTCAATCAATCATATAGGGGAAAATAAGGAGGTGACCAGCGGTGGCCGAACGGTTTGCGGAGCGGTCTTGATATCGGAAGGTCGCTAGTTCGTATCCCTGGACCGGCACGTTAAAATTACCACCGCTGAAGTGCCCTTGGACAAGGCATTGAACCCCTACCATGAAATGTTCTATGAGCAGGGCCTGGCTGTAAACAAGTTCTTGGGCTTAGTCCAGTTACCCTGGGTAAACATAGTACCTTTCCTTTCCTTACCAATATAGGTTGCCCCTGGTCAACTAAGTATAATTAATTCAGTTAACATTTTGGCAAAAATCAACATCAATAAGCATACTGTGACCATAATAATGACTGACTTGTTTCCCCATCACTTTGAGGTGTAGGCAAGCAGACGGTAGCCTAAAGCAGGGCTCTTCAAAACGTATCATGGCTGGTTTTCCGCTGCCATGTTAATTGCTTTCACCCTGTTGACAAGGTGCAGCAAAACAAACACAATGAAATACCTGGTCGGATATGAAAGCAGCCACAGCACCATGCAGTCCCAGAGGACCAGGCCTGAAGACACACCACATATTTTGACACACCACATATTTTGGTCTTGTTGGGGAAAGCAGCTCTGGTTGAAAATGACTGAGTTCACACGGTCGTGACGGTCCTCGCCATTAACAAGCCGTGGTGAGCTAGGAACAGCTTTTGTACGTAAAAGTAGCAATACCAACCATGTACAATTCCTGTATTTCAATGCTTTACTTGAGACAAAGAGAGAAAGATATTTGTATAATATATGAAAATCTAAATGTAAAAGTACTCATTAAGCAGAATTTTACATTTAATATATAAAAGTTAGACAAATTAGCTACGAACAAAAAAATACTTTAGTACAGTACTTGAGTAAATATACTCAGTTACTTTCCACCACTGGAGTATCGTTTATACTGTAGGTTTTTGAATAAGGCAGTTAACCTTCTGTTTGCGTTTGTGTTGTGTTGCTGGGTTGCATTATCTCTTCTTCTTTTTTATTAAGCTAAAGCAGATGCAGGCTATGAGAAAAATACATTCAAAGAGGCTATCAATGACCTGCAGCTACTCAGTCAGGCATACAGTATGTCTAAACTGAATGCTGGATGAATGACAGTCCTTGAGCTTTGTGGGATTACAGCCACATACTGAGGAGGTGTTTGTTCAGCCTCTTCTTGAAGGCGTGAACGCTGCTAGATGTAATGTCTCCAACAACCACAGGGGGAAGGCTGTTCCATGTCCTTATAGCAGAGTGGAGAAAGCTCCTATCAAGGCATTTGGTGTTTGACTTGGGGGTTTCCAGGGCGTGGCTTGGTAGTACTCTCCGGGTGATTCGACCTGAGGTGTGAGCTTGAGGTAGTAGTGCTTTGAGGTCCACTGGACAGTGGGGAGTGTGCATCTTGTAGAGAACAGTTGTTGCGGCAACTGTTCTGCGATGACTCAGCTTGCCGATGGCGTACTGCTGTAGGGCAAGGTCCTCATCTACCCCGATGATTTTTAAGGCCTTCTTTTGGATGAGGTCTAACTGCCTGAGAGTGGTCAGAGAGGCGTTCATCCAGGCTAGGCAGGAGTATCTTGGCTATAGCTGTACAGTTGGCTACTGTACTGCAACTGGCTTACAATTGCTATAGTTCAACACATAATATGCTATTTGCAAAGTGTAGGATACTGTATAGAGTTTGGCCATGTGTCTGCTGCACAAATGTATATTCTGTACATCCCGGTTGTTTATGCATTCAGTTACATTCTGTATATTATTCTGTATATTTGTTTTCTTTTTGGCTGCAACATATACTGTAGATCTGGGTAGAATGGGATGGTGCACTTTCCAAATTCTAAATATAGGCCTAGTATTTGCTAGTCTTGTGATTATTCTCTACAACACCAATGTCTGTGTATATGGATGCAGGTTTTTGTGGGGTGTTTTTGCCCACCGATCAGAAATACACTGTATTATTAATACTTAACCACATTAACTCTAGCATCTCTCTTCAGGGGCGAACAGTATAAATAGCAGGCCATGATGTAAGCTTGTAGATCTGCTATACTTTTGGCAGTTGGTGTTGAGGGAAAAAGCAGTGGACTTCATGTGTCCCTCTACACAAAATATCTTCACTCTATGAGCTTGTAGATCTTTTTCTCTGAATGTTTGCCTATTCTAACATGCTCAGAATAGGGACACTAGGTTTCTAATAATAAAATGTCTTGAATCGTTACTGGCAGCACCAGGCTGACAGCACAGTTGAGAGAGAATCTATCCTCCCCAAATCTCCCATTAAACCATTCTGTACGGGAACCTCTTTTGGTGTTTTAAGCATTCTGTTCTACTGAAAAATAGCAGATCTACAAGCTCATGGCGCACCACCGAGTGGCGAGCTACGAGCTTGTAGGTCTGCTATTTTTGAAAAGTCATGAAAATGTGGTGCAAAAGGTTCCTGGAACAACATATTTTCATTTTCATTACATATATTTTTGGGGGTCCTTGACAAGAAAATGTTTGAGAACGACTGACATAGAAACATGGGTTTTTCAGATAACTGTAGGATTTAGAAGACATTTTGTAGAATCGGTCTCGGTCAAAATGGGTTAAACTCCATATAATCACCATAAACTGGTATTTGAGAAGCCTCCAAATAATCACCATAAACTAGTGACTGAGCTGTGGCTGAATTAATTCAAACCACGTTAAACTCTAACTGAAATACAAGGTCAAATTTAAAGGCTTGATTAAAAGTTATTTGAGGTATTTAGAAACTTACAAATTAACCACTTTCAACCTAGCTGCCATGACTATTTTGGGCATTATAGGTAAACATAAAAAATAAAAAAAATCAGAATTATCTACTGCAAAATAGCCGATGTATCATCTCAAGTATATGGGGTGACCGTGCACTGCATAGTGATACCATGATGTAACAGGTTACCTGTAGTGATGGTGACGGCCTCTTTGTGGCTGTATGATTAAGACAGATTAGAGGATAGTCCTCAAAGGACACTTAAGGGACATTGCCCCCGACAGCGTCCTCACCAATGCAAGTTGGTGTCTAGCGCATACATGGGCAAATGGCGGCCCGGGGGACACATGCGGCCCCCACCTTCACTTAATGTGGCCCGCAGGTTAATATTGGAACACTGATACATTATTGATTTCAGCTGTTACAATTCCAAAACATGCAAACACGACACGCTTTAATTACTTCAGTCTATATGTGTATAACTTAATGACTAGTATTAAAATGTTATTGTCTTTTTTTATGTCCAATATAGTTCATAACATTAAATAAAAATAAATAATAAAAGGGTTACTTTTCAGGATTCCAATTCAAAAATAGAAAATATGTATTGTGGATTTAAATTCACAAAATGTGTCGCAGTGCGACACATTTTGAGCTTGTAGATCGGCTATTTTTGCTATACAGTAATATGCAATGTGGCCCTCTGGAGTGAGTGTGGAACTATTGGCCATCTCCATCGTCAAAGTTGCCCATCCCTGGTCTAGCGGATTCATTACAGCTGGCGTCTATGGGTTTCCAATCCATGCATGGTGCTTGTAATAAGACCCAAATAAATGGCTGCAAGTCATTCAGAATATGGAGGGGGGTGAGGGGAGGTACTACTGGGGAACAAAATACTCCAAACTCTATTAAAGGTGTAATGGAAACAATTTATCATACCTATGGTGTGTGACCTCCACCTTTTGTGGTGGACTGTTTATTATTCTGCCGTTATTCTGTTGTTCAAGAGCTAGCGCTCTAAATATTTTATGAGGTAAATCTCAAATTCCCAAAAGATATGGAAGGGTAGGCTAAATGAATACCATCATATAGTATTGTACGCATGTGTAACCCCAACTAGGCTAGGCTATGTAAGTCGTAAGTTGATCTTGTAACAAGCTCAGTATGCTATTTTCGTGCTCGGACACAGGGACACACACACATAGCTGTCTATAGGAGTGGTTGCACCACTCACAGGAAACAGGAAAAGCACACTTATGCCAATATCAAAATCAAATATCAAACACTATCAAATCACAATATCCAGTCTAATTATATTAATATAATACTGATGCCCTGCCCATGCACAGACAGGCCTAAAGCTAAAATAATACAAAATAAAAAATATATAATATAGGCCTATAATAATAATAATAATAATAATAATTATTATTATTATTATTATTATTATGGCAATTAAAAAGCAAAAATAAATAAATAAGATTTTCCCATTCAGACAGAAGTACAGGCCTATGTCTGCATTACAGAAGTACAGGCTTACAGTATGTCTACATTAAATTGTCAAAAAAAGAATCACACCCGTGTGAAGTGAGTGGTGCAACTCCGTGTGGAGTCCCCGGAGGTTCCAGACCCACAGGACCACAGCCAGGGTGCCGGCCCGGTTCCGGCGAGCCGCCCCACGTCCGAAACTGTAGAGAAATGAGAGTTACCATGTGGGGGTCTCTGGGGGTCCCCAGAAACGTGCCCAGGAGGCCGGGCCGATTTCGGCAAGCCGCCCCACGTTCAAAACGGTTGAGAAATGACAGAGTTACTGTGTGGGGATCCCTCTACTGTATCCTCTACTGTACTGTACTGTCACTGTACTGTTTTGGCACACGCGAAATCATCATATACAGTTAATATGTGCGTGTGTGTTTGTGTGTTTGTTAGGTTGTGCACAGGTGGTGAAAAACAAGCATGCTATTTCATGCTCACAACCACCCACCCACCCAGGCAGCCAGCCACCCAGCCACACACATAGCTCCGTAAGGAAAGAAATACCTCATGTGAGTCATGTCACTCATACACAGTTGTTTCTGTTGTAATCTCTAATGGGACCCTCGTTTGGTTCAGACAGAGGTAGTGTGTGCAGGCTGGGTGGTGTGTGATAATCCGGTTGAGGTATTCCTTTGGTACGACGACTGCGGTGGCGGGCCCGGGAGAACAAATAATGAGACACGAGGCAGTATCACGCTAAAGGTTCACAGAGTTTATTACACAACAGGAACATATATAGTGCTGGATCATAATGACGTGGCAATAAGATATGAGACTAAGTAACCTGCCTAAGGGCCGATTCATACTCCTATTTTAGAGCCGAATAAAAGTCGGTTCGGCTCTGTAGAGCCTACAATTTGACGTCATTTGAGGTTCGGGGAGGGGGGGGGGGGGGGGGGGGGGGGGGGGGGCGGGTACCGTCCTAAAGTCGGCTCTTCGTTGCTACTGAAAATTTCTGACGAGCCGAAATTATTTCGGCACTACAGCGCCGAAACAGCGGTAAAATAGGAGTATGAATCGGCCTTAATGCAGAAAGGCTGACCTTGCTGGCGCTGAGATGTCTCTCGTAGCTATCTATAAAGTATGCTACAGTATACAGGCAGTACACAATACATATCAAGTACACTGTATCTCAAGTTCAAGTACACAGACTTAGATGCACATGGGAAACTCATGATATAACAGTTTCAGTTCATTTTAAGTTCTGGGATTCAAAATGTTACACTTCCTGTTGTAGTTGTAGTGCAGTTTGTTAAACACGTTGGGAAGCTTAACAATGTTTAATTGACTACAGGCGATAGAGAGAGACAACGCGTCGTCTACTCTCCATCTCCATGCCCAGCTGTGCGTATGAGTCGAGTTTCTTTTTTTTATCACAACTTCAATTAGTGTCTTGTATTGTTGTTGTTGGAAGCTGTTGCTTAATTAAGGACTTTTCAGAGGGAATAATTTATTTGGAACAATAAAACAAGAAGACATGCAGCATGAGGACTGCACAGGTAAGAGGAAAGAGTTTGCACCCGACGGACAAGCTCAATTGTTGTAAATTAAACATGAGTGGCTCACGCAGTTTATTGACCCAACATGAAACCTGCAAATAACAGTGAAGGGTCTGTTACTTTAGTATTACCCCGCTCTGAATCTCGTCAGCTATCATCTCCCTAAGACTCCCTTCATGTTTGTTATGAAATAGAATAGCAGCTTGGCGTGGGCGCTGTGACGTAAAATACTAACGTTTGTTTTGCGACACGACGATATAAATGATAGAGAACATTTTTCACGATAGACATTTTCTATGTACGATATATAACGTCATATCGCACAGGCACAGCCCACAACTGAAAACACAAGCTTTTAACTCTCTTCATGAATTGGTGTAACTGCCGGGGACACTTGCTGGTTTTAACTTAAATTATTTTGGTTTGAGGTTGATTTGTTTATTTACATTGCTTTGGGATATATTTTATTTTGACACTTTTTGTACGTTTGGTTTACCTTTTATTTTGAAGTGCCCTGTCACCGCACAGGCACGCACCTAAAACCGCTCGCTTCACGCACCGCCCATTCATTGATCACACAGTCAGACAGTGACAGCAGAGAGAGATTACGGCGTGTGCGTATACGTAGCAACACTACGGTATGTTTGTTTGGAAACGCTTCTCACACTTTAATGCGGTAAATGTTGAATCTAGACATTTGTACCTTCAGTAGACTGAGCAGTTTATACTTTCCACAGTGCCCGCCTGCCATACTCAGTGTTGACATACAATGATGGGTGAGGGTGTATGAAGGTTCCAGCCAGGTGGCGTTCAAACAACTTGTTAGCCCCTCGATAGCCGGAGCAAGGTATAGGATTGTTTGTTTTGGGGTTTTCATTTATTATTTACGTTGGGCCTAATTGCCTAAATTGTATTCGGTAGGCATGTAACGATTAATCGTATATCGATATTAATCCTGACGATATGTATGAATCGATTCATTGAAATTAAATAAATCGATAAAAAAAAGTAATGCTACTTCTTTTACAATGTAGTTACATAAAAAATCTTAGGGGGGAAGATAAATTATATAAAATTTAAAAAACTATTTTTTCTTAAAAATATATATATTTTTTTAATATCGTGATACGTTACATGCCTAATATTCGGTAATTTGCACCTTCACATATACACCTGTTTCCCAAGGAGCCTACTGAGGTTCCATTCCAAACGAGTGGGCTTCAGTTCCTCCTAGAGCAGTGGTTCCCAAAGTGGGGTCCGGGGACCCCCAGGGTTACTTGAGGGAGTTCCAGGGGGGACCCAGCTAAATCATTTGGAACCAAATGGACGCTTATGGGTCTGTAACTCTGAGAGCGTACAAATGGAACCAAATGGACCCGCATTTGTACGCTCTCAGAGTTAAATTAGCATTTATTTTACAATATAAATTGGGGGTCCCAGAGATAGAAATGCAATTAAATGGGGGGTCTGTAGACTATTGCATGTCAAACTGGGGGTCCTTGAAATTAAACGGGTTGAAAATCACTGCTAGAGACATACAAATCTTATTTTATTGGGATCCCGGGCATATCTTTTCAAATGGGGGTCCGCGGGGTAATTAGTGTCAATTTGGCGGTCCTTGACATGACAAAGTTTGGGAACCATGGTCCTAGAGGTCTTCACGGATCCAATTTGACCAACCCGCACCGGAAAAGAACCGCGGAACATGGAGCCGCCTCCGAATTGACCCTCTGCTATTAGTACGCGCAAGCAGAGCGCGCAAGTATTGTGGTCGTGCTGGCTTTTTTATGCGTATGCATGCTGAGATAGGATCCGGAGCCGGAATCGATAAGAAGAACTGGAATCGATAAGCAGAGCCGGAATCGATGAGAAGAACCGGAATCGATAAGCAGAACCGGAATCGGAATCCTCATACATCACATTTCGTGGTACAAACACAAAAAGCTGTGCATAATTATAGGAAGGGCTAACGTCCCTCAAAAAAGGGAAAAGATAAGGGTTGAAAGGGGTCTTCAATGACCCCATGGTTTGCTTGCACTCATGGCTGCCAATTTAATTGTTCTGCTGTCTGAGTCTCTGACATCAAAGGTAAGAGCTGTGATTTCACAGGAGCATCATCACACGCACACACACACACACACACACACACACACACACACACACACACACACACACACACACACACACACACACACACACACACAGTCACACACACACACACACACACACACACACACACACACACACACAGAAAGAGAGAGAGAACCTCTCGCCAATGGCTGCACCGAACCAGGCTCTGACATCACTGCATCTCTCTCTCTCTCTCTCTCTCTCTGTGTCTAGCAGGATTCAGCCCCTCCCGTTCATTCCCATTAGCGAGTCCCTCCGTGTGCCTGGCTGCCTGCGTTATTTAAAGCCACAGATCCTCCCTCTCTCCCAGTCCCAGCCACTGTGTTGCATCTGTCTGCCTCACTGCTTGTGTGTCTGTGGCGCGTGTGAGGGTGTGCTAACAACTAGAGAGAGAAGCAAGCAACTGATATAGGAGAGCGAACGGGAGAGTGAGACCACACAGCTATGAAATTCATCCAAGCTCTTGGCTTGCTGCTCCTCTGTCCGGCTGTGAGCCTCAACACTAGGTAAGTCACACATAACTCATAAATAAGAAGAGATGTTTTTTTATTTTTATGTCAGCTTCAGCTGCCAGTGACTCAAGTGAAACAAACAGCGTATAGCTTGCCATGCATACACCACCGACTACTGTAGATTTCATTCATCTGAAGCTATGTTTAGTCATATCAAATCTAGGTTGTGCCTTTTGGGTGTTTTATTTTAGTGTATTTTTATTGACTCTTTTCTTAGCTGGAGTTTTCTTTGTTTGAACGCTCTGTGTGGAGGGATGAAAGAAGAGCTTATCTGTTGAACCGGGCTGCTTTCCTCCTTATTGCCAGTTGTGGGCAGATTAAGAGACCCTACTTACAGTGTTCTGAATGCCATGATGCCTTTCTCCTGCATTATCACGGTCATGGCTTTGTAGGAGACTTTAACTGTTCTGAATGCCTGATGCCTTTCTACTGCATTCTTACTGTCATGGCTTGTATAGGAGACTTTTACTGCCTGCAGTTTTGGCAGCGAGTGAGTTGGAGGTCTGCACTGAAGAGAGAGGAAAGGAAAGGGAGACGTGTTGCAGTGTCTTTAAAAAAGAAAACTGTGTCTGTGTGTGCGTGTGCGTGCGTCTGCGTGCGTGCGTGCGGAATAAAGAATTGGACTTGAACTAGAGTAAGTGATGGACTGAAAGAATGGTGACGGAGGTCTGAGTGGGAGGATGGATTAATCGCTTGATTAAAACAATCATTCCTCGTCTCAACCACAGCTCTTCTCACAGCCATCCATCCAAGAACCATCCATCCATCCAAGAACTCAGGGCTTTCTTCCTTTGTTAATATTAGTACTGGTATTGATGAGTATTGATGATAGCAGTTGAATGTATACTCATAAGTCTTAAAGAGTTTTAGGTTGATGATGGAAGAGTATTAGGTTTATTACAGCAGATGTACACTATTTAGTCTTAAATGGTGTTGCAGTGATGATGATAGCAGCTGTGTACTATTTACTCTTATTACTCTTAAAGAGTATACTGGCTTTATAGAAGCGCCCAACGGGGATGAATTCAGTTTGGCACTTTGCAAACACGGATAAGAAAACATATCGTCGCTGTGACGGGTGGAAACCTTGTATGTCCAAAAACGTGTCCAAAACGTTACTTTTCAAGAAATGAAAGAGAACCAAAAATAATAATACAAAAATATCCTGTGTTGCAATGGATCCAATTTAGTCAGAAGCCCTTGGCAATACTTTTCATTGGTTATTATATCCATAAAACCCACAGACAAGACTTATCTACTTTCGACCTGGCTTATTTTGGGCATGAGATTCTAGGCAAAATTCTAAATGTTTGAAGAGAAAAGCAATATTTTGCTATGTTCTACACTGTCATACGCCGAAGTATAGGGCATTAATTTACAGAACAAACAAACAAAAAACACTTGATCTACGGCGTAAAAGGCTGAAATATGGAGATACACGTTTTCTAGATGACATATTATAATTAACTGATGCCAAACAAACATTAGACAGACTGGTCTGCTGGATTTGCCATTAAGCATTCTGTGAAAGACTATTTCCGCTTCAGGACTCACTGCAGATAACAGCATTATTGTAAGAGAAGTCAAGGTTATTGTTTATAACCAGACTTTTGTCAAATGTAGAGTCACACTGATGCATAGGGTCGTAACGATATAATAACTGCATCGAAAAACCAATTTAATTTCAAGAATCGAAGTATATCGAAATGAAAACGGCAACATTGACTATGTATCACGTCGTATTGTTTTGCAATGCAAATAATTGGTATCGAATCGTTTTGCTATGCAAATAATCGGTTGTATAATACTACATTGATACGTCATCGAGGCCTGCCAAAATACGTTTTAGTCGACTAAAATCTCATGTCATTTAGTCGACTAAAACTAGACTAACGCTAAAACATTCCAGGTGAGTAAAATGGTCAAAAACCAAATGAAAACTATTCAAGAGATTCAAGATTAGATGCAATACATTATGTTACAACTGTCTATATGCTCTTGGTGGAGAGAGTGAGGTTTCACTCATTGATCATTGATCTCATGATCTGAATCATCATGTTTATTTATATACATTATCTTACTGGTTTAATTTCTAGCCTGTATGAAATCCAGAGCTAGAAGAGATCCACAAGCTCGAAACGCATTGCAAGCTTGTATATCTGTTACATTTGCTATTTTTATTTTATTTGAATCATGAAAAGTAACAATTTTGGACCCATGAGGTTTCCACCCAACAGAGACAATATTATGGGGTTGTGGTTTATTTAAAGTTTTCTTTCACATACTATAGGCTGATTTTTACACTATAAACAATGTCAGGACATGCTAATTGGGCAAAGAGTGTGTGTGTTTGGGTAATTCATTGGGGATCTCAGGGCCCATTCACAGCGCGGCTGACCCCTGACCTCGTGTGTGTGTGTGTGTGTGTGTGTGTGTGTGTGTGTGTGTGTGTGTGTGTGTGTGTGTGTGTGTGTGTGTGTGTGTGTGTGTGTGTGTGTGTGTGTGTGTGTGTGTGTGCGGATCAGTGCAGATTGTGCCTCTGGAGAGCGATTACATTACCTTGTGAAATACAATAACACAGACTAATAATCACTGTAATGTTAGATCATTTAAAGGGGGCTGATAACCTCTCTATGCAGTCAAGAGCGTGTTCCCATATTTTACTTGAATTAATACCTTGTGTCTGAAACTCTGAATACATAATCGTGAAGTATTGTATGTTGCTGTAGTTTATGTCTGGTAAAGTCTTTATGTCACTGTCATGTAAATCCTGACAAAGAAGAGCATTTATAGCAGGAAGAAATATTGATAATGTTTTGGGAAGAAATATTAACTGGAAGCAGAGCTGCTATAATAATGTTCACTCACTGTCCTTGTACTGTATGATATAATTCAATTCATATGATTAGTTAGATACTCTGACCTGAGACATTAAGGAACCGCAGGTATAAACATGACTTAATGTCCTACAGTTTGTGGCCATTGAGAGACTTTAGTCTCTAGTAAATTAATTCCTGTAAACATGAAACCATCCTTTGAGAGGAAACCACTAGTGTTGTCATGACTTCAGATATACTTAACATACACCACTAAAGCATTATTATCATTTCAGGAAATGGCGAATAAATTAAGAAACCTGTGTTCCAGTGGATTATTTAGTCACAAGCTCTTGTTAAATACTTGTTATTTATAATACGCACAGACACACAATTATAGGTGAAGATTAACCCATTTTGGGCGGGAACCCCTTTTGGTGTTTTAACTAAGCATTATGTTATACTTTGGCTATTGAAAAATAGCAGATCTACAAGCTCATAGGTGGCGCGCTACGAGCTTGTAGGTCTGCTATTTTTGAAAAATCGAAGAAGACTTTTTTTTTATTTCGACGTCGGGCCTAAATGGGTTAAAAGATTCTTTCATTGTTAGTAAAAACAGCAGATCTATACGCCAACAACAACAAAGTATAACATGGGGCATTAGTAGGAATATGGAGATACAAGGTTTCAGCCCAAAAGCAAGAATATAGCCCACTGTAATACTTGCACTGGAAACATCAGAGAGCGATGATGAAAACCCTTTCGTGATTTTCTCTCAGACTGTGAGAGTTCAGAATAAATAGGAGGATCTCTTTTTAATTTCTCTGCCAATTATTGGTTACAGTATAGAGCTTGATTGAGAGAAAGCAGAAATGTACGGTAACTGTAATGAATTGATCTGTATTTTCCAGGCCAAAGAGGCGTGGTGCAGAGCTTGTGCTATTGCAAAAATCAATTGGTACTTATCCAGAACAAAAGGCTGCATTGACACAGAGTCCCACGCGTGCCCACCGTCCACCTCTCACCCTATACAACCAAGCACCGATTTACTCTTAGAGATACAAGTGGTGGAAAGTAACTTAGTACATTTACTGAAGTGATGTACTTAAGTGCAATTAAGTGCAGTACTTGATGGATGGACTTGAACAAAAGGCTTGCATTAACACCGAGTCCCGTATGTGCGTCCACTGTCGACCTCTCAACACTGGAAACAACACTGTTATACACGTTAAAAATGTAGCAGAGCCTCCATCTGCTTGATGGCCTGTAGAACATGCCTGTAGTGATATATAATTCAGCAATGTTACTGTATGACGTAAAAAAAGAAAAAGATAGTTAGAGTTGTGACTAAATCCATTGGAAACAGATATCTTGCATCATGAGGTGCAATAGGTAGTTAGGCATAAAGTCCCCCAGTAATGTATTGGTATTCTTTGTAAAATTGGAAGAGCTGTCAGGATTCATATAATGAGCATTATACATATAGCATTCTAAAAGTTAAAACTATCTCCTTTTTTTTCCTTTTCTTCGTGGTGCTGTGTTGTTGTGTGGAAGACGCTATACAGAGACCTGTTCAACTTCATAATGCATGTAAATTGACAACATGAGCTGGCTTCTTTAACTCGCTCTGTTGACTCACTGACTATATGCTAGTTGATCTGGAAAACATGCTACATCGTGTAGCCTACATGCAATCATTTAGATCAGGGGTGCCCACACTTTGTTGACTTGAGAGCCACTTTCAAAATGACCAGCTCAACAAGATCTACCCACCAAAAACAATATCACCCCGTTGCTGAAATTAGTTTAACAATGTACCTGAGGGGGGTAGATCTTAGCGTCGCTGGTGTTACATATACAGTACAGCAAGACTTAATTCAAACACGCATGGAATGGGGAAATGGAGGGGAGAATGGAATTGGTAGGGTGTTTGTTTTGTATGTAACGTTGTAATGCTACTGACGTTTGTGCACAACAATCTTGAAAACAAAGTATTGCATTGTGGGTTTGAGCTGACAAGTCACCTTAAAGGTATATTCAGTGATTTCACTCAAAAAACCTTAGGTTTCGTTTTTGGCTAGGTGGCAAAGCCTTTCATCCAATCAGGATAGAGAGCCAAAAACGAAACCGAAGGTTTTTTGACCCCCAGGGGTTAACTGGGGACAGGGAGGAACTCCTTGTCAGCACACTCTATAGTAGAGAGGATTATCACAACAAAACAAAAAAGTAAGTGATATTTGAATTAAGTTAAATCACTGAATATACCTTTAATTCAAGTGTCAGAATCCCCAAAGTTATTTTTTAAATAGCCTATTTAAATGAAATTCATTTTTAGGACCATGCCATGCTGTGATCTACCTGCACAGCCTTTGTGGTCAACTGCATGATCACGAACCACCTTTCGGGCACCCCTGATTTAGATCTACCTTCTTACAAAACACAATCAATTAATTTAATCAAGAAGGGCGACATTAGACAGTGTTTGAATGAAACGTGTCATTGTATTAAATGGAACTAGCATGGCATTGCAAAATTGACAATTACAATTTGATTTGCACTTAACTATACGCGATACACAAACGTACGTTCTTTCAAGTAGCTGAAATAATGTGTGACACTGTGGGGAAAGTAAGAATTGACTGGAGGTCAAGTGTGAAACACAGGGGGAATTAGACCCTGCTATCGACCAGAGATGGTAATGTCTTTAATCTATACATTGATGGACTGCAGCGTGTCTGGCACGACCAGCAACTAAGAGAGAGCAATCTGCCAATTCCCCTGACCATTGTTTAGTGCCCGCCTGATGAAAGGACCGCCATTTTGAACAAATAATGCTTGCCTAAGGAAAAGTGGAATGCAGTGTTTACTCGAACTGTGTGTCTTCCAAGCAAACCTCTCTGTAATGAACTTCAGTGTGATTGTGCACCGTATAGTGAATGTCCGTCATTATCTAAATTCATTGTTTGATTTGTTTTACCGGAAGGCAACGTGAGAGTCTGGAATGTTTAGACTGACAAGCTTTATTGCCGAAACAATGCTATACTTTGCAAAGCGGCATTTGAATTTGAAGTTTCAAAGGGGCTTGTCTGACTATATAGCGAGAGAAGCTTTTGTGATGAATAATATTACGGAGACATTTTCCTGCCAAGACAATAAACGCTTCACTGGTTGTGGAACTTTTTAATTAGTTTCAAAAAGTACAATATTCAGCATGAATTGTTTGGTTCTTATTAGCTCAGCTCAAGCTAAAGTACTTCAGCACAGTGGCAAACAGACCGACCTTCCATGAACTCTTGATCTCTAGAGACCAATGGTATTCAAATTAAAGGCTGTGTATCCCCATGGGTACCGCCAGGGGGCACCAGGGTGCCAATTGGAAAGGGAATGACAGGAAAGAAAATGTTCAAAAGCATTTAAGCACCAGTGAAGTAACTCAAGAATATTCAACATAAGGACTATAAGTGGTTTTAGTTAGTTTATTTTTATTACATTAGATCAGCTCTAGCCCGAGTGCATGCCTTTTGTCCGACGGAGCATTGGTCCGAACGACAACCTACCTCCTCCCTCACCCTAACCTCCCCCGGGGCAGACACCTAAACCTAACCGCAACCCTCTCCCGACCCGCAGTGCACCTCGGAGCATTGCTCCTTCGGAGCAATGCTCTGTCGGATGATAGTATGCCTCCCCTCTAGCCCTGGTTCAACTGGTCAGTCTCACTGACACACTGCCGGACTGCACCCATCCACTGCTCTGTAGCAGTTTTCCCACTGCCGTGCGAGGCTTTAGAATTCCCCGAGAATAAACAAAACGAAGTAACTACTCACCGAAAACAAAGCCTGCTAGACCGTGGTGAAAGTCTATTCTCAAAGTGTCTCAGGTCCCCAGCTTCTCTCTAAAATGCACTGTTTTTGTCATGAAATAAAATGCATCCCACTGGATCGGCGCAGTAACAACCCGGAAATGCCACAGTAGAAGAAGTTACTCTGTCCGGTACATTGCTTTATTAAAGTGGTTTCTCCGTCAAATAAATCATGGCATAACATTATAATGGACTGCATTCCTTGTGAATACATTACATGAATGTTGCATTCTAGATTGGACACTTTCTACAAAATTTGGGACCCTTATTTAGATCATAATTGGACCAACATTGTCTGCCACAGTACTTGGTTGGAGGTTTTCCGTGCCTATCTTAGATTTCTTATATGCCTTTTTAATATTATATATGTATTTATATACTGTATGGATGTATTTCCTGAATGGGAGTCTTATCAGAATTCAAAAGCCACTTATTGTCATTATGGTTCATTGTTCTTGCCATGTCTTTGTATATTCAATCTTTTTATTTATAATAGTGTTGTGCCTGAGCAGTTTTTCTTTTCTTTCTTTTCTTTTGTTGTTTGTTATTATGTTCTTGTTGTGTAATGTCTGTTTGTTGTCCTTAAATTTGTTAAAACCATTATACATATACTTTATACAAAAAAGAATGGCACAAAGTGCATTTTAGAGAGAAGCTGGGGACCTGAGACGCTTTCCAACATCACCATGGTGACCATGTATGCATGGGTTTGAAACCAATACTTATTTCATGTCTAGACATCCAGACCACTGGTTCTCAAAGTGGGAACCGGGGACCCCCAGGGTCCTCAAGAGGGTTCCAGGGGGTTCCCAGCAAAAAAGTTGAACATTTTAAACTTTCAACACTTACAGTAGGCCTACAGTAGGCCCAGATTATTTTTTTTGGCCATTCGAAAATAGCCAATCTACAAGCTCACACGATTGGCTATTTTCAAACCTTGACACATGTTTTCTCTTATGGGGATCCCGTGGTCAAATCAAATTATACATATCAATCTGGGAATCCTTGATATGATAACCACTGCACTATACTCTAGACAGCCTGATTTTTTTTCCAAGTCCCCAAACGACATCTCCAAGAGCAGAGCGCGGTGAATTTCAAGGGTGGAGCTGGTGCCCTGAAAACGATGGGGAATAGAATGACATTAGTGTGTGGCGACGACATTAACGTCCTCGGCAACACAAAGCAGAATGTGAATGATAATTGGACTGCGAAGGACACCTCGTAATGGGCGCTCCATGGCAACCAACCCTGGGCTGCATGACAGTAATGAAGTGGTCTACAGTAAACAGAAACCTTGGGGTCGCTCTGACAAATGGGAAAGTAATTAAAAGGACAAGACAGCCATGATCTGCGTGAAGAATAGCTCAAATGTTTTTTTTAATATTCACCACAGCGTTTAAGGTGCTGCTTGCTGCCATACAACACCTTCCTCCTGTGAAGAGACGGTAGTTATTCCACAGACAACAGGACACACATGACAATTGACAAATGACAAGCAGCAGTTGATCTGTTCCCATGCAGAACAAGCGTGCCTTTGGATAGCACATCTGTCTGTTACGTGTGTTATGTGTCTGACGCGTTGGTTATTGGACTGGAGCTGCTGGGCCATATGGAAGGAAAAACGATGGCATTTTATGGGCGGCTATAGCTGAGTGGGTATAGAGGCTGTCTGGGAAGCATGCACGTCTGCTTCGCTTGCCTGGTTCATGTGCAAAGTATTATTATTTTTGATATAGATTTTCATTCATGTTATTATTCACCATTCATGTGGGGGAATGCATGCAAGTCGTTCCATTTATACTGGCTATATGTGGCACAGCTCGGCTACCAATCGGGGGGGGGGGGGGGGGGGTTCCGTCTAGGCATGTGACGATATATCGTATATCGATATATCGATATTAATCCCGACGATTGAAATAATCTTTATTTTTTATTTTTAGGGGGGGCTAGTGCGTGATGTGAAATGTGAGCTTTAGTCATATTCCATCATATTCAAGTGCTTTTGGAGAGAAATGATAGTCACTTTCAGTAGTAGAGCACTGTAGAGGGGAGCTGTGTGTGTCTGTGACTGTGCCCAGGTGATGATGGTCGTTGATGCTCATCAAGGAAGGCAATTATGTTTCTGCACTGTTAAAAGTAATGCTACTTATTTTGCAATGTAGTTAAATAAAAAATCTCAGGGGGAAAGATAAATTATATAAACTTAAAAAAAACGGTAATTTTTCTTTAAAATATATATATATATTGTAATCGTGAAAAATCGTATCGTGAAACCTCCTATCGTGATACGAATCGTATCGTGAGTTGAGTGAATCGTTACATGCCTAGTTCCGTCCTATGAGCGCGGATGTCACTGGCCAAGTCATGAAGTTAAAGCATTGGTCAGCTGGTTGGTCAAAATAACCAAATCCACACCAGTCGTCTCTCCAATCTATCATCCCTTCAAACTGAAGTAGGCTAAGGCTATATCGTATTATTTTCTTTTAACTTTTCTGATCATTTCCAGGGCTCTACAGCGTATTTCACTCACATTTCCCACGACTGTGCGAATGAGAACAATATGTTAGGAGAAAAGTGTGTGATCAAAAAAACAATTTCAACTTTAAATTGCTTTGTTTTGTCAAAGGATCATGTGAGACAAGTTAGGCAAAATATCTTTGAATCATATTATTCCCCCACAGTGAAAACCACTTACTAAGTAAAATAAACTTCAAAGTGATGACATCTACAGCACATTTGGATCTTTTGCTCGTCTCTAGCATTTATTTGCATGAAAAATGCAGTGATACAATATGGTTGTGAAAATACATGAGAGTGAAACAAATGATCCATTTTTGAAGGTGATGAACCAGCAAATCGCTTTAGCTGAAATTGAACAAGAGACAGACGCATGCAAAAAAGAGCTAATTAAATTGTCAAGCAAAGACAGATTTGAATTGCAAGATTTGAATTGCAAGCACAGCATTGTTGAAAGCGGTAGAACAACATAATTCAGTATGGCAAGTAAGACAATAATAACTAATTCATCTGCTGTAGAAAAGCAATGTGCGTGCATCAATAATAGTGTGAGGGAGATGGAAATACTGTGGATGTTAATACAAAGTGGGAACACATGAAAATATTTAATTAATAATTTAAACCCTAAATACTTCCTTGACCAGGGTCCCCCATGGGGTCTAATACTTCCGGTGATAAGCCTTGACTTTTTACTTGTGTTTTTACTTGTTACAGTGGTCAGTTACAAGGTGTTTTTACTTGTTACTGGGGTCAGTTACAAGGTGTTTTTACTTGCTACAGTGTCAGTTACAAGGTGTTTTTACTTGTTAATGGGGTCAGTTACAAGATGTTTTTACTTGTTACTGGGGTCAGTTACAAGGTGTTTTTACTTGTTAATGGGGTCAGTTACAAGGTGTTTTTACTTGTTACTGGGGTCAGTTACAATGTACAGCGGGGTTCATACAGCCACCTGTAGGTGCTCTCAGAGTGGTTTTGAAGTTGAAGTCTGGCAGCATAGCATTAGAACCAATTTGAGGACATTCTTGTGCCGAACGTTTTGGCTCCTTTTGGTGTGTCTTTATGCTATTGAAGTATAGTCTGATGGCAGCTTTAATACAAAATAAATATGATATTGTGATAGTAACATACTCTAATGTTAACCCATTTACACCCCCCCCCCCCCCCCAGAAGCAAATATTTGAGTTAAAACGTTCACTCTGAAAGAATATATTCAAAGATTTGTTCCACATTTTCACGATTAAAAAAATATAGCAGACCTACAAGCTCATTGCACGGCACTCGGTGCTGCGCTTACGAGCTTGTAGATCTGCTATTTTTCAACAGCTAAAGTATAAACACCAAAAGCGGCTCCCGTAGAGAATGGGATAATGTGCATATTGTGCATAGACTGTAAAAAAAATATGGACAAAGCGTTCTCCGGGTCTGATATGTACGTAAGATGAAGCCAGTCAGTCCTTGAATTGTAAACGCCAATCGCCATCTTTCTAGATCCGTTTGGGCCCAGCTGGCCATTGGCTGGCCCAGACAACGAGGCGGGACTTCCCCCCTTCTTCTTCGTTGGTTTTTATTTTGACTCGAACGGGGGGTGGCTCCCGATCATAGCCTGTAACGGTAGCCACGGCCCTCAGAACATACGCGACTTTATGGTCATTTTTTTTATAAATGGGACCATAATTTTCCAAAAAGAATATTATGACATGAGAAATGAGACTTTAAACTAGTGACTAAAAGCAGAAAGTATTCATGACCATGTTTAGTAAGGTAATACAGTCTAGGTGAAGTTGGGCCCAAATACATGGACCTCTATGGAGATATGGGGTTTTTTGGGCCCAATGACAGCGCCACAACAGGCCATTATATGAACTTTCAGGAAGTCCCGATTTCCTTAGTGGCTTCACTAAATATCTGTCTGACTGCCCCCCTGATAATGTGACAATAACCTTGATAACTGGCAGTGTGTCTGTAGAAGAAACGGCATTCTTCACAAACCTTTATTCAATATGAGACCATTATGAATGATGAAAAGAAAGCAGGGGCTCGCTCCAAACTTTATTTAGCGACAGGCAGGCAGGCAAAAACAATACGACGTTCCGACCTTACGGTCTTGTACAGTATACCAGGAGTGAATTATTAGTGAATTACCCGTACCAGTGTTGTTTTCGTCGACTAAAACTAAGACAAAAAATGTTCGTCGACTACCTTTTTCCACTGATGAAAACTAAGCTGATGATGACTAAAACCAACGTCAACAAATAAAAACTAGACAAATGTTAGGGAGGGACTAGTGGACACGAGATCCCGTATGAGTCATTTTACACTTGGTTGCATGCTGAAACTAGCAGATCACGTTGTGAGCTTGTAGATCGGCTATTTCCAGCAAGTGTAAAATCAGCCATATTACGATCACATCAAGGCCTGCCAAAATTTTTGTTGACTAAATCACTGTAGATTTAGTTAACTAAAATTGCATGACTAAAACTAGACTAACACTAAAGCATTCCAGGTAACTAAAATGTGACTATAACTAAATGAAAACTATTCAAAAGACTATGACTGAAAACTAAAATCTAAATTCGCTGCCAAAAATAACACTGACCCGTACGCCATGTTACAATACATGTGACTTCTTCCTTTTCATATGAAAGCAGGGAATCATAGCAAAAATAACGATATTATTAATTATTGTTAATTAGATTGAGTGAATAGTTTTGAAACTACGGCCTATATAGAACTTAACTGTCACTGTTAGAACTCGTGGGGGTGACTGACAAAGAAAGGTCATTGGATGTTTTTATCCTCGCATCAATCAACCTATCAGTGTTGGTTCATGAAACCTCGGGTGGTTGAGGCGTGGGGGTGGGGGTGGGGGGGTTTATCATTTCCCAACAGCCAAGGTTTGACACCTATAAGTGACGACTCTTGAAGAGCAAATCTCCATTAGACATGTCACGTCACCCGCTTGTTTCGCTTTGAGGTTATGCAACTCCCCGCGGAATGTCCATCGATCGACCGACACTAGGCGCCACATATAAATGTCACGCCGCGATGATGTCATCGCCCCGACCATGGGAGTATACACACCACAGTCACAATAAGTCAATCTTATTTTCTAGCAGGGAGTGTTGGGGGCGGGAGGAGGCAGGCGAGGCAGGTTTTATAACCGTGAAAACAAACACAGAGGAATCGTATTATTCTTATACCATAACATGACGACAATATATCCATTGATCACTGGAAAAAGTTACAAAAAAAAAAGCCGAGCACTTATTTTGCTTAACACATTGTGTTATTCTATACACGGCTATTCTGTCAGGCTGAGCTTGCTGATGCTAGGGACTTTACATTGAAGGAAAAAAAGATTTCGGGGCCCACAGCAAAATGTTCTCTTATAGCGAGAATCACACCGCATACATCAAAAGAAAGCCTAACTTGTCCACTTCAATTTAATTATTAATGTTTTATTTTACAATCTTCCATTCTGGAGATATTGACCTTTTTCTAACACCTGCTTTTGCCTGAACTCTGCTCGCTTGAACAAACAGCAGAGATATGGAAGGTTGAAGTTGACAGACATTGACAGACAGATATAAAAATGAACACAAATAATATGCTATACATACTATACAGCGAGTTAAAGCCCTGAATGTCTACTTTTAGGAGGAAAACAGTACACATTGATCCCATGTACAGTTTGTCAGTAATTGGCTATTGAATGCAGCTTGCGCCCACCAGAGAGAACTTTAGAGAAGGCATGGACCTGAACAACTATTATTCACAAAATAAGGCCTATAGCGACATGTACATACTATATACCGTATGAAACAGAAGACTCTCTGCTTTCATAAGAAAAAAACTAATACTGTAATAATAATAAAAATCACACCCCTGTGAAGTGAGCAGTGCAACAGTTGCACTGCTCACTTCACAGGGGTGTAATTTTTAAAAGTAGACATTCAGGGCTTTCATTCGCTGTATAGCATGTATAGGATATTATTTGTGTTCATTTTTATATCTGTCTGTCAATGTCCGTCAACTTCAACCTTCCATAACTCTGCTGTCTGTTCAAGTGAGCAGAGTTCAGGCAAAAGGCGATGGTATTGTGTGATTTGCAGCTTGCAAGCTAGGATGTGTCAGGGCATGTCTGGGCAAACCCCTCTCTGGGACTGGAGCACGATCACGGACAGATCGCCGATAACTAGGGCTCTTTGAAGCAGGAGCGATGGAGAAGGGGAAATGGCTTTCAGAGAACACACCGGTTTAGCATGAGGAAATGTGTATTCGTTATACATTACAACCGGGTCGATGGCGTCCCCGACGCGTTCATTGACGTCTTATCACTGCAATTATAATGAATAAAAAGGTTACAATCACACAACCGATAGTGATTGCTGGCGAAGACGCTATGGTGATCTCCAACGAAAGACATGTAACGCGGCCACTTGACCATGGCGGTCCCTCGATAATGTGATTCGTTTCGTGCATCTGTCCATGACTCCATGTGTTGCAAACGTTATGCAATGCCAATCGTTGCAGATTATTCTTATTCGCCGTGGGGTTTATGGCGGTTGGCATATATAAGCCGGGCTGCGGGCTTACGGCTGCGTTCTAGATTTTCAGAGAATGAGAGAGGTGCAAGTCGATGCTATTGCTTACTTAGGCACTGGGCACTGTGTTCCGAGACGGAGAGAGAGACAGACCCCCCCACAATCTTCCTCCTCGGGAGAAACCATGTAGAAACAGGAGGGGAGGGGGAATCGAGTGTTACTCTTCTATTCACACACACTAGATCATGGGCACGTCCATTTTAGATCCCCTGACATCTGCACGTAATGGAAGCGGCCTGCCCAGCATAGACCGCCGCATCTTTTCAGGAGGGGGGGGCTTTTTTTTCTCTTCTCTTTATTCCGGATCACAGACCGGATCTTCGAAGAGGCGATCGGAGTCACTTTATATGTTGTCCGTGCGCATAGAAAGACGAACTAAAGTATTCAATAAAAAAACTATAAATGCGTATAGATACGTGATACGCACATGGCGATCGGCAAACACATGACGTATAGATACTGACCGCGCAAATTATGTGTTAAATAAGTCCACAGAATGTTGTCACGTTTGATTAAAAGTATTTAATTCAGTGTGTCCAGAAGCAGGGCTAAAACATATCGCACAACACGACACGACACAACCATAAAAGCAGAGGCATGCATGCACACCCCCAACAAAACCAAACCTGGCAATATGTTCTCCTGGAGGAACAGGCCCTGAAGCCGATGTCAAGGCAACACGTACAGAGGCAAGACAAAACAAACAAACAAACAAAATATAAATAAAAAAACAAGATCCATGCAATTTCTACACAGTAGAAATTGATTCCAGAGCATTGTACATATACACCCGCTGTCAATCTGACCTGCCTGTATTTCATTTCCTCTCCTTTATCAATCCCCTCGACGGAGCAGCACTCGGTGCAACATCACAGCCACGCTTCCCTTTTTACACCAAACATAATATCTGCTTCTTTCCGTGAAGGCAACGGGAAATCTGAATCCTTTATCAAGCTCAGTGCACCTCCTGCGAGACGACTGCTATTTTGTTTTATCTAATCAATTCCTGAGCATATTTCCGGTGTCAGCATCCATCTTCGCTGACAAGAGCTGATTCCGTTGGAGGCCCCATGCGTGCAGTCACCCTGTTTCTCCCTGTGTTCAGCCCATGGCACACGACTGATACGCATGTCATCCACTGCGTTGGGAGAAGATTGCACTCCAGATTTGCATTTTTCCCAACCTGCATCGTTCCCAAGTAGGCTGCTGGCGCCCGATGGGCACACTCAAGAATATTTTTCTTGACATTTTTATAACATACATTACACACACACACGCATGCACGCGTGCGCGCGCACACACACACACACACACACACACACACACACACACACACACACACACACACACACACACACACACACACACACACACACACACACACACACACACACACAGATATTGCACTTGAATTTAAACAAAAAAATTACTAAATAGGCCTAATTAAAATAAAACATTTGTGTAAAATTATGTCGTTTTCAGTTATGTTTCCTTTCCGTGTAGATGAGCAATTGAATAACAGTCTAAGTCCATAATTTATTCTGACCCCTCCCCGAAAAGGCCTATAGCTGTCCTGACCTGATAATTAGTGTGGACTTAGACTGCTATTCGTCTCAACTGCTCAGATAATGGTCTGTATGTCTTCCAAAGCTGGCCAAAATCCTTCTGCCTACCCCTAATACGTAAGTCTTTCCAGTCCAATACAAACCATCCAGGGTTGATTCGCTGGGGAATGACTCAGTAGGGAATGCCTCTGCTTTTGATATCCCCCAGGCCTCTATGTATGGTCAGACAAATACATGTATAGTATTTACTTATTTACTTGCGGTCAGGACTCAGGCGCAAGCATCATTGAAGTGGCAATAATCACGTTAAACCACACCCTCAAGTGTAATATTGCAATTCTACAACAGTTACCCTTAAAACTAAGAAAATCGCTGAAAGAATATATATTTTTAATGACAGATGTAGTCACTACGACCACAAATGTCACCGAGTTTGCTAGCGCTCTGGGAAAACAGAGCTGCTGAATTCTTTGTTTTGATTAGGTGGTGAATGGTGCTGGTTTGATCCACGGCTAGAAGCCGTTTCAACCAATCAGATTGCTTCCTCGAAACGACCTGTTGTAGAATTATTATGGGTAGACTGAATGATAGTATCTCGGCCGTCTTACATGTTCACGACACGAGGGGAGGACGGAGCACTATAGGAGATCAGCCAGAGAATGGGAGCAGCAACAGTGCGGGCATTGCTAGTCTCTGTACAGCACTGTCGTGACGAGAAGAGAGCTGAGTGTCCGGTTTTCGGTGAGATTTGCCGGGATCCGAATTCCCCAGAATGCAAGCAGATTTAGCTAGGTTCAATACGCACATTGGTTTGTTTAATGCTTCAATAATTTCCTTATTTTACGAATCAAACATGCTTTTTATAGGGTTTTTATTAATTCATTATTAAACATAAAACACATAATAACAACATTCACACGTTTGTTCAACTCTTCCCCACACACGCTGATAATAGTACTGGATTGTGCTTTAGCACCCCTTACAGTCCATTATCTAGCCTGCTCTCATCTGGTAGAAGTGGTTATTGAAACATATTTATGGTATTCCTCTTTGCGAGGTTCCATTAAGTAAGTGTGCATGTGTGCGGTATTCCACTTTGTGTGGTTCCACTATGCTCACTTTGTAATGTGTGTGTGGCTCCACTTTGTGTGGTAATCCACACACTGAATAAGTGTGGCTATTGGCGACTTGTAATAAGTGTGTGCCAGGTATGTGACACTGAATAAGTGTGGTTTTAAATCTACCTTATCAAGATTATTAATTGGAGAAAAGAAACACAATAACACTTGGTTACAATCTAATTATCATATTACACATTAAACATAGTTATGAATAATGCACAAATCATATCTAATTTTATAGTTACCGCTGGCCTTCTGCTTGTTCTGTTACGTCAAGATGGTTGGCCAACAGTATACTTAAAGCAGTCGGTTGCTTCTGCAACCAATCAGATCGACAGGGACAGTATTTCTGCCCCTGTCTTTAGCCAATGGCCATCCTGCTTGGCCATCCTGCTTGCCTCAGTGAGACACTTATTTAGTGCAGGAGCTTCATGCCTGCACAGTAATGTTTAACCAAACTGCTATCGTTCTAGATTAACTGTTGGATCATTACATATTTTTATTATCTAGGCTTTACTAACCCAGTATAATATTGGTTACTTTAGAACACATTTATCAATGAAAGGAATTAAAGAACCAGATTATGGCTCCTAGTAACCTATAGACATGTCCTGTCCGTAAGTTAAGACCTTTCCTCTGAATAGGTCATAAATGGCTTCACACCACTGACTGGCACTGATAAGGATCTCACAACCCCCCATTTCACCAGTGGTGCTTGCAATGGAATGCGGTGAGAGACTAATTTCAGTCCCTTTCAGTTATCAGTGTGGAACAGCTGATCAATCATTTTGACCCACTCTATATTTTACCACCAATTCTGAATAATACTTTCCGTACATCCATATATAACTCGACACTGAGCCACAAGGCAAAGCTCTCCATACCGAGCAATCTCCGTTTCCAACTCTCACCTATATGGTCATGAAGTGTGGGGTCATGACCGGAAGAATAAGATTGCAGATACAAGCGGCACCCGAAATGAGTTTTCTCAGCTGGCTTCTCCCTTTTAGAGATAGGGTGAGGAGTGCAGTCATCCGCGAGAGACTGTAGAGTGTAGAACTGCAGGGACAGCACAGAGACATTTAGATCTTGTCAAAGGTCATGTCACTAGACACAGGATCTGACATGTTTTTTTTATTCTTTATCTGAAGGTTAAGATTCAATGTATCCCCTGAGCAAGTATAGGCAAGCTCAATGGTAAAAGAAAAGATAAACCTACAAATCTGCACTTGTCAGTATACAGCACAGATAACAGGATTCAAATCCGAGGTAGGAGAGGAAAGTTACATAGTGCAGCATTAACCCATTTTGGGCGGGAACGCCTTTTGGTGTTAGCATTATGCTATGCTTTAGCTATTGATTTTTTTTAGAAAAGTCAAAGAACGACTGATATAGAAACATAGCTTTTTCATAAAACTGTCAGCCGTCAGGATGTAGAAGACATTTTTAGAATCTGATCTCAGGTCAGAACGGGTTAACAGGATAAACACTGGCATCCTTATTCCGCTAGTCTCGCGTAGACCGATACGATCAGAGATCTCCAACTATACCGATAGGTCTGGTGACATCTGTACTGTGGCATATAAAGTCACCACTCTGGGGGCCACCAGTGGCATTAATAATGTCCTGGATCTAAGCTAACACTTGGCAGCCCAGTGATTCATTTATTTCCACAGTTGCCCATGTCTTCAATTCCTCGCTGCTGTTTTTCTCCACTGTTCAGACAGCAGTGGATACTGTTGTCGCTGAGGCTCAAAGCAAAACGAATGGAGCAGCAACAGTGAATCCCACAGTGAAACACGAAAACCTAGCTATACAGATACAGTAGTAACAGTACAAAACATTATTTGAAGATACAGTGTGTGTGTGTGTGTATATATAGGACACAGTACTGAAAGATTAATGCAATCTTGGACTCAATCTCGGATTCCATTTTCAGCATCCTTCTTCTGGGTGCTAATTTACCATTTAGTAATCAGAGATGGGCAAAATACATTGAAAATGTATTTTGATACAAAATACAAATACTGGGTCAAAAAATTTATCTAAATACAAAATACAAAATACATCTTCCATCCCCATCGAAATACAAATTACAAAATACAAAAAAGTATTTCAAATACATGTATTTTGCCCATCTCTGATGGGCAAAATATATTGAAAATGTATTTTGATACAAAATACAAATACTGGGTCAAAAAATGTATTTAAATACAAAATACATCTCATTTCTTCCATCCCAGCGAAATACAAATTACAAAATACAAACAAGTATTTCAAATACGTATTTCAAATACATGTATTTCAAATACTGCCCATCTCTGTTAGTAATGCAGCTAATGCAGTGGTGCAGATCAGTGTGTAGTAGATTATATCACCATGTACTATTCCATGTTACAATTTACAACCCTTGGCTCAAGACCGCCAAATTCAAAAAGAAAATATCAGCGCGTGTCAACTGCATAATCCACATCTGGTATAATCCCCAGTCCCTTCCAGTGTTGTTTTTGGCAACAAATTTTGAGTTCTGAGTTTCAGTCATAGTCCCTTGAATAGTTTTCATTTAGTCTTAGTCACATTTTAGTCACCTGGAATCAGTGGCGGAAGGTTCCTATAACGGCAGTGGGTGCAGCCAAGCATATTTGCGCTGCGGCTGGCTGCTATTAGCTCTTAAAAGAGCCGTTGTGTTGTGTTATTATTTTGCCAGTGGGTTCTTCTGCTCCTGTGCACCCCCAGAGTTGACGCCACTGCCTGGAATGTCTTAGTGTTGGTCTAGTTTTAGTCGACTAAATATCATAGGATTTTAGTCGACTAAGTCTACAGTTGATTTAGTCGACTAAAATGTATTTTGGCGGGCCTTGATGCTGTCGTAATGACTGTTTTTACACTTGCTGAAAATAGCCGATCTACAAGCTCACAACTTGTAAGCTTGTAAATCGGCTATTTTCAGCATGCAACCAAGTGTAAAATGTTTGTTTTAACTGGTTTATTGTTCTCTGTACAATGTTCAGCACCTTGTGACTTTGTCTTGAAAGGTGCTTTATAAATAAAATGTACTTAGTTACTAAGACCAGCCTGATGACGACACCCCCTGTAATCAGGCTGCTGAACGAAACTCATGCCTTGTTGAGATGTCTGACGTAGGGCTGGGTGCGATACATGTCACCATACAGAGGCCACCATCTGATCTGTATCGCAATACGCGAGTCCTAGATGACCAATTGCCGATGCCTTTGACAAATGTGACCAATTTTGACCGAGGCTAAGTCATTGGATTGTTATTCATTATCGTTGTTTCATGTCATATCATATGAAAGCAGGGAATCGTTTACAGTAGCTTCAAATTGACCTATTGGTTGTGCAGTTTGACCCACTAGTTTTTGAGATATGGCTTATTATATATTATTCAATAGCTATATAAAGCATAACATAATGCTTAAAACACCAAAAGGGGTTCCCGCCCAGAGTGGGTTGCACATTAGCCTTTATTAAAGTGAAGATCACAAATGCCTTGTACTGTATACCTTACATGCCAACAATACCCCATATGAGTACTTTTGGTTCTGTGACAGCTGCTGAAAGTTGGGGTGCTGTTTTCCCGTTGTTCTCAAATGAGGGGAAAAAAGCTACAAAGCTACAAAGATACAAAGCTACAAAGATACAAAGCTACAAAGATACAAAGATACAAAGCTACAAAGCTACAAAGCTACAAAGCTACAAAGATACAAAGATACAAAGATACAAAGCTACAAAGCTACAAAGCTACAAAGATACAAAGATACAAAGCTACAAAGATACAATGATACAACAAGTAAGACGCGCAAACGCGGGAAGCGAACGCAGCTCGTGTGTGTGTGGTTGTGTGTGTGTGTGTGTGTGTGTGTGTGTGCTACAGCTGCGCCCTGTGTGTGTGTGTGTGTGTGTGTGTGTGTGCTACAGCTGCGCCCTCTGGTGGCGGGCGGGTGGTGTAACAGCGTGACACACACACACACACACACACACACACACACAGACATTCAGCCCTTGCTGTCATAGTAAGTGGCTCACTGCGTTCGCAAAGATACAAAGCATATTTGTAGGTCACTAGACTCAGACTGTGTGTGTGTGTGTGTGTGTGTGTGTGTGTGTGTGTGTGTGTCCGGATATTATGTGTGTGTGAGTGAACCCCGCCGCTGGGCACAGTGAGGGCAGTGAGACGGTGTCATGTTGCAAAAGTCCACCTCTCCCATTTGCCTGTCAGTCAGATGTCACGCTTGCCACGCTCCACACAGTGACCACGTTGACACAATGACAGCAGGGGACTCACTCCCCTGCATGTCAATGTTCGCCTGAAAACATACCCGTTTCCCCACCCACGAGAGAGAGAGAGAGAGAGAGAGAGAGAGAGAGAGAGAGAGAGAGAGATGTTCAAAAAAAGTTTGAAGTGCGTGACAAGTGCGTGTGTGCACAAGTTGACAAGTGCGTGTGTGCACTTGCACACACACACACTCACTCACTCACTCACTCACTCACTGACTCACGCATACTCTCTCTGACTCACGTACGGGCACGCACGCACGCACACACACACACACACACACACAGACACACTCACTCACTGACTCACGCATACTCTCTCTGACTCACATACGGGCATGCACGCACGCACGCACGCGCACACACACACACACACACACACACACACACACACACACACAGTCGTTAAAATATACACAAACTTGTACACAGTATAGGTAAGGTATTGCCACACTGCAGCACTTTATCATTTTGACAAGAGGTGTGCTGGTGTGTTACACTATAGTCTAAACCACTGCAGCACCAGAACCCGTCTACTGTATAAACTGTGTTTATTAAACCAAATGGACCTGTTCTTACAGGTCCATTTGGTTTAACCTGTACCCTATATTGGAGCATTTGGACCCTCATTGAGAACCAGTACATGGCCTAAACCAGTGGGTCACAAAGTGGGGTCCGGGTTCCCCCAGGGGTCCCTGAGGGAGTTACAGGGTTTCTCCCCAGCTACATTATAGTTTGTATAACCAACTGGACCCCTATGGGTCTGTAACTCAGAGAGTGTAAAAATTAAAAAAAAAAATTACATTGATTTTACAATATGATTAGGGGTCCCAGACAGATAGAAATGCCATTACATGGGGGTCCGTGGACTAATACATGTCAAACTGAGGGTCCTTTAAAATTAAACGCGTTGAGAATCACCGCTAGAGCCGTAAAAATCTTCTCTCATGGGGGTCCCTGCAGGCATATCTTTTCAAATGGGGGTCCGCGGGCTAATGTGTGTCAATTTGGGGGTCCTTGACATGAAAAAAATTGGGAACCACTGGCCTAAAAATGTGGCAGTACCATGTGGCAGTGGCTCGGTAGAACCTCCTGGGTTAGTTTCTAACCATAGATTAAACTGATTTAAAAAATAGCAGACCTACAAGCTCGTTGGCGCGCTACGAGCTTGTAGATCTGCTATTTTTCAATAGCTAAAGCATAACATAATGCTTAAAACACCAAAAGGTGTTCCCGCCCAGAATGGGTTAATATGGCGAGAGACTCGGAAACCGAGACCCAGGAAGTGGGTGTATGCTGTAATGGGTGCTAGGATTGTTAACGGAAATTCTCATTTTTCCCCGTTTTTTGAGTGGTGCAACCACTCCAAAGAACAGCACTGTCCCTATGTCCACGTGTCCATTCCTATATGTCCCTTTGTTTAGAGTACCAGTAGGGGCAAAAGTGGCGCTGTTGTGCTATAAACAGAGAGAGAGATAGTGTTGCACTGTTGCCTGCTAATTTCAGAGAGAGAGAGAGGGAGAGGGAGCGAGAGGTGTCTGCTAATTCCCCCACACAGTAACACTGTCATTTCTCGACTGTTTCGGACACGGGGCGGCTCAACGGAACTGGGCTGGCACCCTGGGCGCGTTCCAGTGGGTCTGGACGTTCCGGGGACCCACCGGGGACCCCCACACGGAGTTACACCACTCAGTTCACACGGGTGTGATTATTCTTTTCATCGCACCGCAACCAGACTGTTACGAGCTCGTACAGAACACAGTTGTGAAACCGTAATCAATTTATATTAAAGAAGGCGTCTAAAAACGTCAAATGCGAACAAATGCAAAAACAAGCATTATTGAACAAGGCTCATTATAATACATTAAGTGCCTACACAGTTCAATGGTTATTGGGGATATAACATTTTGAAACATCATTCTTCACAGTTCTGCACAAATAAAAGTAGACCATGAATCTTTATTACTTATTTGCTGGTGGATCACTTAACACAATCAGAGCCAGGATTACTTTCAAAATAGAAGCTTGGGGTGCCGGGAAGATGCCATAGAAACCACATAAACCATATAAAACGACAAAACAGGTTTGCGCCAGGCGTCTGACGCTTCGTAGTCTGTTGTGTCAGGGCCTAAATTGTACTTGAACAAGACACTATGAACCCTGGTCTTCTAACTTCTAACGATTTCCTCCACTATGTGTGTGTGAATAGGTGAATGTAATGCACATTGTAAAGCACTTTGGATAATCATGCTGTATAGCCTATATAAATGCAGTCATTGTATTAATTTACCATGCAGATCTGTTCTGGCGTGTTATACAAATTCCGTTTCCCTTTGGGTTCTCACTTTCCTACATTGACTTTAGATTAGAGCTGCATTCTAATGTTTCATTCATACTCGATGTATAGATTGAGTTTAATGTGGCTCTAATCATATAATCTGTCTGATAGGATTACAGTTATTAATAGTAGAGCTTTTTCATCAATGCATGACAATAAATCAAAAACTATACAAATGATTAATTCAAAGTCAAAGTCGTACGATTTGCCACACACGCTTCCGCAGTGAAATTTGTTCTCCGCATTTGACCCATCTCTTGGAGCGGTGAGCAGCAGCCGTGACACGCTCGGGAATCATTTGATTAGTTTGATTTGACCCCCCAAATCCAACCCATTGAATGCTGAGTGCCAAGCAGGGACTGACCCCCCAAATCCAACCCATTGAATGCTGAGTGCCAAGCAGGGACTGACCCCCCAAATCCAACCCATTGAATGCTGAGTGCCAAGCAGGGACTGACCCCCCAAATCCAACCCATTGAATGCTGAGTGCCAAGCAGGGACTGAACCCCAAATCCAACCCATTGAATGCTGAGTGCCAAGCAGAGACTGACCCCCCAAATCCAACCCATTGAATGCTGAGTGCCAAGCAGGGACTGAACCCCAAATCCAACCCATTGAATGCTGAGTGCCAAGCAGGGACTGACCCCCCAAATCCTACTCATTGATGCTGAGTGCCAAGCAGGGACTGACCCCCCAAATCCTACTCATTGATGCTGAGTGCCAAGCAGGGACTGACCCCCCAAATCCCACTCATTGATGCTGAGTGCCAAGCAGGGACTGACCCCCCAAATCCTACTCATTGATGCTGAGTGCCAAGCAGGGACTGACCCCCCAAAACCTATTCATTGATGCTGAGTGCCAAGCAGGGACTGACCCCCCAAATCCTACTCATTGATGCTGAGTGCCAAGCAGGGAGGCGTTGGGTCCCATTTTTACAGTCTTTGGTATGACCCGGCTGGGGATCGAATCCCGTCATCATTGCAAAACTAATACTGTGGAACCCTGTGTGTAAAAAATATTTTGAAATCTCCCAATAGGGGAGGGGAGATCAGTTCCAAGTGTATAATGGGCTGGGGGAAAGCCTGGCCAAATAGTATGAGTATTTCACAACGGGTAAGGGCTAGTATTTATAATTAATTCCTTCTCAAATATAGTAATCAGATAACTATGAAGCCTACATTTCAATTTCAAACCGTCCACACTGCCACAAACATATAGGGCTCCATCTTGCGCCGCCCCTTACCCCTTATCCCTAAACTTATTTGCCATTTTTTACTATCTATATTAACAAGTGAGAACTTGTACCCAACACATGGCAAGAAACCCAAAGCCACAACAGCTACGTCGCTATTGCAACACCCACAACACCATCTTACACACTACACACACACACACTCACACGGCAGTGACGTCACACACTTACCTTCGCAGTGTTCGGGACCTATCTCCTCCTATCGCGCCCAACGCCAACACTCGACACCACCCGCCAAACACTGGTCATTGCAGTGCCACCAAAGATGCCTCCCGTCCACACTCACGGCGGCAATGCATTTGTTTACTACAAACATTATCGCCCCAAGCACCCACACCCCCGGAACACTGTTGCCCTTTCACCACGCTAAATTCGCCAGGTCTATGCAAGTGAGCACAAATTACATGTGAGAAAATTCATTCACAAGCCCACAAATGCCATTCAAATGCCATTCAACACGCACTACGACTCGCTTACAATTCGCCAACCTGGCAACTACTACCCCGTCTTTTAAGCCACTCCCCTGTGCTGCTCTGATCTCCGAGTCTCCCTGACAGTCCTGTCTGCAGGAGAAAAACACAAGGAAGGAGAGGAATTCTCGCCTCACGATTTTGCTTATTCCTTCTAAATCTCTGTATATAAAATATCGCTTACTCAGGGAATCTCTTAGTTACATCAACATTGTTCTTCCACAGTACTTGGTTTGTGCCAAACTATTACAATTACAACGTTCGAATTCGCCATTTCGCCTGCCGAGTACTTTTCATTGCGCACACACACGCACACGCACACACATGCACTCACACACACACACACACAGGAATAGCCATGCAGCCTATACACGGAGGCAGCGAGACAGGACGTTATAATCTTGAGTTTCATTAAATAACTTTCTCCGCATGCGCACGTGCGCACACAACATTATTCAAGTGAAATGCGTAACGCCAATATTGGGCTAATATAGGTAATAGGCTACCAATATGTGGGTAGCCTACAGGGATTTACCCACGGAATGAATATATATAATCATCTATACCAGGGCTGCCCACACTTTTTTTTACTTCAGAGCTACTTTCAAAACGACCATCTCATATGATATACCCACCAAATAAAACTATCATCCCATTGGTTTTTATTTTTGGTATTTGACTTTGCTACTGATGATTGTACGCAACAACAAGTATTGCATTGTGTGTTTGAGCTGACAGGCCCTTTTTGATGTCAATCAATCAAGTCATCTCAGGTCATCTCAAGCGGCAGATGCAAAAATCGTTTTTTATATTAAAATTATATATATTTTTAAGGCCATGTCATGTGGTCTACCTGCAAAGCCTTTGTGATCTATACTGGTAGATCCTGATCTACCTTTTGGGCACCGCTTAACGTCAGATCAGCCGTTTTGTCGGTCAGCGCCAAAAATACCGGGCAGTGTGTATGAGCCATAACGTGTTGACTACACTACACTAATAAGGACACATAATAATAACTAATAACCCATCCGTTACTACATGTGGAGTCAACTCCCGCAATTTCCTTCTTCCCATAGTGTGCGGCAATGTAACTCTGGGATGATCGAGCGGCCGCAAAGCGGCCGCAAAGCGGCTGCGAAATTCTAGTTTTAAAACATTTAAAAATAGTTCAACTAGCCAATCTACATCGACATATTTGTTATAGCTTGTAGGTCGGCTATTTGTACTATTTTAAAATGTTTTAAAATAGTAAAAAATGACAAATAAGTTTAGGGATATTAACTGACATTAATTCTCATAGTGATTTTTGGGAAGGTATACACCCCTAGTTCTAGGAAAAATGTGAGAGCCTTGCATCTGTGGTAGCTTTCCACATATCCACATGCCAAATCCCAGTTTCATATTTAATTCATTTGCTTTCCCTGTGACGTGACGATCATGTGACGTTTGAGCGTCACATACTTCACTATATCCAGCCTTGTAGCTTCACCTTCACTTTAACAACAGTTAAGCCAGCTGGATTTTTGCCTTGCCCACGCACCATAATTAGTCACACCACAGAGGGCCTCTAGGTGACAAGTTGGTGACTCTCCAGTTTTTGGTGAGGACACGCACGCACACACGGGTACGCATGTGTGGATGTGCATGCACGCGCTCATGCACGCGTGGATATAGTGCTCATGTGCACTACAAAGCTCAGTCTGTTTGCCTGCCTGCAGGGATGGTGATTAATTTGCTCCGCATGTGTTTGCATGGCTTCATTTTATTGAGGGCATTATTTGTGCTTGTTAGTGTGAATTCAAACAGGCTGCATGAGAAGTTAATATATCACTCCTGGCTGTGACCATCACGGTACAGTATATTATGTAGACATTACTTCTGTCCGGGGCTGCAGTGCACTGTGTACAGTATGTGACCATCAGGCAACGTGTTTGTAGCGGTTTCCTTGGGGAGAGGTTATTATCAAATCTAATCAAATCAAATGTATATAGCACAT
This sequence comes from Protomyctophum parallelum, assembly GCF_964188405.1. Classification (NCBI taxonomy): domain Eukaryota; kingdom Metazoa; phylum Chordata; class Actinopteri; order Myctophiformes; family Myctophidae; genus Protomyctophum; species Protomyctophum parallelum. Next base: position 46,103,088 of record NC_139699.1, on the reverse strand, counting down.
TTAAAAACAACTCTCGTTGTACCAAAGTGCTTCACAAGGCAGACTATAGTACAATACAATACAATGCAATACAATACAATACAGTAAAATACAGTGCAGAATACAGTCAATAATAGAACAACAGGCAATTAAGACAAAATATGAATCCAGATATATGATCCTGCAAGTCAGAACATTCCTGTATTATGATAAATAATGCTAATATATTATTATTATTATTGAATAACCACATTAATTGCTCTAGCATGTCATATTTGTAGTGAATATACTTTTTTTTGTCCAATCTGTATGGCAGGGTATGTAGTACGATAATAAATAACTTACAGTGGGGGGAGGTTGTATTTGGTCTTCCTGCTCTTCTATTTAGATTTAAAATGGTGCCTTTATGCATGTAGCGCCTTTATCCAAGACGCTTTACATACCGGTAGATGGTGCATTACATTCACCCATTCACACACCTTTACATAGATTACACACATTCACATCACCAATGGCGGGGGAAACCATGCAAGGCACCAACCTGCACATCGGGAGCAATTAGGGGTCCGGTGTCTTGCTCATAGACACTTCGACACTAACTCTGGGGCAGCCCGGGATAGAACCCCCAACTGGCGACATTGCGGTTCCCATCACGCCACCGCTCCTTGGCAGGTTCCACACAGAGATTCCCAACTAATATCTGGCAGAATTAGTCGGCCCGTGCCAGGCTATATACATACAGGGGCAACATGGACCAGTGCAACAGCTCGATGCTTGACAGCTTTCAGAGACACCCGTGGTCATTGGTCACCGGCGGGAGTTCCAAAAATGTCTCTGCTTGGCGTGACCTTGTCAATCTCACACTTTATCAGCCAGCATGCAGACGGAGGAGGGTCCTCGGTGCCTCCTGCTGTGGGGCATTTTACTGACACAGTAATCACAAGCCTGTCTGTCTGTCTGTCTGTCTGTCCTTGAAGTTGAGAAGACACGTACTTAAAAGGGCAAGTTCACCACAAATCTCCCCGTTGCCTTGAGAAGACATTTAAAGGAATAGTACACACCACAAACTCACCGCGTTGCTTTGAAAGACGTTTAAAGAAAGAGTAGCCTACACACTGCAAAATCACCCCATTGCTTTGAAATACATTTAAAGGCTAGAGAGATCTATACTAGATCTCCATAATGCCTATATTATATATATGTGGGCTGCGTGGGCACTGGCGTGGGCACTGGCGGATGATTGATTAAATAATTCATACCTGGCACTCAAGAGTTTAGAAAATAATCCACACCAGGCCTATATCGTTGCTTCAATGATCCATCCTCAAGCAATTAAAACTTTCAGTGTAAACTATATGGGTGATACTTAACCCTGGCGGCAGCTATAGGCAGCTCGCCCTGGCAGCCCTCCTAGTTTAAAAGGGTTCTCATTACAGCTTGTTTATTGGGATCTCTGCAGCATATTGCTGTGTCCCATATCTATGAATTGAATGTCCATTCTCGTAAGTGTGTGTGAAAGGTTGTGTACAGTGTCTTACACAACTTCCATTAAAGTGACACTTACCCAACCTGGGCCTATACAACACATTCTGGATACCGTGCCTGCTATTGTGTGGTGAGAGGAATCCATTACTTAAATGAAGAGAGGACTAAATCATAAAGCATTATACCTCCAATCTAAATGGATTCACAATGATCATGCTGCTCTGCCGAATCTCTACGTCTGTGTGTTTTATGTGCGCCGCTTAGCTTTTAAACACAGTTTTGCTGTTTGTGTGCGTGTGTGTGCATGCGTGCGTGCGTGCGTGCGTGACTGTGATGAACTGCATGCTCGATAGGTGAGAGAAAATGGCAAAATCTCTCACACCACATCAAACAAGATTAACAGCAGCAAGACTATATCTGAATTTTGGTTATGAATTCCAAAACAGGTCAAACTTAATTAGTTAGTTAGTTTATTTGTCTCTGTCATTTCTCACATCAGTTGTACATATAATATAGGTTTGTGTTAAAGGACCACTTCACCACTTTTCAACCTATCTTCATATAATAGGTCCTCACTAATAATCATGATAAAATGGCGCAATTGTTTTCTACTCAGTCTGTGTCTCATAAGAGGGCTGTGGAAGTTCAGAAACCGTCTTCCAGTGACATCATCGATGGGGAATACAAGCTAATACAAACTGCAGGCTTTCTAGTCCTGAAAAGTTGCAATGCGAAAATGGAAGCCATCGTTCTCACGATAATGAACATCTAAACATTTTTGTAAAAGAATCTTGTTTAAAAATAATCTGTCTAATGATGATGTCACTGGAAGACGGTTTCTAAACTGCCCACAGCCCTCCTATGAGACACAGACTGAGTAGAAAGAAATCGTGTCATTTTATCATGATTATTAGTGAGGACCTATTACATGAAGATAGGTTGAAAAGTGGTCCTTTAAGGGCTGAAGCCGAAGCTCAACAAAGTGAAGGCTGCTCAGATTCTGATGAGTGCTTGCGGTGGACCTTCTGATTACCCCCCACTACGTAATGCCCCCATGAAGTATAATGTTCAAATTTACAATTTAGGCATTTAGCAGACTCTTTATCCAGGGCGACTTAAACACATTCTGATCTCAATGTGTGTCATCATGTCACAGCTGGAAGTCTGTCATTATGTATCCTCGGAAACCCATACGTTTTTATTTCCAGGGAGGAAAAAAAAGTCTGGGTCTGAGTCCACTTCAATTCGGCATAGAGTAGCGCAAACATTGCTCACTCTCTGCTGATTTCTGATCGTCTGCACCTTTGTTAAATTGACACACACACACACACGCACACATGTAGGCTACATACACACTCCTCTCTCTCTCTCTCTCTCTCTCTCTCTCTCTCTCTCTCTCTGTCGCTCTAAGTAATTAGTCTCATGTCGCGCAGCTGCGCATAGTTTCTCCCGGCGGATCCTGCCGAGAGCTGCCTATGCCATAAAAAGCATAGGTGAGTTCCAGGCTAGTCATTATGTGACAAGTCACGGCTTCGGCCATAATATTGTACATAAACACACAGGCCATTTTGCCATTAAATTGCTTCATTTTTAGAGGTCGGCGTTGTGGGTGTGTGTTTGTTTTTCATTTCGCCCCGAGGTCATGAACAACTGAGCAAATGTTAGCTAAATAAACAGAGAGTTTAATAAGTCAGCGTCCCGTGAACTTCCCTCGTAAATCACTCTTTTCTCCGGGGTCTGTTTTCAGCTACACTTTTAAAATGAATCCATAATATTTAAAACACATGAAATAGCAATAACATAACTTTGACAAAACAACAGCAGCAACAACAGTAACCTCGCAGTCATACTCTACGGTTTCCAAATCAAGTTAATTAAGCTTTGGAAAATGTTCAACAATATATTGTGTGTCGATCTGTGCCTTTTACATTACCCCTACGTCACGCGTTCCCCCACCCCACCGATGAATACATCAAATGTCAACATCCCGAATCTGACAGTAATTTAACTTGAGGGCAAACTACAATAAGAACTGTTGTCTGAAGTGCTATTTATTGTTTAAGATTCTGTGGATATCATTAATGTATATGTATTATATATATATATATATATATATATATATATATATATATATATATATATATTCTTTTTTTAAAGCCTACTTTGTACTTTCGCAGAATGTTTGCCTATTATGACATGACATGCCCAGCAATGGAACTCTATAGAGCGTTGCAGTCCCTCCCCCTTTCAGAACGACGAGTGGCCCAGGAAATTATTCTCCATTCATTTTCTCAATAGGCTTTTCAAAAAGTATTTATTTAAAGACTGTTACGCCGCGGACAAAGCCAACTGGGATCGTGACAAATCATGACAATGAAGACAATGTTTTGGGCCGATCAAATAATTTATTAGAAGAAAAACAAAACAAATAGTGTTGTCGCCTGCCTTTATTTTCTTCTTTCTAATTATTTGATCGGCCCAAAATATTGTGTTTGTTGTCATGATTTGTTACGATCTGAGTTGGCTTTGTCCGCGGCGTAACCGTCTTTATATAAATACTTTTTGAAAAGCCTATGGAGAAAATGAATGGAGAATCATTTCCTGGGCAACTCGTCGTTCTGAAAGGGGGAGGGACTGCGATACCCTATAGGATTCAAGTGGTTGAAAACTAGACAGTAGCAGAGAAACGCAGGACGAAGGTCAAAGGTCAGTGGTAGTCGATAACATGCAACACAACGTGGGACTTGAACTTGTGTGACATACCGGAATAGTAAGCGGGTCATGGGCATTGTGCCATTGTGCACTAATTGGCTGAGCCAATGGGATGCCCTGACTAGAATAAATGATACTGTCTCTCCATTCTACAGTTTGAGCTGTGTGTGTGTGTGTGTGTGTGTGTGTGTGCCAAATACAGTCACATGCCATCAGTGTTGGCAAGTAACTTAAGTAATATACTACTTTCAGTAATATTATTACTTTTTTCCAGTAATATGTAACTTAACCGTCTTCCTGCCATTGCCGAAGCCCTTCGGCAATTGAAGCATTAATTTGATATTAACGCTTGCTGCCATTGCCGAAGCCCTTCGGCAATTGCCCTTTATTAGTGCATATGATTGATCAAGCCATAATGCTACTCACGTTAGCCGGTTAGCTAGCACTGTTGTTAGCACTGCACTGGATCGTTCATATTAATTCACCGTCGCCATAAGAATCCATTCTATCCGTTTCTTTCAATCGCCTGTATCTCCTATTCCTTGTCCCAGATGGCATTTTTGGTCAAAACAGCGTTTCTTTGACGGCACGAGCCGACGTTGTGGAGTGCAAAAATGTACCGGCATTTTTCGATCATGTAAACAAAGGTTGTCTTGGCAACGTAAAGCTGGCAGGGATAAGCTCACTTCCGGTTGAGGCAAAATGTGGCTTTTCAAAATAAGAGCTCAAATTAAAAAAATGCTGGCATGAATTAGGTCCTAATTTCTCAATAAATGGCAGCAGTAAAAGGGTTAACTAGTTACTTTCACATTTTGAGTAATAATATTACATTTACTTTTTTTCAAAAGTAATATTATTACTATTTTCACGAGCCTTGGTGGAACTGTGGGTTTGAGTGTTTATTTATAATGGTAGACTGGGTTGAAGTCAAGTTGCTTTGCAGACTGCTGATCCGCTCTAGATCTAGACTCTAGAGCGGATACGGCAACGATGCACACTCGTCGGTACGTATGTGTGAAGTATCGGATGCAGAAGGGCAGGCCTTAAACCGTCTGGAACACGGAACAACAACCTAAACTAGTGTGTGTAACTCGTTAGACTGCACTGTTAGAGAGAAGAGATGTAAATAAACTAACAATGGAGGAGGTGGAGGAGACAGAAACACCGGCACAACAAAGCGTTATAACATTCAATACTTGGAAGTATTCGCATTATTTTGAGTATGTCCGTGATCAAGACGAGATGAACATTATTGTCCGCTGCAAGTTGTGCATACGGAAGAAGCTATATTCCATGTCGAAATCTACTTCTAATCTATGTGTACAAATGGATCCATGAGTTAAATAAACACTGCAGAATAGGGGAGGGGGGACTGCTAATGTTGAAAATGCAAAGTAAGACTTTTGGGGACAAAATATGCAATTACTGGGGGCGAGAGAAAAAAGTAATAAGTAAAGTAATAAGTAACTAGTTACTTTTCTCAGGGAGTAATAAGTAGTGTAACTTTATTACTTTTAAAAAAAGTAATAAGTAATAAGTAGTATTTAGTGTTAAAGTAATATTTTGCCAACACTGCATGCCATTCTGCTTCATGATCATTAAAAACGACTTACTTACTTACTTACTTTGGATGGAAAAAAAGATCACTAGAATACATGTATGTTCAACAGCTCATATAATTAAATATGATGGTCGATAGATGTGTGGCCCTTTAAGACCTGCCGAGAAGCGATAATATCTCGTCCTATCAGGACGAGAGTTGCGGTGGCTGCAATTTCGGGTTACCGGGCGGACTTTCAATCTCTTTTTTTTTTAGCCGAGGATGTTGATGATGAGTTCTGCTGCTGAAGATCTTAGAGTCAGATTTAACATTTGACTCATTTATCAGTGCAGCACCTGCAGTCTGTGCCCTCACAGAGCTGAGTGGATGCAGTCTGTGCCCTCACAGAGCTGAGTGGATGCAGTCTGTGCCCTCACAGAGCTGAGTGGATGCAGTCTGTGCCCTCACAGAGCTGAGTGGATGCAGTCTGTGCCCTCACAGAGCTGAGTGGATGCAGTCTGTGCCCTCACAGAGCTGAGTGGATGCAGTCTGTGCCCTCACAGAGCTGAGTGGATGGCTTTGCCTTGCCTGTGTTTATTTGTAGGGTGGCTTAAATGCAGGACGTGGAAAGTAACTAAGTACTTTTACTTAGTTAATCAAACTGGTGAGCTTCATTTTTATTGGCTTTTATTGATCTGTATCTCTACACGTCATCACGCAGTACTTTTTTTGTTTTCAGGAAGTAATTAAAAAAACATTTTATGGACTTTTGATATAAAAACACACAGAAATTATAATTTGCCCATTTTTTTTTTTTTTTTTAAGATATTTTTTTGCGGCTTACGCCTTTTATTGATTTTTTGAAGGGACAGACAGTAGGCTGACAGGAAACGGGAGAGAGATGGGGGATGACATGCAGTAAAGGCCGTGTCGGGCTCGGGAGTCGAACCCGCGGCACACTGCGACTGGATTACCAGTCAGGTGCCCAGACCGTTACGCCACGGCCTGGGCCAATTTGCCCATTTTTTGGCATCCAGGTATGCCCATATGATGACCACGGATATGGTCTAAAAGTGTGAAAAAACGTATTTTTCATTTAAGTATTAAGCATTCCCCCCCCCCCATCCCCGTTGAATGCTTGTTCACTGATGTCGGTATTTTTATCTATTACATTGTTACATTGTTGTTATTTTATATTGCATCTTTAAAATATGCTTTCTACTGTTGGCCAGCTGGCTGTAAGTTGTTGATTTGCTTTGCTGCATTTATTAATTGTGTTCGATTTTCCTGCTTTTTTGTGAATTTGCTGTACAGCACTTTGTGACTTTGTCCAGAAAAGTGCTATATAAATAAAGTTATTATTATTATTATTATTATTATTATTATTATTATTATTATTATTATTATTATATTATTAGTATATTTAAGTATAAGTATTAAAGTACAATTTTGAGGTATTTGTACTTTTGGCCTACTTGAGTATTTCCAATTTCCAGTACTTTTACTTCTACTTTTACTCCACTACAATTATTTGGTTTACTTATTTAGTTACTATAGTTACTTTGGTGATTTTAATTTTGATTAGAAAACATACATTAACCACTTCAACCCTATACATTTTGGCCATTTGAAAATAGCCGATCTACAAGCTCTCAATGCGTCACATTGCGACGCATTGGGAGCTTGTAGATATTTTTTTTTCAATAGATTTTGTACACATTTTGAACTTGTGAAATGGGACATTCTGCAATATGAATACTTTACTTGTAGTACTTTAAGTACATTTTGATGCCGATACTTTTGTACTTTTACTCAAGTACATGTTCAATTCCGTACTTTTACTTGTAACAAAGTAGTTCTAAATTGCAGTATTGGTACTTTTACTTAAGTAAACAATTAAGTACTTTTTCCACCACTGCTTAAATGTGGTCCAAGTTATTGTTAAAATAAGTGTCAACCCCTTTTGGGCGGGAACCCCTTTTGGTGTTAGCATTATGTCATGCTTTAGCTATTGAAAAATAGCAGATCTACAAGCTCATACGAGCTTGTAGGTCTGCTATTTTTGAAAAATCGAAGAACGACTGACATAGAAACATAGCTTTTTCAGAAGACTGTCAGGATTTAGAAGACAATTTTAGAATCTGATCTCTATTCTAGTCATTTTCATTGCTATAGACTATAGTGTCTGTCCAGTAACCATGGGGTCTCCCTGTCTCTCCAGCTCTTCGGTAAGTAAAATAAAATAAATGTTTAGTTGTTGCATAGTACCGATCTTTATCCAAACAGGATAGAGGAGGATATAGGGCAGGATATTGGAAGTGATGAGCACACACACTTGGAACTGAAACATAACGTTGAAACTCATACATAATACATCATCTTTGAAATTGGTCTACCCACCTGGAAATTGTATGATCTGTTTACTAAAAGAACTGGAGAGACGGTTATTGAACACCCTCTGACTCTGTACGGGAAGATGCTAAACAGCACAGCAGTCTTAGTAGTGGTTGCCAGCTCACGGCAGAAACATCTAAAGAGATTTAAGTCTTAAAAAGACAGAAAGAGTGGCCAAAGTGCAGATTATTCATTGCAGATGCAACTGCCTTTTTCAGGGTATATCAACACTCTCTAGCAACTATCTAGAATATAGAGCTTTGAACTGCCTCCCCCTGGCCTGCCGGGACGCCCTGATGGAGGGGAAAGGAACTGGTTCGGAATGATGTGTTCCTTCCAAGCACATGTTACGTCCAACCCGAGGAATCTCCCTCTTGTCAGGTGAAAAGAAGCAGCTTGGACTCCTCATGCAGTGAAAGAAGCATAAGGTCAGTCCGTTGCTAGAGAGAGAGAGAGAGAGCGAGAGAGAGCATTATAGCTTTAAAGGTTTTATGACATTCATTTTCATTTATTTTTATTTTTATTTTTTATTTTAGGTTTTATGACCTCAATTACACCCAAAAAACCTGAACTTTGAACATTCAGTGGATTTTCTGTGGTCTGAAGTTTTCTTTGGGGTTTTTTGGGCCTTTTGAGCTACAATGAAAACAGGCAACACAGTGAAACAGTGACATCTGCTGGCAAATCCCATTGACATATATGGGATTTGCAGTAAGTGATGTCACTTACTGCCGGCAAATCAGAGCACCTGTTTGAGCCAGAAAACCCCAGATCACAGAAAATCTACTGAATGTTAAAAGTTCATGTTTTTTGGGTGCAATTGAGATTAGAAAACCAAAAAAAATAAGAACAATTCCAAAACCTTTTTTTTAATGTCACAATCCCTTTAAAGCACCACTACGTAACTTTCCTCCCGGATTTGAAACCGGTTTCCTGTGCAATAGACATGACCTTTGACACCATCTAAATGTCTCAATAGAAGAGCAGGGAGACAAAATACAACCACTCCAGTTGTATAAGTTATATTGTATTAACATACTGTACACATACACATTGGGCAAATAAAAAAAAAATAGTTGCATATATGCTGCGTTAACTTTCTCTGCTGTTTAGCCTGGGGTCCAGCTATGCTTTCTTTGGCATATAGCTCCCGGCAGGATCCGCCGGGAGAATCTAGACGCAGCTGCGCGACATAAGACTAATTCATTAGAGCGACAGAGATAGAGAGAGAGAGAGAGAGAGCATAGAGGAGTGTGTGTACGTGTGTGCGTGTGGGCGTCAATTTAACAAAGGTACAGACATCAGCAGAGATGAGTGATCGACGTTTGCGCTACTCTATGCCGTATTGAAGTTGACTTGGCCCCAGACTTTTTTTTCTCCCTGGAAAGAAAAATGTCACCTCGGGTTTCCGAGGCTACTCCGCACTGACCTACAGTATGTGAAATAAATAAAACATGAAAACATGACTAAATACGTCTTTAAAAGAAAGCTGGCTGTGGGTAAACATAATGATCAAGTTAACATACATGTGGGTACAATTGGAACCAAGTGCCTCCATCAATTTGGTAAATGCAGTAGTAGTTCTTACAGTTGCTATACAATAAATTCATGAGGACATTTTCACACTATAGTGACTGATAAATGGCTTCATGCTATGCAAATACAGCTTGTGTCACACATGAAGGATACATGAATGATGTATTCTATCATTTAAATGAATTTCACATTATATCCTTCTGGTTTTAAAGTTAAGACTATTTATAGACCTCATTGTACACCGGCATTGCATTAATACTACTTATATTTAATAGAATAATAATGACAATAATCCAGTGGAGTATTTTGAAATTAAAACAAGAATCCGCCCTGTTGTTGTTGCATCATGCAGTCAGGAACATAGGGTATAGCTCAGCTTACATGTTGAAAACATATTTTCATGATCATGAATAATATTGTTTAAACGTAGGCCTATATGAGAGCATATATGTTTTCATTTGCCGTTGTTTGAGTCCATGCATCGGTTCATGTTTCATCGTGTATTGCACCGATCCAGGCAGGAAGGTGACTGAGAGTTGTGAACTATAATGTTGTTTATGTCATGATCCGTGACGTTTTCTGTTGTGCTTTTGTTTTGTAGTATTTTTGGTCCCTTGGTTTCCTCTGTTGCTTTTGTTACCTGTGTTGTCTCACCACCTGTGATTATTAGTTTTCTCCACCTGTGTCTTGTTTGTCTCTCAGCCAATCCCTGTGTTGATTTTGTTAGTTGTTCACCTGCATGTGTCTAGTCAGTGTTTGTATATATATGCCCCGGTGTGTTTCAGTCCTTTGTCAGATCCTCAATGTAAGTCAGCGTGTTTATTGTCTCCACCAGCCGAAGGCATGGGGAGAGTATGTTTTGCACTCCGTCCGTCCGTCCGTGTGTCCGTGTGTCCGTGTGTCCGTGTGTCCGTGTGTCCGTGTGTCCGTCCGTGACCAGCTAATCTCAGCCACCGCTAACCCGGTCGATGCCAAATTTTGCACACACACTCCCTGGATGCCAACCATGAACCTCTGCCCCAAACTTTCCAGAACGGCCTGTTATAGCGCCACCAGGAGGCCGCTTTGTGCAAAACACGTTTTTGCACAGCACACCTACAGATTTTGTCCAAACATCACGCAAATTGGTACACAGTCTCTCTAGAGCCATTCAACCAAACCGGTCTTTCATATTTCTCACACTCCATCCTGATTGGTTAAGATTGGCTTCCAAAGTTCACAGGAGTGCTCAGTTTCAAACAAAATGCTGCAAATCATGAACACATCGCGTGATTTCCGTGAAATTGTGCACCCACATTCCCACTAGGCCGAGGACAAAATGCCACATGAACAATTTCAACTCAGCCTCAAGGTGGCGCTATAACTGGCCGAAAAGTGTTTTTACCTCTAACTGCACGGATCTGTGGATAACCTGGTGGAGACCTGTGCCCAGAAGGGCACTTTTTCTAGTTCCTAGTGTTTCTCCTCGTGTATTTAATTCTACTATTAAAACCTCTTGCATCTCTCCTTGTCTCAAACCGTGACAGTTTAGATCCGTCCTCGTCCTGTACCATGAGAATAGAATAGTGTTTCCTTTTTTTTAGTTATCGGGTCAGTGACACAGAGGCAACACTATGTCACACAGTGGAGTGTTGTGCAGCCAGAGGACAATATCAGTCACAAAATGATATGATCATAACAATATCTACCCCAACTTTACTGCTGCGTATTATTACGATACAATGATGCTTGTGGCCTGGCCCTCTCTGCCTTAACCCATTTTGGGCGCGAACCCTCTTTGGTGTTATAACATTATGTTATTATTTAGCTATTGAGCTTGTAGGTCTGCTATTTTTGAAAAATCGTGAAAATGTGGCACACATCTTTGAATATATATTCTTTCAGAGCCAACGTTTTTAACTCCAATCTTTGTTCCTGAGGGGTTCCTGGAACAACATATTTTCAGATGGGGGTCGGTGGCCAATTACATATCATTTATTGTGGTCCTTGACATGAAATATTGAGCACCACTGATACAGAAACATAAGGTTTTTCAGAAAAAAACAGATTTTTTTATTTTCGACGTCAGGTCTAAATGGGTTAACGTGAAATTACACATTAACACGACGCAAACGACAGGAAGGGTTCTCTGGAAATGTAGTCAGTCACTTCAATATGGTGTCCCTTGGCCATAACCAGGGCGGTGGCTGCCAGAGAGAAGCAGATGGCGTTCGTAGTAGCGCTTCTGGGCTGTGTTGATCCTGCGATTTCAAAGACGATGAGATGAGATATACTTTATTAGTCTCCCGAGGAAGAAATTTGTCTTAGACAAAGGGCCCGCATCAAGCGTAGCCCTAGTCCATGTCGCCACAGTGCAGCGCCAAATACATCTTTCTTGCATCATAGAAAAAGAAAGTAAGAGGCAAGCAAAGAAGACAAGTACAATATTTGTCATAAGATTCCAAGATTAATCCATTCTGGGCGGGGAACCCCTTTTGGTGTTTTAAGCATTATGTTCTACCTTAGCTATTGAAAAATAGCAGATCTACAAGCTCATAGCACGAGCTTGTAGGTCTGCTATTTTTGAAAAATCGTGAATATGTGGCTTAAATCTTTAAATCTTAAAGCAAATTATACTCAGTAGTGGTACTCAAAAAACATTTACTTACAGTAAAGTAAGTAAATATACTATAAATATATAGTAGAACTTTTCACAAGCTCTTCAGTAGGCTACTCATATACCAAACCTCCTTATGGATGGAGAGAGGTAGTGGGTGAAAAGGCCTTCCACGCATTTTGTTTTAGCATATCTGTTCCCATCTCCAGCTCCAGTACTTCTCTTTATGATGAGCACACAAAAGCTAAGTTTGCGAATTAATTGACGATCTCATATCTTCACCAGGGCGTGACAAACTCATTCCATGTTGAGGCCGGGCGGCATGCATATTGGGAGTTCATACAGGTTAATCAGGCATTCAACAGGGGGGGTCTGGGACCCCTAGGTTGTCAGTTACTACAGGGGTTCCTCCGAATCTTTGTGATTTGGATTCTGAGGGGAGCGAGGGGAACGTTAGCCAAAAAACTAGCCGATCTACAAGCTCGCGATTCCTTGTGCTGCGAGGCGTTGTAGATCTGCTATTGATTGTACATCTGCTATTTTTGGCAAAGATGTTTAGAGGGGGAAAAGAGCAAACCAAGTACAGAGCCAATGGTCAAGTTTAGTAACTATTGAGGCTTTAAGTGATTAATTGTCTGAAAAGAATAAAATAACATGAATTTATACAACAAACAACTCTATGGAGCAATCTATGAAATAGGTTCAATGTACAATGTGCTTTGGAGAGAGGCACTATATGGGAATGCACCCTTTAGGTGCATTCATACTCCTATTTTAGAGCCGAATAAAAGTCGGTTTGGTGCTGTAGAGCCTACAATGTGACGTCATTTGAGGTTCGGGGGGGGGGGGGGGGGGTATATCGTCCTAAAGTCGGTTCTTCGGTGCTACTGAAAATTCTGACGAGCCGAAATCATTTCGGCACTACAGCGCAGAAACAGCGGTAAAATAGGAGTATGAATCGGCCCTTAGACAAGAGATGGAGAGGCAAAACGTGGAGAATAACACAGACAAAGTGAATGTGCCGCTAGGAAATGAGGAGAGCAATCATAGCTTGGCAAGACGCTGCTATAAATTAAGAACTAAGGATTACAGGTGCTGTGACAATAACACACCTAAACAATCAGACATGGCGCTGCTTCCAGAGACACAGGAGAGGATTTTGTTGTTGGTTTTTTTCCCAAGCCTGTTTCCCCACCCACGAGGAACCAAAGTCTTGTGAGGAAATGCAGAGCTGTAGGGGACAGCGCCTGGTGATGCCAGCAAAAATGATGGAATAATCTAGGAAAACGCAGCGGCCAATACTCAGGTCTGATGAGTATTTACCTACAGGGGGTCTGCTCATCCTTTCCGTTTTATCTGAGCGAGCACATATGGCGTCACTGTTGCCAGCCAATTCTCTCTGTAGGAATGTCTATTTTCCACAGGGTGAGTGCTGTGTATTTGTGCTGTTTTGTTGCACTTGTATGGTTATTCAAGCACAGAAAGGCCGGTCTTACTGTGTTCAGAGTAAAGCCTGCTTTGGTGTGCGTGCGTGCGTGCGTGCGTGCGTGCGTGCGTGCGTCATGCGTGCATGTTTTGTATTAATAATCAAAATATGGGTAACTAGCAGCTAAATTATAGTAGTGGATTAATAGTACAACATTTGCCTTCGAGATGAAAGAATACAAAGATTTGAAATATTCAAGCAAAGTAAAAGTACGTCAACATTTCATTTACAGTAAGTTAAGTCAGGGGTTTTCCCAACCACCGGTAAGCGGACTGGTGCCGGTCCATGGGACATGTACCATCGGTATACGCGAGAAGCCGGCCAGGAATTCCAATTTATGGATTGTACAAAATATGCAATGTAACCTCGCGTGACCAGGACTTTATAAACGCCGGAGAAAAGTTAAGCCATTTAGGCCTGACTCGAAATTTTAAAAGAATATTCTAAATCCTCCAGTTTTCTGAAATTAAATATTTTCACGATAAAATAGCAGACCTACAAGCTCGCTTGTTGATCTGCTATTTTTCAATAGCTACATTTATAACATAATGTTTAAAACACCAAAAGGGGTTCCCGCGCAAAATAGGTTAAGTCCATCATCACATAATGTGGCCGACCTTGGACATCCCGGATATACAGTATCATTACTGATCCTCGGTATCTTTAGTACCAGCTTCGAGAATTGGTATATTTCGTCCATGACTACATCTGTGCTTCTTCAGTGTCTCATAAAAGTGACATATCACTGGCCTTGGTATCTTTATCCCATAGCCTCTCAGAAGTGATCTCTCTGAACTCATAAACCGCCATGTCCCCTCCTCCCCGCTCCCTCAGGTCAAGCACTATAGTGCCAACCAACTGGAACCCCACAAATCCAACAAACTAACATGGGGAGATGTAGCCTCGGTCCCAGGCTTACTTATCTGCGAAAAGAAAAGCCTGGTCACAAATAAGGCAGAGAAGCTATCGGCGGTTGTATCCTCCGGGACAGCCGTCAAATGTATTTCCCCCGGATACGATATTTTCCCGACCAATCACAACACTTGTTTCATTCGCGGAGAATGTAAACTGATTTGTAAAGCATCAACGATTTCACTTCCGCTAAAATCCCGCAACATCCGCTGATAGTCTTTTCAGCTTAGGTCTTGCAGGGTGGGGGAGATGGGGCCTTCGCAGTGGCTGCCCCTTCTCTTCTGTGGAACTCACTCCCAACACACATCAGAGCTGCCCCCACCTTCAAAATGTTCAAAAGCACACTCGAAACCCACCTTTTCAGACACACACCCTTCATGTTCGTCCACTTTTTTAACCTTTTAACTAGTTTTCTAATAAAATGTTTTTATTTCTGTTCTGTAAAGCGACTTTGGGTACCTAGAAAAGCGCTATATAAATTGTATACTGTATGTTATTATTATTATTATTATTATTATTAGTGTTGCTAGTACAAGCTGTATTTTTTCACTTTCTCGCTTATATGAAACATTAACAGAATTATGTCACCCCCATTCCAAGTGCCAGCTCTCGCCCAGCAGTCTGCTGTCACCCAGGCGGATGTGTGCACGCGAGGTCGCTTCTCGCACTCAGGCGTCTCAACACAAACATTAAATGCCATTGACAATGAATGAGGCCCATTTTGAGTGTTTGTGTAAAGACAAACATTTGCGTGAACACAAACATTGAAGACGACGGTGAGGACGCAAATTCAAATTGGCCGGAATGAGATGATGTATGATAAGATAAGAGCGCCCCCTTACTTCACGCAGGTGTGATTTCCCTGATGACTGCTTGGCCTATTTATCTAATAATATAATAAGCCTCTCAGCTACTTGCATAATACTTCCCATCCCTCAAGATAAATGATGTTGAGCCTCCCTAGATTAAGTACGAGTTCACCCCATATCTGTAATGACATCCAACTCTCAGGAGAACATTGATTCCATTGACCCCTATGGGACCAAGGGTACTGTACATATTATTTTGGCAGTAGACAGCTGTCCTTACTCCTTAACTTTATCATCAGCATGAGGCCACAGTGACAGACGCTGACAGTGAATAGAGGCCCCCTCTGGTGCTCTTTGAACCTCCTGCATCGTCGCCTTCAACTGTTGGAAAACATTAAACAGGTGCGTTCACTTTGGATGAGTTCATCAGCCTGACCACCTGGTCCGGGCCCAATCGATGGCATTTGCATAGATTTACAGTGTCAAACCAAACGCTTGTCAAAGCAACGCTTAACAAACAAATAGATATTTTAACCCATTGAGGTCGATAAAAAAAAGGCTTCAAAAATTTTTTCGGAAAAACCTATGTTTCTATGTCAGTGGTTCTCAACCTTTTTCATGTCAAGGACCCCCAGAATGATCTCTATTGGGCCACGGACCCCCATCTCAAAATATGTAGTTCCAGGGACCCCCCAGAAGCCAATATTTTTGTTATAAATGTTCGCTCTGAAATATATATTCAAAGATTTGTGACACATTTTCACGACTTTAAAAAAAGTAGCAGACCTACAAACTCGCAGCGCGCCACGCGCTATGAGCTTGTAGATCTGCTATTTCCCAATAGCTAAAGCATAGCCTCGATACCCAGGCTTTCATTTCGTCTGCGCGAAAGATGAAAGCCTGGAAAAAGCCGTGGGCTGAACCAGTCTAAAAGTGGGAGTCAACCCTTCCGCGTAGGCGTCGCTCTAAATGATGTGACGTAGCGCTGCACTAGGGGGGAGAGGAGGGGCCGGGGGTGACGGACAGATCGATGAGATCCAATCAGGGTGCGCGTTTTTCTGAGCCGCGGCCCTCCCATCTAGGCCAGAAATGTCTCTGCTTAGGTCAGGCTAGCTAAAGCATAACACAATGCTTCAAACACCAAATGGGGTTCCCGCCCAAAATGGGTTAATTTGATCCCGTTGACGTGAATGTGTCAGCTGTCTATGTTCTATAAGATAATAAGATAAGATCCTATCTCCTGTTTCTGTAGCGTGAGGCAGCGTTGATCTACACCCTGTACATGATGCTATAGCTATCCAACCCTTGATTCGGTCCCCTTTTTATAATCTCCATGGTGTGACCCCGGCTGGGATTTGAAGCCTGACCTCCCAACCTCTGTGCGGACACTCTTAACAACTGAGTGATCTGTGTGGAGGCTGTCTAACATGAGTAACATGTGTAACATGAGTAAAAAGCTAAAATAGATTTTTACTTGATTAAATTAAATTAAAGAAAGACAAAGTCAAATAAATGTCCCACAATGTTTGTCCCACACACGCAAATGCGATCTCATCATTTCATATTAACCTTGTTTAAATAAATAAATGTTATATGTAAATATTTTTTACTTTGTGGCGGTACTCTCTCTGTGTAAGGGCCTTAACTGTAATTGTCCTAATTGTAATATTTTCCTCACAATATTGTCCAACAGATTCTACTACTGTATGCTTGAGGCTGTCACAAGTATAGTCAATAATATAGTATAGTAATAAGCACGCACGCACGCACGCACACACACACACACACACACACACACACACACACACACACACACACACACACACACACACACACACACACACACACACACACACACACACACACACACACACACACACCAGGACGTTACAATAATACAATAATGTGGCATTACATTTAAGGAGTGAACTCCTGCAGAGAGCTTGAGAGCCAGGGAGCAATAAACTGCACACTGTAGCAATAAACACACACTGTAGCAATGAGACATTGACGCTCATGTCACTTAATGGCAACAGTACGCTTTCATATCCTACATATTTACACCACACTGAGTTCACACTGAACAATTCACACTGAAATGAACCGGAAATATGACACCCAAGAAACCAAGTCATATAATGCAATTTCACTCTTAATAAAGCATAGTAGCTGGGGGCACGGTGGCACAGTCGGTAGTGCTGTCGCCTCACAGCTAGAAGGTCCTGGGTTCGATTCCCGCCCGGGACGCTGTGGGTGCTGGCGGCGTGTTTCCTCCTCCGCGTCATCAGTGCCCATACCCGAAGGCGGGGTTGGCGAAAGGGCCTTTCTGTGTGGAGTTTGCATGTTCTCCCCGTGTCCCCTAGGGTAGGTACCCTCACAAAAAACATGCAGTAATCCTGGTCACTAAACTGCCTCCCCCTGGCCAGCCGGGGCGCCTGATGGAGGGGAAAGGAACTGGTTGGAATAACATGTTCCTTTCACGCGCTACGTCCAACCAGGGAAACTCCCCCCTGTCAGGTGTAAAGGAAGAACTTGGGCACTCGGGCATGAAGGAAGCATGAGTTCAAGTCCGTTGCTCTCCCCTTGTCCCCCATATATGGGGACTAGGTTGGTGGAGGGTGTGTAGAGCCCAGGATCACATTAGATGATTGACACAGGGGTGAAAAATGGGTTACAAAATCGTGGGATAAAAAATATATTAAAAAAATAAATAAAGCATAGTAGCTTAAAGCTAAGACTCACTGTATCTATAAATCATTAATCGAAGCTCAGCTACATAGATGTATAGAGAGAGAGACCGACCGACCATTTCCTGGGGTTGTTCAAGCGATAAGCAGCACACAGTTTTAAATGCTGCAGCCCAGGGTATACAGTAGGTTTCCATGACAATGGCAGATGCTGCTTATTTACCACACACACATACACACACACACACACACACACACACACACACACAGAACATATAGATTTGATCACCACTTTCATTTAATGAATAGATTAACGTGCATTCATGTGCAGTGGTGGAATATAAACTAAGTGCATTTACTCACTGCTCAGTACATCTGCCTCCGTTCTTCTAATACTCCTGTCTTAGTGTCTGGTACTGCTCACATCGCCATGGAAACCCATATGACTAGTCTCAGCATGTGACCGATATACTGACAGTCACGTCCAGCTGCCATGGTGTGTAACGTATACCTGGAATTATATACAACAGGTTGTTTCGAGGAATATCTGATTGGTTGAAACAGCCTTCTAGCCGTGGATCAAACCGGCACCATTCACCACCTAATCAAAACAAATAATTCAGCTGCTCTGTTTTCCCAGAGCGCTAGCAAACTCGGTGGCTAGGCTAGTTAGTTTCTTGGGACATTCGTGGTCGTAGTGACTACATATGTCATTAATTTCTTTTTTCCAGCGTAGTTTTAAGGGTAACTGTTGTATAATTGCAATATTACACGAGAGGGTGTGGTTTAATGTGATTATTGCCACTTCAGTGATGCTTGCGGAACAGTAACCCACAGTAACTTGATTCCAACGAGAGTTGTATTGTCAAGAGGAAGGTGAGACATGAGATTCGACAATACGAATGCATTTTACGGCTGTTATCAAAGCAAAACCTGCATGGGCTTCCATAACACCTCAACAGGCTGATCACCTCCACGCCACGCCCCATTGATGGAATAATTTGTTCAAAAGTATAGCCCAGACCAAGTAGTATAACTGCATTCATTAATATACTTTTCCGATGGTCAACATTTCACGTTTAAAAAAAATCATTTTTTATAGTGGTCTCGTAAAATATTCTAATTTGTTGGGATAGATTTTATTTCCATGAGCTGTACGCCATAATCATCAAGATTAAAACAAAACAACGTGTTGTACAGGGTGAAGGTTTGAAAGCAGACAGACAGCTATAGGCGATGAGGAAACACCATGCAGTGAGTCATGTTAAAGGCTCATACATACTCCAGTTTTTGGTGATCGCTTATCACCGCGGTGTAGTTTTTAAAGGGTTGGAAAACTACACCATTACGTCAGTCGTGGTGATGATCAGCTATCACCGCGGACACAGACCCATCTCTCTGTTTTTACTATCAGACAAGTCTTTTCGCTCTGGAGCTGTCACCCCGTTCACTGATTGGTCTAGAAGTTGGGTAAACCACCGGGAGGCGGGGTCAATCCTTAAGGTTAAGAGTATGATGGCCTCAAGCTATCACCTAAAACGGTGATAACCTATCACCAAAAACCGGAGTATGTATGAGCCTTGAGACTGTGTGTTGCTGTCGGGCAGAAACCTCTTATCTCCATGTTCCATTTTTGTTTTTTGAATGAACGCCCTATACTTGATCATACAACTGCGTCACACAAAAAGCATCAAAAGTGTCTACTCTACGAGCTCGAAACGCAGCACGGGGCTGATCATTCTGAGCTTGTCTAGATCGTTCCTGCCGGTGGTGAGTGATCAAAACAGTTGAGGGTGTGTGGGGGGCAAGTCTCAGGAAGCAGTTGGTTCACATTGCAATCATCCACATTTTATGTTACCCCATTTTGACCTGAGATCAGATTCTAAAAATGTCTTCTACATCCTGACAGTTTTCTGAAAAAGCTATGTTTCTATGTCAGTCGTTCTTCGATAAAATAAAAAATAGTAGACCTACAAGCTCGTAGCGCGCTATGAGCTTGTAGATCTGCTATTTTTCAATAGCTAAAGCATAACATAGTGCTAACACCAAAAGGGGTTCCCGCCCAGAGTGAGTTAAACCACATGAAAACTAGCTTCCCGATTCTTGCCAAACATTTTTTTGCGAAGATAGCTGGTGTACAAGATGTGATGTGTGCCTGATGAGCTATTTTAGATATTCAGCAGGGAGCGAGAACAGGAGGGGGGCCCAGTATATTATTTAACAGCCGTAATAAATTGGTAGGCTACCGTTTTTACTAAGAGAGGCATTTTGAGACGTGCAATACATTTTACAGTATATGGCAGAGAGAGAGAGAGAGAAAGAGAGAGAGAGAGACACATTTCAAGACATTGGATTTAATTGATACAATTTGAACACACCGGGCACAAGGAAGAATTAACCAGCCAACTGGAGCACGTTATGAGAAGTCTTATCAAGTGCATTTTTCGGAGAAGGCGCTATATCCCCCTGGGGCCACGTTATTTTTTTTGTATTGGAATTCCCATAAGGCAAATCTTTGATCATGACATAAGGACTGCGTTCCAGAAATAACCACCTCGGCATCAACCGATGCTGTAAGATTACTAATTTAACCAACGGAAATGTATATGCACTGTATGTTTTCTAGACGTTATCCTGCCTGTAAGACCCCTGGTTTAGGAATTATAGGGTTGGACGAAGTAGTCCGAACATGCACTGCTCCCGTGCTTGCGGTTAGGTTTAGGTTTGCTCCCGTGCTTGCGGTTAGGTTTAGGTTAGGGTTAGAGATAGGGATATAGTAATTTTCGGAACAATGAACCTTCTGACTAATGACACGGCACCTGGAGTTGTGCCTGATTCTTTGTTGCGTGCCGGTGTCGTGCACCGAAAATAGCTGACTATACAAGCTTGCAGATCACCAACAATGACCTGAAGTTGTCTAGTATAGTACACATGCGTGTTTGTTGTGGCCGTGAGTGCATAAGGGCCTATTCATACTCCTATTTTAGCGCTGTTTCAGCGCTGTAGTGCCGAAATGATTTAGGCTCGTCAGAAACTTTCAGTAGCACCGAAGAGCCGACTTTAGGACGGTACCCACCCCCCGAACCTCAAATGACGTCACATTGTAGGCTCCACAGCGCCGAACCGACTTTTATTCGGCTCTAACATAGGAGTATGAATCGGCCCTTAGTGTACGTGCGTGTGCTTGCTGCCTCCCACAGTCAGGTATGCCTAATTTACTATAGCCTATTGACTTGCTCTCCCTCCTCGGATGAATGTACCAACAATAGCATTGCATGGTGTGTGTGTGTGCCGTAGCTAATTTCACATAGGCCTGGCCGGTAATGCATTTATGAGAAATGCAGCCTGGTCCATATTGGATTCCATAAGCATGCTGTAATAAGCTAGAGTCACCACTACCCACGTTTGAAGAAATGCGAATCGAGTGTCAACAATCAATGAATTAACTGAATTATAGTCTCTTCTTTTAGCCCTGCTGATCTTATAACTACATGGCATAATTAGCTTTAATTTGCATGTGTGATACTGTTGCACATTAACATTAATATGCATGTGTGATACTGTTGCATATTAACATTAATATGCATGTGTGTGATACTGTTGCATATTAACATTAGTATGCATGTGTGTGATACTGTTGCATATTAACATTAGTATGCATGTGTGTGATACTGTTGCATATTAACATTAGTATGCATGTGTGATTCTGTGACAGACCTAGCAGACTTTCAGTTCAGTTTTCATGTAATTTCCTTAACAGTAGAGAGTGATAAAACTAAAACATCAGTCACAACCACCTTAAAAGGTCGTCCAAATAGTTTTGACAGCCCTACTCGGAAAAGTCACAGATTTTCTGTTCTGCAGGAAAGTATTAATTAGAAGAAGAAGAAAAGAAAGAAAGAGAAGAAGAATAATCTATTTATATTACATTGCATGACAATATTTATCATTTAAATTAACCTAAACTACAGCATTTGATATCGTCTCCGTCAGGCAGAAACCTTGTATAGGTCAAAACTGTTACTTTTCAGTAAATGGAAATGTGCCCCAATCAATGTAAATATTATTTAGTCACTCAAGTTATTATTCCATTCTAGACGGGAACCCATTTTGGTGTTTTAAGCATTATGTTATACATTAGCTATTGAACCGAGTACCGCGATACGAGCTTGTAGATGTGCTATTTTTGAAAAATTGTGAAAATGTGACGCAAATCTTTGAATATATATTCTTTCAGAGCGAATGTTTTTAAATGTTTTTTTGCGGCTTTCGCCTTTATTTTATATTTTTTTATAGATGGACAGACAGTAGGCTGACAGGAAATGGGGGAGAGAGATGGGGGAGTGACATGCAGTAAAGGCCATCGGGATCGGGAGTCGAACCCACGGCACCACTGCCAGACTCCGGCTACCGGCCAAGGTGCCTGGACCGCTGAGCCACGGCCCAGGCCAGAGCAAATGTTTTTAAATCAAATCCTTGTTTCTGGGAGGTCCCTGGAACAACATATTTTCAGATGGGGGTCGGCAGCCAATGACATTATATTAGGTCCTAGGTCCTCACTAATAATCATGAAAAAATTGCGGGATTTTTTTCTACTCGGTCTGTGTCTCATAGGAGAGCTGTGGGCAGTTCAGAAACCCTCTTCCAGTGACATCATCGATGGGGAATACAAGCTAGTAGAAACTGCAGGCTTTCTAGTCCTGAAAAGTGGCAATGCGAAAATGGAAGCCATCGTTCTCACGATAATGAAAATCTAAACATTTTTGTAAAATAATCTTGTTTAAAAAAAATATCTGCCTAATGATGATGTCACTCGAAGACGGTTTCTAAACTGCCCACATCCCTCCTATGAGACACAGACTGAGTAGAAAAAAAATCATGCCATTTTATCATGATTATTAGTGAGGACCTATTATATGAAGATAGGTTGAAAAGTGGTGAAGTGGTCCTTTAAAACATGCAACACCTCCTCCCACACAGTGCATCGTCATTGAAAGTCAACTTTTTATAATTTATAAATACCTTGGTTCAAGCATCAATAACAATCTGACTTTTAAATTGAATAGTGAAATGGTTAGAAGGACTCTTTACTGCCTATAAGGAAACCCATCAAGGTTCATGTGGAAGGCTCCCTGGTGACTGTGAAAAAGCAATTGATCATTTCCACTCGTCCTCCATCTGGTCATTCATTTTTTATGTGTGTGGGGGTGCGATGGAGGTTATGTTTTATCCCTGCTTCTGGTCAGACTTAACCCATTTAAGCCTGACCTGAGTCGAAATTTAAAAAAAGTCTTCTAAATCCTGACAGTTTTCTGAAATACCTCATGTTTCTGTATCAGTGGTGCTCAATATTTCATGTCAAGGACCACAAAAGATATATGTAATTGGCCACCGACCCCCATTTGAAAATGTTCGCTCCGAAAGAATATAATATTCAAAGATTTGTGCCACATTTTCACGATTTTTCAAAAATAGCAGATCTGCTATTTTTCAATAGCTAAAGTATAACATACAGTAATGGTTGAAACACCAAAAGGGGTTCCCGCCCAGAATGGGTTAATTAAATACATGCATTTCCTTTTCGGAAATGCAGACTGTCTGATAAGTTTGATATTTTTTGTTTGATAATATCACAGTTTAACCATTTTAGTTAACAAGGGATATTATTAACCAATCAAAACAGTGAAAATGACTGATCTACAAGCTTACAACGTATCGCAAGGTGAAGCGTTGTTTGCGTGTAGATTTCCTATATGTGCCTTGTGTGTTTTTTGTTGTACAAATCAAACCCAGGTTACTCTGATTTGTGTTGTCGTGGACGATTTAGTTGGATGTATCTTTTTTTTTTTTTAAGATATTTTTTTGCGGCTTATGCCTTTTATTGATTTTTGAAGGGACAGACAGTAGGCTGACAGGAAACGGGAGAGAGATGGGGGGATGACATGCAGTAAAGGCCGTGTCGGGTCCGGGAGTCGAACCCGCGGCACACTGCGACTGGATCACCAGTCCGGTGCCCAGACCGTTACGCTACGGCCTGGGCCAGTTGGATGTATCTTGATAGTAATTGTAATACTTAATGTAGAGTATTCAATGTTCATACCTGACGGGTTCATGACAGATTATTAGTCAGCTTGTATTTTTGTGTTGTGATGAGGTTGCTTAAAGGTATATTCAGTGATTTAACTTAATTCAAAAATCACTTATTTTGTTGTGTTGTTGTGATAATCCTCCCTACTATAGAGTGTGCTGACCATATAAGGAGTTCCAACCTGTCCCCAGTTAACCAGTGCGGTGAAAAAAACGTAGGTTTCGTTTTTGGCTAGGTGGCCCAGACTTCATCCAATCAGGATAGAGACTGGCCTTCCGCCAATCATGATCAAGCAGGGGCGTGCCTTGGTGTATGTCCCCCCCCCCCCCCCCCCCCCACACTGTAGTGCTTGCATGTGCACATCTTGTTACCGGGGCGGACCAGTCCAAATCACCCAAATCACTGAATGCTCCTTTAATTGTTCATTGAAGCAGTGCTGGTGAGTCTGTGCCTACTCCTACGCTTACTGATGTCATTTCATGTTTGTTTTGATGTTGCACCTTTATGCTGCAAAACCAATTACCCTTCTGGAACAAATAAAGTTGAAATTGATCGTCACAACATAGTTTGACCTCGTTTCATGAGCGTGGGCTCAGGTAACAAAACATATTCATCTTAGACGGAGGTCGATTTGTAAAAAAAAACAATATGCGCAGTGCGCACCCAGTGTTAAGTAAGCCATGCCTTTGATGAGTTTATTCATTTTCAAGTTTTGTTTATTCTCGAAATTACACTGAGTAATTGAACTAATTTCCAGTGTCGTCGAGTAATACAATACCATACAATACCATACCGTACCGTACCATACCGTACCTTACAATACAATACCATACCGTACCGTACCGTACCGTACCGTACATTACAATACAATACAATACAATACAATACAATACATACAATACCGTACAATACCGTACCGTACCGTACCGTACCATACCGTACCATACCTTACAATACAATACTATACTATACTATACTATACAATACCATACCATACTGTACCGTACCGTACCGTGCCTTACAATACAATACAATGTCATATAGAAAAAAAGCATTGCAATGCGTCAGAAGATCAGGAAAAGAAAAACAAAATATATATATGTGAATTACATAGGCTTACAAATAAAAAGCTAAGACACTTTTCAAAACCATCTAAAAAACAGTTTCTTAGTTTTTTTAGTTTAGTTTTTTAGTTTTTTTCTACATATTGCAGCGTGTCCGTATGCTCACCAACGACTCAAGGGCACCAATGTGGTCAGTTTCAATGTCGTTTGCAGGTTATTTATTAACCCTTATCACTGCCTGCTGCCTTAGTATTACTGACTAAATCAATACTGTCTTATATTGCCTTATTACTGATTCCATACTTATCCCATTTTGGGGCGGGAACCCCTTTTGGTGTTAGCATTATGCTATGCTTTAGCTATTGAAAAATAGCAGATCTACAAGCTCATAGCGCGCCACCGAGTGGCGTGCTACGAGCTTGTAGGTCTGCCATTTTTGAAAAATGTAATCTGATCTCAGGTCAAAATGGGTTATTATTATCCCTACTGCCTACTGCCTTAATGCTGTCTTAGTATTACTGACTCAGTCAATACTGTCTTATATTGCCTTATTACTGATTCCATACTTATGCTCCCTTATTGCAGACTCCCTCCTGCCTCTGACATGTTACTGACTCCCTACATGCCCAATGCTCACTTATACTGATTAGTACTGCCTTGTGCTCCCTAAACACATGTTTGCTTTCAAGAGGTGCCCGGCCCGCTTTTGTTTAGTTGCTAATTATGTTGCAGGGCGTTTGTGCTATACAGTGGCTGGTTGCATTTTAAAGTGATCGGCACAATATTAAATAACCGTTCCTTGCAGTGAAATGCAAGACGTTTGCAGATCAATCAGCCCATTTAGCGAAAACAACATTTTGTTTGTGTATTTTGGCATTATATTGCATCAATGTCGGTACATTTTTGAGCTAAATCAAGTTGGTCCACTGCCTCTAAATACCTGTTGGATGGATGCCATCTTATTGTCCTAGTCTGGGCAGAGACAAACAAATCCTTTCGGCAGTACAAGGGCTTCTCAAAGTAAAAATGTGTTGATGTGAAGAGCATTCATTCATTATAAGGGATACAGATGGGATCTCACTATATTGTTAATGTGCAACATCATGACCGATCTGGGTTATTCAGTATGCCCATGGCCCTGGCCTAATTAACAAGGTGCACAAGGCTTCTGGGTTAAAACAAATAAATATATATATGTGTGTGTGTGTGTGTGTGTGTGTGTGTGTGTGTGTGTGTGTGTGTGTGTGTGTGTGTGTGTGTGTGTGTGTGTGTGTGTGTGTGTGTGTGTTTTCTTTTTTTTTCTGTAGAGAAAATACAAGCAAGTAGCTCACAAAAAGCTGAAACCAGCTATTGGTTGATGGTTGATTGATTGATTGATTGATTGATTGATTGATTGATTGATCGATTGCATAATTACAGTATACATTCCAAGTACAACTCAATACAAAAACTGTTAACTGTGAGTGGACGACACCATAAAGCATTACACTTGTTTACAATAGGGCCCACCAGTTGGACTTTAAAACCTTTTAGACTAATGGACAGTAGGCTACAAAGTTATAGTCACTTTTACCCAGCACGTCTTTTTGTGTACAGTATAAATATGCATTTGCAGATAGATTTGTGCTGTTTAGACATATGCTATAGGTTTGAGGTTTACCTGGCATTCTCATATCCTACTGAAGTGTTGTCTTTGCACTTTATTTATCACATTCTAGACGGGTACCCCTTTTGGTGTTTTAACTAAGCATTATGTTGTACTTTAGCTATTGAAAAATAGCAGATGTAGGTCTACTATTTTTGAATTTGTGAACATGCGGCACAAATTTTTGAATATATATTCTTTCAGAGACTTTTTTTTTTTAATTTCGACGTCAGGCCTAAATGGGTTTTTTATGTGTACCTATTTTGTGGACTATAGGGTTCATGTTTAGGACCTCCATCATACACCCGGGATATAGTTTTCATGCATACACATGGTATAGCTCCACTGTTCTCATCTCCTCCCTGCATGGCTTTGGTGATTCTGTACGTTCAATGTTACATTATCTGTGCTTTAGGAACTTGCATGTCTGCAGTCGGTTTGCTTCAATGAGGCTTTGGTAGCGGGGCTGTTATGCTCACCTCCAGTGTTGTTTTTGGCAGCAAATTGTAGTTTTAGTCACAGTCTTTTGAATGGTTTTCATTTAGTTTTAGTCACATTTTAGTCACATGTTGCATGAGTATTTTAATCCTTGTATGTGGTACATTTATTATCATGGTTATTTAGTTTTGGCCCGCTGAAGGGAGACGGTGTAACACAAATATTTACCTACTAATTTCAATTTCCAAAATGAACCAAGACAGGCAGAACTTTTAATCAATTGATTAACCACATGAACTATTGCATCCCTATGGTATGTCTTACACCTGAACAATTGCCAAGAATAGGTGAACATTTGGCCAAAATAGTTTAATATTATTCAAAAATAGGCAAATATCTCTTGTGCAAGTTTGCAAACATTAGTGTTTGCGACAGTAGGTGAACATTTGGCAAAAAGTTGGCAAACATTTGGCTTTTATGGCATGCACAAATGAGGCAAAATAGACAATGTTTCCCAAAAATAGACAGATATATTGCAAAAAAACAAACAAATGTCCAGCAAAAGTAGGCACATACAAAATCAAATGAAAATGTGACAAACATTGTCAAACATTTGGCGAGAAAAATTCTGAAAAATGGGGCGGTACTATTCAATGAAAACATTTAGTGAAAACAGCCACACATTCTGTGAAAATAGCAGATCTACAATCTGTTAACATTGTAGCTAGCAGTAACCTACTATCATATATAATGGTGTCTTGTTACATGATTGTTTGGACAAAAACTGAACAGATATTGAAATAATAATAATTATTATATATATCCTTTTTCAAAAAGGGTGAAGTGTCCCTTTAAGGCAGCCTAGGCATGATGGAGGGAACAAGGCATATAGGTGCACTGTTTAAAATTGATCAAAGCACCAGTGGTATGCACTCGAACCACACACTCGGCTATCAGGTCTCCCTGTCCCTTTGTAGTTGCTTTCAATGGTATAGGAAATCTTACAGAGGGAAGGCAAAGGAGGAGCAATTTCAAAAACACCTTAATAACACAAGTTTATTATTGGTGCTATTGTCTCCATGCACTTTTGTCCATTTCTTCTTAAAGGAGAATTCCATACTAAAAGGCTTTCTTACCTTTCTTTGTAGTTGTTACGTCCCCATCAAAGAGGTCCAGGTGTTATTTTGTGCAAAAGCTCCTTATTGGCTATTTCCCCTACCATAAGCCCTAAATGAATTGCATTGAATTGAATGGGATGTATGGGGTGTTGTGCTAATTCGCTTATTTCCATCGAAATAAGTAGTAAAGTGTGCCACTTGGGTTATTATTTACATTATGAAGAGAGGATATATACAAAAAATATATAATTTTGAGCGATGGAAATAAGCGAATTAGCACAACACCCCATACATCCCATTCAATTCAATGCAATTCATTTAGGGCTTATGGTAGGGGAAATAGCCAATATGGAGCTTTTGCACAAAATAACACCTGGACCTCTTTGATGGGGACGTAACAACTACAAAGAAAGGTAAGAAAGCCTTCTAGTATGGAATTCTCCTTTAATATACTGCACCTTTCAAAGCCACCAGATACAGACAATGATACATTTCTTCTAATATTTCCTCTTCTCTAGTCAAAACTGTTGGACTATGCCTAGACGGTGCACTCCTCATTCTTGTGTTAATTGCTGCGTGGGATTGTGTTAAAATTAGATTACTCTTCTTCTGCTCTCTAATGTAATCATATTGAAAAGGGCAATTAATTTATTCTTATGCACATGATTTGCATAAACATAATATTCTAGCAACATTCTAACAAAGCAGGTATGCTTTGAGGCATGCAGGCATGCTTTGAACCGTCATAAATGGAAGGCTAAAATGAACACTCATTGTTGATCGTTAACTACTCAATGTTCAAGGGTTTGCATAATGCTATCATGACACACACTTTATAGAGTGATAGCAGCATTTAAGCATCAGAAAATTAATTGCGACTGTATAGGCCGCCGTTTACTATGAAAACCTGCATTTCCCGCCGGTAGGTCGGTCATGCCTTCATATCGGCTATATGGTCACGCCTCATGACATCATGCCTCCATATATGGTCACGCCTCGTGCCATCACTCCTCCATATATGGTCACGCCTCGTAACACCATATATGGCTGTCTCCATATATGAAGATATACAACACTGACCTCATCAAACCCTGGATAGCCATACATGGAGAAGACTGGATCATCACCTACATCTGCATAGCCAACCAGCAACTCTACATCTGACCTCAAACCCTTAGATCTCCATATATGGAGCTGACCTCTTCTGACATTCCATATGTTGATCCTGCCCCACCCGTCCTTCCTCTTCGATGTCTCCCTTTTGACTGATACCTGTCCATTCAAACTCTAGACGGGCCCACTCCAAAGTTATTAGAAAACTAGAGTTCTAAACAGGCCTGGCCCTACCCTACCATTAAACCCTGCACACTCAAGACACTGCCCCCGCTGCCACCCTTAGATGCATGGAGCTGACCTGTTCTGACATTCCATAATGTTGATCTGACCTCATCCAACCCTGCATGTACACTCAAGACACGCTCCATAATTATACAGTATGGCCAGTACATAATTAATTTCATAATTATGTTGATCTGACCCCCCCATGCCAAAACGCCAGCGCTCGCCCAGCAGTCTGCCGTCACCCAGGCAGATGCGTGCAGATGAACTCGCCCTTTAGGGCGAGGTCGCTTCTCGCCTTCAGGGCGTCTTACTGGTATGGTGTCTTCAGTTTCACAGAGAAGAGGTTTCATTTGACATCATTGTGGTTTCAGTCTGGCCTAACATCCCCCTGATTACATTATGTTATTGATTCTTGCCAGAGCTGTGAAGGTCACACTATTCATATCACTGGACTCACATAGGCCGACCTTCAAAGCAACTCTGTGTTAACTCAACTCTGAGAGTGTACAAAGAGATTGACACTGCTTTGAATTATCTGTGTCATTCATTATCTGTGTCTTTTTTTTTCCCAGACATGGGAATGCTAGCATCCCTATATTCTGTGGAGAACATTCAACAGAAATAGCACGCGTACGAGCACACACAACATATTGCAACACTATTTTAGGTACCATGCATGGTGTGTAGCTCTGGGCAAAAGGAAGGGACCGTCACCTACTGTAGTATAGATCCTGAGGGACTTTGATCAACAAAGTATGTCGTTGCTGTGTGTATTTTTCTTTTCTTTTTTATTCATAAAAATAAATCTGGAGTTTTTTCAGAAAAGGTCATGGATTTGGAATGCGTTTTAGAATCGGTCTCAGGTCAAATTGGTTAATTTAGGACTAAAATGTTTTATATATATATATATATATATATATATATATTAGGGGTGCACAATTATGAAATTATGACCGATATCCGATTTCCGATTATTTACAAGGTCATATCTGCCGTTACCAATTCTGACCGATTCTGATATTATACAGAGGGCCACAATGGAAACAAGTCTATAGTATTCAAGTATTCAATCAATCAATCAATAAATAGCATAATACTTTTCCAAGTGTCTATATATATATATATATATATATATATATATATATATATATATATATTAGGGCCGGGACTAATTGCGATTAATTACGATTAATTAACTACAGAAAAATTAATGCATTAAAAAAATTAACGCATTTTAATCGCACTATTCTTTTCACCGTGGAACGTTGTCACTGGACAGTTTTCAGACAGACCTGCGCACCAAGTGTCCGTGTCCTCTTCAGACAATAACACCAACAGAAACCGCAGACAGTTCACCAGACTGGGGGAAGCCGCTGAGATCACTTTGCTTGTCCCCGTGGATTGGAAATAGGATTTAAAAGGCTATCAGATGGTAGCGTGGATTACAGCACAGTTGTGTGCAATTATTCAATAAAGAATTATTACCCCTAATACTACAAAAACAATGTTTTATTGCTTAAACTTATGTATTCACTATTCATTGATTCACTAGTATACCAAAATCCATTTGAAAAAATTGCTTTCTCACTGTTCTCGGGTCAAATAATGATATGCGATTAAAATGCGATTAATCTAGATTAATTAATCGCAAAGCCTCTGATTAATTAGATTAAATTTTTTAATCGAGTCCCAGCTCTAATATATATATATTTATAACAAGTTTCAATGAAATACCAAAACATGGTACACAATAACTCCCTGCTCCCAATCCATAGATTTGACACGTTTTCTCTCTCTCTCTCTCTCTCTCTCTCTCTATCATGTGCAGAAACAGCTCTGGACTCACACCGTGTGGGCTAATAAAAGTCATTGACCATCACAAGGTTAATAGCAAATCACTTTGTGGGATTTTTGGGGCGACGGGAGTGGAATTCATTGCATTGGCCGCGTTTATATGAAGGGTGATCATTCCGAATAAATACTTCAGAAAAAAATACTTCGGAAGTAATGTTTTTTGCTGCGAGTTTCCATGGGAAATGGTCATTCCGAATGAGTGTTTATATGGAGAAGTGATATAAGACATGATACATGTTAATTCACGTGAAACTACGGCATCCGTTGGACACATAAAATATAGGCAGTTTATTCATTGTGACTGTCTCAACAATACAAACATTACAGTCGAAAGACGATACTTTGAAATCCCATCATTTCATTCCGCAGTAGCTTTGAGGCTGCTGGTTGGATAGGGGCGGGCATATATGTTTACCGTCTTTTTTTCCCCACCCGCTGCGGCTCCCCTTCTCCGCTGGGAAGGTGATCATCTCATTTTTATCTGTACTTTATTATCTACAGCACGGCCAGGGCATGCAACACACTGATTATTATTGTATCGGGTCGCTCGTTATTTTTGAGAGAGAGAGAGAGAGACCGTTGAACACACACACACACACACACACAGATCAGGGGTATCGTCATCTGCTGCTGCTCCACTTTTTTTGTGGATTTCGGATCTGCAAAATGCACGAAATGTGCAAACAAAAGCGCCTTGGATATGAATGCCTTGGAGCATGCTCAGAAAGACCAGAATGAATTTACATCCGAAGCAGTGTATACATGAGTCCAATTTTCTTTCAATCGCATTGAACATTGGAATAATCCGGCCAGTGACATCGGAATGGTTTTTAGATCGCATCGGGCATTTTCATTCGGATTTAAGTTTTTGTAGGTGTTTACATGACAACGTGTAATATGATTGAACTTCTATTCGGAATGAAAAGGGGATTTAACTGCCCATGTAAACGTAGCCACTGTCACACTGGCCTCTTACGCTAGATTACTGCCCAGAGGCTGCAGATCATTATCCAAACTAGGCTCCAGCAAACACTCAGCTCAGGGCTTGATCTCCTGGGGTCCCGTGTCAATTCCTTTGACTTTGATGAAATCAAAAACTCACCCCTCAATCCCAATGTAATTAGCCAAAGGTTCTTGCAGAACGGTTCATCAGTGTGATTTCACCTGATGTCCTCATGCAGATGAAAAGGTAAAATTAGCTTATATGCGTTGCTCTGTAATGGCAGGGACTTCAGGAGGAGATCAAACGCTCACTCTACACTGCAGTAATATAAAGCATTCGTGCTCATTATACAGACGCACACATTTTCTCTGAGGGCTCATTCATACTTTGTCGTGTGGCAGTATAGCTCAATGAGAAACTGTTACAGTATATTTGTTGATTAATTGTGCCTTGGAAGATTGGTTATTTCCATTGAGTGTAGGTGGCCTGGCAATTAAGTATACACATTAACTCTGTGTGGTGTTGGTGATGTTGTACAGCCAGCCGTTAGGATTAAGCATCTATAGGGACACATTCATCATGCATGGTGTCATAAATTTAATGTACATATTTGCGTGTTGCTCAAAAGTAGGCCAGCACACACCATTGTTAGAGCGACAGCACAATGCTTGATGAGAATGTGGTAATGAAGATATTATTTAACCCCTTTTGAATGAATGAATCATAATCCATTAGGCCTTAGCACCTGGAGAATATGACTGTATGATCTGGCAATACACATAGTACGCCACAGAGAGAAGAGGCTGTGATTTAACTATCCAACTCCTCTCACCTCCACACGTACACGACTAGAACTGTTGTATTGACTGTTACTATGCACGTACAGTACTATAGTACTGCTGTATTAACTGTTAGTGCATCTCCACTTAATAGCCATTCTATTGTCGTGTGTAAAATACAGTACTTTTCACCACTAGTGGAAAGCTCACAGCTGTGGTTTTTCTTTTGTCTTTGATACATTTTTATGTTGCCTATATAAAATGTCCCTGGCATAGAGATGCTATGGTTCCTGTGGATAAAGATGACCTAATTCAACAACTTACTTAAGGGAAATTGGGGTTTGCAATCTTATTCAGCAAATACAATAAATGCAGTTTACGGTACTCGTACATAAAGTACAAGTGCAGCCAAGGTTGAATGGCTGGCATTGGCTCCTTTTGGCAGATGTAACTTCTTTTAGACTTATCTACATTATCTATTGGATTATGATCTGCAGGACTTTAACTTTGCCATTCTATAACCTTTCATTAAGCCTTTCTCAGTGATTATTATTATTTTTTTAATTTTATCCCACGATTTTGTAACCCAGTTTTCTTTTCACCCAGTGCCAATTATCTAATGTAATCCTGGGCGCTACACTTCCTCTGCCAACCTGGGGGGGCAGCGGACTGACCTCATGCCTCCTTCTATGCATGAAGAGTCCAAGCTGCTTCTTTTCACCTGACAGAGGGGAATTTCCCCGGCCGGACGTAGCGCGTGGAAGGGACACGTTATTCCGACCAGTTCCTTTCCCCTCCATCAGGCTTTTAGAGACCAGGATTACGGCATGTTTTTGTGAGGGTATCTACCCTCACATGATTACTATCAGTGAATATTTTGCTTTGTTTAGATTTGTATGCCTTTCTCTACCCTTTTCCTGACTTTTAAATACTTGAAGTGCACAACAATGTTAATGTATAATTGTAATAATAATAATAACTAGAAAAGTGTGGTTGCCACAGTCCCTTACATAGGCCCCTCCCTAATTAGATTTTTTTATAACGCTTGAATAGTTTGGTCTTCTGCCCCTGCAAGGGAATTCATGTCTTAATGAACGATTGTAAAACATAGATTAGATACGTAAACCAACAACAACTACAAATGCCCAGGGAGTTTGCATCTCTGATATCGTGAGGGAGAGCGTTCCAGAGAGAGGGGGCACGATGCGTGAAAGCTCTGCCCCCAACCGTTATTTTATTGTGTGTTGTGAGTTGACTGTGAGTTTTCCGGCATCGTGAGAGCCTAGTGGTCTTGGAGGGATGCACATTTTCACTAAACTGGACATGGCGCGAGTCCATTTAAAGATGGAGTGCCACAATTTTTGTATTTTTCCAGTTTTCCCATGTGTCTATGAGGTGACACCCTGGAGTTGTTTTTATGGGCAATGGTGTATTAACTTTGTATTTAGGGTTTCTTCCTGGAGGCTGAACCCTTGACAGTCAAACGGGCCAATGAAATAAACAGTAATATAGTGACACCACACTATGAGCCCCTCCCCTAACCCCTCCAACTTTATCATACAACTACAGCTGTGGGTGCGGCTTCAGTTCAGGTGGATCACCACCCATCACCACCCACCAGGCAAATCAGGCATACTTAATAAACTGGTGGGCGTGTCCACATAAAAGCATGATTTTAACAAATACTGTACACTTTTTGGAAAAAGTTCTTCCCCCTTATATTGTAATAATACCTGATGATCATGTTTTAAGGTGGAAAAAAATGGTAGCACTCCATCTTTAAGGTTTTATATAGGTCAGTAGGAGTATTTTGAAGTCGGCTCTGGCCTGTATGGGCAGCCAGTGTAGTGTAGTGCCATGAGTTTTGGTGTGATGTTGGTTAAATTTCCTTTTTCTGGTAAGTACTCTAGCTGATTAATTGTTACTGTACTGAACTAAATTGGGTGTTTTTGCAATGTTGCAATGCCACTTTTAGTACTTTTGCTCAATTATACTCATAGAGTGGTCCTGATTCTTCAAAAACGAAATGCGCCAGAGTGTAACGGTGACGGAAACAGATATCGTATTTATCCGTCCGATCAAGCTACGTTGAGATGACGTGTTATTCAGAGAGTGGTGTGTACCACAGGTGCGCTGGCGTATCGCAGGTGTATGTCATACTGAAAGCAGCGGGTGCAAAGTGATCGGAAAAGCAACCGACAACCTCATCTGCATTGATCCACGCCCCATATCGTACCATAAAAGGCTTCAAGCATGACTCAGCAGACAGCAGTTTGTCTGAGATCACAGCCGCGGTCACTGCTATATCCAAGCTTACAATGGTGCGTGCTCCGCTGAAGCAATATAATTATAATTTATTTAATTAAGTTCGGGACCAAGGCGGGTGTTCACTCACACCTTTGCAGAGGTAAAACATATCCGATATTTAAAATATCGGATATGTCAATGCAAAAGTCGTATTTTCAGAGAGAGCGAGAGAGAGAGAGAGACGAGAGAGGGAGGGGGCTGCATGGGCCCTCGACACTGTTGCGCGATAAAGAACAGTAGCCCATACATTCATAAGTAAATATATTATAGGCCTACCTCGTAGGCCTGGGATCCTCTTGTCTGAAGAAATTATAATCCAGTGAGTTTATCCAGTGAGTTAAACTATTCTGTGTGTGGCATCCATATGTGATCAATATAAATATACATTATAAATTCTGTCTGTGTGTCCGTCATGTTCACGAGTGGAGGTGAGCTGGTTTAAAACTGATATGACTGGCCGACTTTCAAACACGCTGCATTCATTAGGCTAATATTGGTCTTCTATTTTTTTATATAGGGCTAATTAGCCCTATTCATTTTCCAATGTGAATCGGATCGGCAGTACGCTGCTGTCTGCCCTCCGCCACACACACACACACACACACACACACACACACACACACACACACACACACACACACACACGCACCCCCCCCCCCCCCCCACACACACACACACACACACACACACACACCGACAGTCTCCGTAACAAAACAATTTCATTAGGCCTGCCGCCGCCTACTGCAGGCATTACTGTCTACACTAAACTATGTTGGATTCGTACAGTGCAGAATGCAGATAAGCCTATGTTCTTATTATAACTGTGAATTTGTTTTTTAACATGCAGCGCGAGTCCGCGAGATCCGATCTACAAGCTCACAACCGTTGCACTTCGAGTAGAAGGCTGCCGAGTGAGCATCCCCAATCGCGCATGATATAAATATCCTAATAAATAAATAAAAAGGTGTCGGCTTGCGGGGCAGTTTCTGTATATGGGACTCTATAGGCTAACTTGCCTATAATGCATGCATTTAGGCATACAAGTGCACTCGGCTTTTATATATATATATATCGTTTTTTGTGCTGATTTTTTGTGCTGATCGACCAATATGTTGGGGGCACATGCCTACATATTTTATCTGAGATTTGGGGACTATTTATTGATTCAGCATGAAGACTAAAGCCTTCTGAATAAATCTATATGCAAGTGTATGCTTCCGCAAATTTCTCCGCCACCTAAAGAGGTGGCGGAGGATTTAGCGGAGTTACCGACGAACCAAAGTCAGCGTCAAGTTCACGGCCATTTCCATGAATTCCAAATTAATGTGGGAAATCCACGTAAATGCCTTTCCGCCAGCGTCACGGCAATATATCAGCGGAAACACGTTGAAGAATCAGGCCCATAGAGTGCAATTTGTGGATGATTCAACGCTGGCGAGCTGGCCAGGTGCTCCAGACCATAATGCCTCTCATCACCATGCTTTACAGGATCTTTTGCTCAAAGGCAGTTATGGGTTTTCATCTAGAATGCCAAACTGGCATCACGGCCAAACAACTCAAGCTGGGACTCCTGTATCCAGAGCACAGTGTCCCAGAGCTTCTGGTCTGCTCCCAAGAGCTGTCTGCCAAACGTCAGCCATGCCTTTATAAACCATCATTGTCGGGAAAGAAACCTTGTTTTGTCCGGGAGGCATACTATGATCCGACGGAGAATGGTCTGAGGTGCGCTGGGGGTCGGGAGAGGGTTGGGGTTAGGTTTAGGTGTCTGCCCCGGGGGAGGTTAGGGTGAGGGTTTGAGGTAGGTTGTCGATCGGACCAATGCTCCGTCGGATCAAAGTATAGTACCCGTTTTGTCCATTCTTTTCTTCTTTTTCTTTTCTTTTTTGAGTGGTGCAACCACTCCTACAACCAGCAATGTCCGTCCGTGTTCACCCGCCTATGTGTATCTGAGCACCAGTATATGACTATTAGTATCAGTAGGGGCTAATGTGTGTGAGGGAGAGAGAGAGAGAGAGAGAGAGAGAGAGAGGGAGAGAGGGAGAGAGGGAGAGAGGGAGGAGGAGGGGGGGAGGGGGCTTGCACCACTCAGTTCACACGGTGTGATTTTTTCTTTCATAAATTACATTTTAGACTTTGTTCTATGACATTGTCGTGTAAAAGTATCGCTGAAATGGTAGTGATGTACTGTAATTTTTGCTACATTTCTGAAAATGTTCAGCTAATAATGACATGCCCCGGCTGTGTTAGTCATTCGACCAATGAAAATTAATGATGTTAACATGAGCGTGTGGCTAAATAACTACGTTGAAATAACTACATTGATCCATTTGAACACTCTTAGAACACACTTAGATCTCCTTTTTGACGGTTGACTTGTGCACTTTGACATTGACTTTACATTTTAGGCATTTAGCTCTTAATCCAGAGCGATTTACAATAGGCAAGAACAAAAAGCATGGCAATACACAATACATCACATGCATAAAATGTAGTTATCATGAAACATGCGTAAGCTAAGAACTAAACAGTGGAATATCTATATAACGAGACTATACATATATACTATACATACTATACTTTACTATACATACTATAAAGTGCTATGACTACATAAAATGCTATTCTAGTGCTGTCTACGTAACATGCTATAAGTCTGTATAACATGCTATCTTAGTCTACTTGAGTTCAGACTTAGCAGAGAGAGATTTCCACTGGTTTGAAATGGTACTGCAGCCTTGAAAGCCCATTATGAGCTCAACTGTTTCCAGGACCTTGGAGAGGTCTTTAGATTGTGTGCAGTCAGGACCTTGGAGAGGTCTTTAGATTGTGTGCATTCAGGACCTTGGAGAGGTCTTTAGATTGTGTGCATTCAGGACCTTGGAGAGGTCTTTAGATTGTGTGCATTCAGGACCTTGGAGAGGTCTTTAGATTGTGTGCATTCAGGACCTTGGAGAGGTCTTTAGCTTGTGTGCATTCAGGACTTTGGAGAGGTCTTTAGATTGTGTGCAGTCAGGACCTTGAAGAGGTCTTTAGATTGTGTGCATTCAGGACCTTGGAGAGGTCTTTAGATTGTGTGCATTCAGGACCTTGGAGAGGACTTTAGATTGTCTTTAGATTGTGTTACCCAACTAATACAACTAAGTACAGTAGTTTTCAAAGTTTCTTGTGTCAACCCGCCCCCCCCCCCCCTCACCCAAAATAGCAGATGTACATGTATGCACTTGATAGATGTTTGTTAAATTAGATAACATTGGATGGCCGATAATGATGAAATAATATGATTGGGTCTGTGGAATATGTTGGAGAAGAAGTGAGGGAGGGGGGGGGGGATAATGATGTGTAACTGAATCACCAAATGCTGACCTTATGTTGTGACGTTTAACAGTGTTGTATGTCCATGCATTGCAGTATATTCTCTACAGCATTGACCTTTTCACGCGTCCGCTCGTCCGTTCTCATCAAATCTTGCTTTAACCTCTGCATCTCCTTTTGGTCTATGAGGCTGATGTTTTTACATCATGTTTCTATAAGCTTTAGGTTGACTCCTCCGGTATTGTTGTTACCACCCTATACATTAACATTTAACGTACTTTAAATAATGCATTTCTGCTATATAGACACAGACATCCTTCTTTGCGTGGCTTTACTTTCATCCTAGACAAGATCCTCCTGTGTTAATTTAACTCAGGTCGACCCTCACAGGTCCATTTGGGTCCAGCTGAAGTCAATGAACACTTGATGTAACTGTGTGTAGTCCTGTCCATGAGTGTCCCATATTTCCATAATATTCTATTTATCTCGTTAATATGTTGGGCACATAGCTTATTGTGAAACATCTCAGAGTGAAATCATTGAATCTTTTTAAACTGCTGTGTGACACAAGTACCCTGACGGTCTTTTTTGGCCTCCATTGTTAACTTGTGTTATTGCTTGGTTTTGTCGAAGAGCCTGACCATAATTTAGATGTTGACATTTATTATTATCTCATCCGGACAAGATGATTATTATCTTGTCCGGACAAGATAATAATTATCTAGATAATATCTTGTACGGACGAGATAATATATTGTACGGACGAGATAATATATTGTACGGACGAGATAATATCTTGTACGGATGAGATAATATATTGTACGGACGGGATATTATCTTGTACGGACGAGATAAAATATATCTTGAATGCATGGCCATTCAGGGGCTCCGTATTATTCTCTTTTTTTTTATGTGTTTTACAGTACACTGTAAAGTGTAAGAACAGCAACAAGCCCAGGCTAAAACAGGTCCTAACATTGAAAGTTGACAGCCTCATTTTCAAGTAGTGTAGAAGCTCATTCTGCACCGCCGCTGGTTTTATGTTTGTACCTTATGTCAGCTGCCCTGAGGCTACAAATAAGTAGCCCTGCATGCTCTCACTGTAGCCCATTAATATAATAAGTGCACACAGATCTTTTATCAAATGCATTGGCGGTGAGTGCATTACACAGTGTGTGTGTTTCAGCTGAGCAAACCTTTTTCCGGCACTCTCGCCCAATATACTCAGTACTCACAGAATGTGCTGCAGATATTTTCTGTCAATTC